>NC_134357.1:228463734-228799567 GCF_048569485.1 Anomaloglossus baeobatrachus
AGTCTCTGCTTCCAAGAAGCTCTTGTCCGGTTTGCCATTTTCTGGCGACCGATTGTTTGGCGCACAATTGGATGAATCGATTGAGCATTCCAAAGGAATGGACTCGTGCTTACCCAGCCCATACCAAAGTGACCTTAGCACCCTCAGCTAGGTCCCCATCTCATCGTCCAACAGGCCACAGAAGAGCCAGAGAAACTCTTCTGCATGGCGGTCCAGGTCAGGGGAGCGGTCTCCACATGTAAAAGACCGTTGGATGAGAGACATTCTGTCTCACGGTTACAGGATAGAGCTCAGTTCTAGTCCTCCGACTCGTTTCTTCACAACATCTCCGCCCTCCGAGCGAGCTGATGCACGTTTTCAGGCGGTGAACACCCTGAAGGCAGGAGGAGTTGCGTTACCCGTTCCCCTCCCAGAACGTAGTCGCGGTTTTTACTCCAACTTGTTCGTGGTACCAAGAAAGGACGGATCATTCCGCCCCGTTCTGGACTTCACACTGCTCAACAGACATGTGAGAACCTGCCGGTTCCGGATAGAATCTCTCCGCTTTGTCATCGCCTCGAGACTTCCTAGCATCAATCGACATCAGGGATGCTTATCTCCATGTGCCGATTGCACCAGAGCATCAACGTTTCCTGCGTTTCGCCATCGGGGACGAACACCTTCAGTTCGGGGCACTGCCTTCGGCATGGAAACAGCCCCACGGGTCTTCACCAAGGTCATGGCAGCAGTGGTGGCGGTCCTACACTCTCAGGGCCACTCGGTGATCACTTACCTAGACGATCTTCTAGTCAAGACACCCTCCTGGGTGGCATGTCAACACCGGGGCTGTGGTCACGACGGACGCGAGTCGGTCAGGGTGGGGAGCGGTCTTCCTCCACCACTCGGCTCAGAGAACCTGGACTCCGACAGAGTCCTCCCCTCAGATCAATGTTCTGGAGATAAGGGCAGTGTATCTAGCCCTAAAGGCGTTCCAGCGGTGGCTGGAGGGCAGGCAGATCCGAATTCAGTCGGACATCGCCACGGCGGTTGCGTGCATCAACCACCAGGGCGGCACACGCAGTCGTCAAGCCTTCCGAGAAGTTCGGCGGCTTCTGCTGTGGGCGGAAGCCACAGCCTACAAGTCCATCTCCGCAGTTCACATCCAGGGCGTAGAAAACTGGGAAGCAGATTTTCTCAGTCGCCAGGGCATGGACGCAGGGGAATGGTCTCTTCACCCGGACGTGTTTCTAGAGATCTGTTGCCGCTGGGGAACGCCGGACGTCGATCTAATGGCGTCTCGGCACAACAACAAAGTCCCGGCATACATGGCTCGGTCCACGGATCACAGAGCTCTAGCGGCAGACGCGCTACTTCAGGACTGGTCGCAGTTTCGACTGCCTTATGTATTTCCTCCTCTGGCACTACTGCCCAGAGTGTTACGCAAGATCAGGTCAGACTGTCGCCGCACCATCCTCGTCGCCCAGACTGGCCGAGGTGATCGTGGTACCCGGATCTGTGGCACCTCACGGTGGGTCAACCGTGGGCACTCCCAGACCGACCAGACTGCTGTCTCAAGGGCCATTTTTTCCTTCTGAATTCTGCGGCCCTAAACCTGACTGTGTGGCCATTGAGTCCTGGCTCCTAGCGTCATCAGGGATATCTCCAGACGTCATTGCCATCATGAGACAGGCCAGGAAACCAACGTCCGCCAAGATCTATCACAGGACTTGGAGGATCTTCTTATCCTGGTGCTCTGACTCAGGGTTTACTCCCTGGCCGTTTGCCTTGCCCACTTTTCTTCTTTCCTTCAATCTGGAATGGACAAGGCCTTGTCTCTCGGCTCTCTCAAGGGACAAGTATCGGCGCTTTCCGTGTTTTTTCAAAAGCGTCTAGCCAGGCTTCCGCAGGTCCGCACGTTCCTGCAGGGGGTTGGCCACATAGTCCCACCTTACAAGCTGACGACTCTTCAGAGGTCACTTTTCGAGCCGATGCGGGATCTCTCTATCTCGCCTTTCGCAAAAGATAGCCTTCCTAGTGACAGTCACATCACTCAAAAGAGTGTCTGAGCTAGCAGCGCTGTCAGGCAAAGCCCCCTTCCTGGTGTCTCACCAGGATAAGGTGGTTCTACGTCCGGTCCCGGACTTTCTCCCTAAGGTATCCCCGTTTCATCTCAATCAGGATATCTTCTTACTCTCTTTGGGTCCGCATCCAGTTCACCAATGTGAAAAGGATTTGCATTTATTAGATCTGGTGAGAGCACTCCGGCTCTACATTTCTCGCACGGCGCCACTGCGCCGGCCCGATGCGCTCTTGTCTTTATCGCGGGCCAGAGTAAGGGATTTCAGATTTTCAAGTCAACCTTGGCTCGGTGGATCAAGGAAACGATTCTTGAAGCCTACCGTTCTTTTGGGCTTCCGATTCCTGCAGGGCTGAAAGCCCATTCTACCAGAGCCGTCGGTGCTTCCTGGGCATTGCGACACCAGGCTACGGCTCAGCAGGTGTCAGGCGACTACCTGGTCGAGTCTGCACACTTTCACGAAACACTATCAGGTGCATGCCGATGATTCGGCAGATGCCAGCCTAGGTAGGCGACTCCTTCAGGCGGCAGTTGCCCACCTGTAAGAGGGGGCCGTTTTTCGGCTCTTTTTATCGAGGTATTCTTTTACCCACCCAGGGATTGCTTTTGGACATCCCAATTGTCTGGGTCTCCCAATGGAGCGACAAAGAAGGGAATTTTGTTTACTTACCGTAAATTCCTTTTCTTCTAGCTCCTATTGGGAGACCCAGCACCAGCCCCTGTTCCCTTCAGGCTGTTGTTCTTTTGTGTACACATGTTGTTCATGTTGAATTGTTCTTTTGGGTCATGGTTTCAGTTCTCCGAACATCCTTCGGATTGAATTTACCTTAGACCAATTTATAAGTTTCCTCCTTCCTGCTTTGGCACCAAAACTGATGAGCCCGTGATGCACGGGAGGGTGTATAGCAGAGGGGAGGGGTTACACTTTTTTAAGTGTAATACTTTGTGTGGCCTCCGGAGGCAGAAGCTATACACCCAATTGTCTGGGTCTCCCAATAGGAGCTAGAAGAAAAGGAATTTACGGTAAGTAAACAAAATTCCCTTTCTTTTTCGCTCCTAATTGGGAGACCCAGACAGTGGGTGTATAGCTACTGCCGCACAAAGAACTACACTTAAAAGTGTAAGGCCCCTCCCCTTCTGGCTATACACCCTCCCGTAGGAGTACGGATTCCCCAGTTTTAGCTTTGTGCGAAGGAGGTCAGACACGCACGCATAGCTCCATTGTTTTTAGTCAGCAGCAGCTGCTGACTATGTCGGATGGAAGAAAAGAGGGCCCATACAGGGCTCCCAGCATGCTCCCTTCTCACCCCACTGTATGTCGGAGGTGTTTGTAAGGTTGAGGTACCCATTGCGGGTACGGCGGCTGGAGCCCACATGCTGATTCCTTCCCCATCCTTTTTTACAGGGCTCTGGGTGAAGTGGGATTTACTGGTCTCCAGGCACTGAGACCGTGCTCCATCTACAGCCCCTGGAGAAGATGCTGGATGGAGCGGAGTACATCAGGGACATGGCCCTGCTTCCTCAAGGTACTCTGTGTCCCCGTGCATTTGGCGCTCACACCGCAGCATGCTGGGTGTTGTAGTGCGCCGGGGACATTAGCGCTGCGGCGCTTGTGCCATAGCCTCATTCAGCTTCGCTGAAGCAGGCACACTTTTGGGAAAAGGTCGCGCCGGCCGCTGGGACTGCGGCGCGGCTGGCACTTGTGGTGCGCCGGGGACTTCAGCGCGGGCCGCGCTTTTACGGCGGCCGCGCTGATAACTCGAGTCCTCGGCTTTTGCGGCCTATTTCCGTTCGTTCCCGCCCCCGGACCTGCCAGTCAGGAGAGGGGCGGGACGCTGGTCAGGGCATCAGCGCTGAGGGCTGGAGTCGTTTTTACATACTCCAGCCCTCACAATAGGCACAGAGGGGACACGGTTTCCCGCACTTTTGTTTGGGAACTCCCACGGACCGCCCCTCTCCACAGACGCCGGCAGCCATTCCTGCTGACACGCTGAGCTGCAGAGGGGAGCCGGGGAGACCCAGACAAGGAATTCTGCGCCTCTTACCCGCTATTCAGCGGGCGGTAAGCAGCCCTCAGGGCTCACCCCCTCTTGTGCCAGTAGTAATCTTAGTATTTTGTTCCTGCAAATACTTTGTACTGCATAGCGCTAGTCGCCCTTTGGCTATAGACTCTCTCACATTGCAGAGAGCCAACAGCATGTCGTCCGCAAAACGCAAGGGTGCCAAGGCACAGACATTATATGCTTCCTGTACCGCATGTGGGACTTTTCTACCGGCAGGCTCCACTGACCCCCATTGTGTGCAGTGCTCGGCCCCTGCGGCGCTTGCACAGTCGGGACCTCTGCTGGACGTGACCCAGGGTGTACCACCTGTGAATGCTGTCCAGGTGACAGGAACTGAGTTTACAGCTTTTGCTGACAGAATGTCTCTCACTATGTCACAAATTCTTGACGCATTGCGAGCTAGGCCTGTACTTCAGGCCACGGACACTGTGCAATCATTGCCCCCTGGTCCCCCTCAGCTGAATTACCTCCAAGCTCCGGGACGGGCACATACACCTCAGGGTGAAGACTCTGACTCGGACGATGGCCCCAGACAACCTAAGCGGGCTCGCTATGAGGGGCCTTCACATTCATCTCAATGGTCAGGATCCCAGCGAGATGAATCTATGGGTGATGAAGCGGACGTCACTGATCAGGATTCTGATCCTGGGACCGCTCTCAATCTGGATACACCAGATGGTGACGCCATAGTTAATGATCTTATAGCGTCCATCAATAAGATGTTAAATATTTCCCCACCAGCTCCTCCTGTAGAGGAGTCAGCTTCGCAGCACGAGAAAATCCATTTCAGATATCCTAAGCGTACATTAAGCACTTTTCTGGACCACGCTGACTTTAGAGACGCAATCCAGAAACCCCACGCTTATCCGGAAAGGCGTTTTTCTAAACGGCTTAAAGATACACGCTATCCTTTTCCCCCTGAGGTGGTCAAGGGTTGGACCCAGTGTCCAAAAGTGGATCCTCCAATTTCCAGGCTTGCAGCTAGATCCTTGGTTGCAGTTGAAGATGGAGCGGCACTTAAAGATGCCACTGACAGGCAGATGGAGCTCTGGCTGAAATCCATCTATGAAGCGATTGGAGCGTCGTTAGCGCCATCTTTTGCTGCCGTATGGGCACTCCAAGCTATCTCAGCCGGGCTTGTGCAAGTCGACTCAGTCACACGTGCATTTGCCCCGCAGGTAGCACCATTGACCTCGCAAATGTCGGCATTCGCGTCGTACGCGATTAATGCTGTTCTTGACGCTACAAGCCGCACGGCAGTGGCGTCAGCCAACTCCGTTGTTTTGCGTAGGGCCCTGTGGTTGAGACATTGGAAGGCAGATTCTCATTCCAAGAAGTGCTTAACCAATTTGCCTTTTTCTCGTGACCGATTGTTTGGAGAGCGTTTGGATGAAATCATCAAACACTCCAAGGGTAAGGACTCATCCTTACCGCAACACAGACAAAACAAACCCGTACAGAGGAAGGGTCAGTCTGGTTATCGGTCCTTTCGAGGACCGGGCAGGTCCCAATTCGCCTCGTCAAAAAAGACTCAAAAAGACCAGAGACGCTCAGATTCTTGGAGGTCTCAGTCACGCCCAAAAAGGACAGCCGGAGGAACCGTTGCCAAGACGGCGTCCTCCTGACTTGCAGTCTCCGATTCCCATACCCTCGGTCGGTGGGAGGCTTTCCCACTTTGGCGACATTTGGCTGTCACGCGTCAAAGACCGTTGGGTGAGGGATATTCTGTCTCACGGGTACAGGATAGAGTTCAGTTCTCGTCCGCCAACTCGTTTCTTCACAACTTCTCCACCACCAGACCGGGCCGATGCTCTGTTGCAGGCGGTGGCCGCTTTAAAGGCGGAAGGAGTGGTGACCCCCGTCCCTCTTCAGGAACAAGGTCACGGTTTTTACTCCAATCTGTTTGTAGTCCCAAAAAAGGACGGATCGTATCGACCCGTCCTGGATCTAAAGTTGCTCAACAGACACGTAAAAGTCAGGAGGTTCCGGATGGAATCCCTACGCTCCGTCATAGCCTCAATGTCTCAAGGAGATTTTCTAGCATCAATAGATATCAAAGATGCGTATCTCCACGTGCCGATTGCGCCAGAGCATCAGCGTTTCCTACGCTTCGTCATACACGACGAACACCTGCAGTTCGTAGCGTTACCTTTCGGTCTGGCAACAGCCCCCCGGGTCTTCACCAAGGTCATGGCAGCAGTAGTAGCTGTTCTGCACTCGCAGGGTCACTCGGTCATCCCGTATCTAGACGACCTGCTTATAAAGGCACCCTCTCAAGAGGCATGCCAACACAGTCTGAAGGTGGCACTAGACACTCTCCAGAGTTTCGGGTGGATTATCAACTTTCCAAAGTCGCATCTCATCCCGACCCAATCTCTGACTTATCTTGGCATGGAGTTTCATACTCTCTCAGCGATAGTGAAGCTTCCACTGGACAAGCAGTGTTCGCTAAGGACAGGAGTGCAATCTCTCCTTCAGAGCCAGTCGCACTCACTGAGGCGCCTCATGCATTTCCTAGGAAAGATGGTAGCAGCAATGGAGGCGGTCCCGTTCGCGCAGTTTCATCTGCGCCCTCTACAATGGGACATTCTCCGCCAATGGGACGGGAAGTCGACGTCCCTCGACAGGACTGTCTCCCTCTCTCAGACTGCCAAGGACTCTCTGCGTTGGTGGCTTCTCCCCACCTCATTGTCACAGGGAAAGTCGTTCCTTCCTCCGTCCTGGGCAGTGGTCACGACGGATGCGAGCCTATCAGGGTGGGGAGCGGTGTTTCTCCACCACAGGGCTCAGGGGACGTGGACTCAGGAAGAGTCCACCCTGCAGATCAATGTTCTGGAAATCAGAGCAATCTACCTTGCTCTGCGAGCCTTCCAACAATGGCTGGAAGGCAAGCAGATTCGGATTCAGTCGGACAATTCCACGGCGGTGGCGTACATCAACCACCAAGGGGGAACACGCAGTCGCCAAGCCTTTCAGGAAGTCCGGCGGATTTTGACGTGGGTGGAAAGCAAAGCGTCCACCATATCCGCAGTTCACATCCCAGGCGTGGAAAACTGGGAAGCAGACTTTCTCAGTCGCCAGGGCATGGACGCAGGAGAATGGTCCCTTCACCCGGACGTGTTTCAGCAGATCTGTTGCCGCTGGGGGACGCCGGACGTCGATCTGATGGCGTCACGGCACAACAACAAGGTCCCAGTTTTCATGGCACGGTCTCACGATCACCGAGCGCTGGCGGCAGACGCCTTGGTTCAGGATTGGTCGCAATTCCGACTCCCCTATGTGTTCCCACCTCTAGCATTGTTACCCAGAGTTCTCCGGAAAATCAGGTCCGACTGCCATCGAGCCATTCTCGTCGCTCCAGACTGGCCAAGAAGGTCGTGGTACCCGGATCTGTGGCATCTCACGGTAGGCCAACCGTGGGCACTACCAGACCGTCCAGATTTGCTGTCTCAAGGGCCGTTTTTCCATCTGAATTCTGCGGCCCTGAACCTGACTGTGTGGCCATTGAGTCCTGGATCCTAGCGGCCTCCGGTTTATCTCATGAAGTTGTTGCCACAATGAGACAGGCTAGAAAACCATCCTCAGCTAAGATATATCACAGGACGTGGAAGATATTCTTAGCTTGGTGCGTTGCTCAAGGGTTTTCTCCCTGGCCATTTGCATTGCCAATTTTTCTTTCCTTCCTGCAGTCTGGGTTGGAAAAAGGTTTGTCGCTTAGCTCTCTTAAGGGTCAAGTCTCCGCGCTATCCGTATTCTTTCAGAAGCGCTTGGCACGACTTTCTAAAGTACGCACGTTTCTCCAAGGGGTTTGTCATATCGTTCCGCCTTACAGACGGCCATTGGAACCCTGGGATCTGAACAAGGTTCTCATTGCTCTCCAGAAGCCGCCTTTCGAGCCTTTGAAAGAGGTTTCCCTTTCTCGGCTTTCACAAAAAGTAGTTTTTCTTGTGGCGGTCACGTCTCTTCGAAGAGTGTCCGAGCTAGCGGCGTTATCTTGCAAATCTCCCTTCCTGGTGTTTCACCAAGACAAGGTAGTACTGCGTCCAATTCCAGAGTTTTCTCCCAAGGTGGTTTCTTCCTTTCATCTCAATCAGGATATCACTTTGCCATCTTTGTGTCCGCATCCAGTTCACCAATTTGAAAAAGGTTTACATCTGTTGGACCTGGTGAGAGCACTCAGGATTTACATTTCTCGCACGGCGTCTCTACGCCGTTCTGATGCGCTCTTTGTCCTAGTCGCTGGTCAGCATAAGGGATCGCAAGCTTCCAAATCCACCCTGGCGCGGTGGATCAAGGAACCAATTCTTCACACATACCGTTCTGCTGGGCTTCCGATTCCATCTGGACTGAAGGCCCATTCTACCAGAGCCGTTGGTGCGTCCTGGGCATTGCGGCATCAGGCTACGGCTCAGCAGGTGTGCCAGGCGGCTACCTGGTCGAGTCTGCACACGTTTACCAAACACTATCAAGTGCATACCTACGCTTCGGCAGATGCCAGCCTAGGTAGACAGGTCCTTCAGGCGGCGGTGGCCCACCTGTAGGAAAGGGCTGTCTGACAGCCCGTTCATGTGGTATCTTTTTACCCACCCAGGGACTGCTTTTGGACGTCCCACTGTCTGGGTCTCCCAATTAGGAGCGAAAAAGAAGGGAATTTTGTTTACTTACCGTAAATTCCTTTTCTTCTAGCTCCAATTGGGAGACCCAGCACCCGCCCTATTTGTTCTTAGGGTTTCGTTTTTCGGGTGCACATGTTGTTCATGTTGTTTCTTAAGTTCTCCGATCTTGTTATCGGATTGAATTTGTTTTTGAAACTGTTATTGGCTTTCCTCCTCCTTGCTTTGGTACTAAAACTGAGGAATCCGTACTCCTACGGGAGGGTGTATAGCCAGAAGGGGAGGGGCCTTACACTTTTAAGTGTAGTTCTTTGTGCGGCAGTAGCTATACACCCACTGTCTGGGTCTCCCAATTGGAGCTAGAAGAAAAGGAATTTACGGTAAGTAAACAAAATTCCCTTCTCTTCACAATCTTTACTTCAGAAGCTATACCTCCGATCTCAAAACTAAAGATATATTTAGAATCAACATGATAGTGCTAGTATAGCACTGGCTTTAGTTTATATAGGAAAATCCGGGTTGTTGGTCCTCTGTAAGGAAACGTTCACTGTAATGAGGCAGATGGAGTCACTACTCCATCTGGCCTCTTTCCTGACAGTGTCCCATCTTTTTAGGTGTGACCAAAAGTGCAGTCAACTACAACTTTTGCACACCTTTTTACACTGCCGAATAGAGGCTATATAGAGTCTAAAGTGACTGCATATGTCTCATTATAGTGAATGGCTGTGTCTAAATCTCACATTTCGCAGATTTTGATAGAATCCCTGATGTACAGTGAATTTAAAGTCTACACACCCCAAAGGTTCAGATTTTTGTCCAGAAAAAAAATCATTTCAGAACTTTTTCCACCTTTAACCCCTTCCCGACATCTGCTGTATATGTAGGGTGCAGCAAGAAATGCGTTCCCACAAACCGCCGTGCGTGTACAGGGAAGTGATAGTGCCGACTAACTAGTGGAAGCAGCAAGATCATCAGCGGGTAGCTGACACTCGCTGATTCTGCTGCTTCCGCTAGTTAGTCGGCACCATCACCTCCCTTTACACACAAGGCGGTTATAAAACACAAATTTGCACAACAAATAAAAAATTTGTACAAAATGCTGCGTTGCACAGTACAAGCATAGTGGATGAGATTTCTAGAAATCCCGTGCCAACTGTATTTATTTATTTTTTTGCAGCAAACACTGACCTGCGGTGTGGCTTTCCAGACCGCAGCATGTCAATTGTTTGCTGCAGATTCGCATTCCTCCTCCGTAGGGTAGAACACAGCAAGAGACCGCAGCGCACTGAGCCTTGATAGTGGGCACAAGCAGCTGCGGCCTCCTGTGTTCTCCTGCGGAGGAGACTCGCGACCCTGCAGGTTAGGACCTGCTGCATCCTGATCGTGGGCACATACCCTAAGGGGTAGTACATCTTACTTCACTGAAGTCTGCATCAAGACTGTCAAAATGTCAATCTTGATAATCTGCCATTCAGATGTTATAGTCGGGGACTCTCTTGAGTGTGGTAAGCATTGATCCATGTTTATGCAAGGTAAACTGTGTTGTCACGTTCACCAGTACACTGCATATTATTAGCTAATGGTTATTAATACTAAAATACTTCAAATTCTCAAATTTTCAAGCTATCTTCTGGGATAAACTCAAGTATATGGGAGTCTTCAGACATACGGCCAATCAGAGGACCCTTACTGACAGAGGTAAGCCGAAATACTGTACAAAAATGTTTTTAGGCCATATGCTATGAGCATTTCTGCATATTGAGGGTCATAGTCTACCCTCTTTTATTTATTTGCGTCTTAAATGCTTTGCCAATTGTGATAAACCTAAGAATGAACATGATTTTAAATATAAATTGTAATGTTAAATAATTTATATATTGCCGCTTTTGTTTTTCATTGAAGGATATGAGTCCGCTCTCTATACTACACGAATATGGCTTGGCTCCAATTCCTCCCCCCAATGGAGATAGTACGGAACAAGATGCCTCAGAGAGAGCTTTGCCTCGAAGATCCACATCCCCTGTTATAGGAAGTCCACCTGTGAGAGCTGTGCCTATTGGGACTCCCCCAAAATATGTTGGCCCCATGTTCAGTCAGCAGCAGGTCCTTATGTTATTACTCGTAGTGTTTTATATAAGACTGAATTTTCATAGATAATACATGTACTAATAAATATTGTCTCTTTAGGTTTTATGCCCAAATCCCATCCACATACGAGCCGCCTCTACGCCTTTCAACAACCATCCGGTAAATTGTCACATGATTTTATTACTATGCTTTCACTCCTGTTTCCTGGGCACACACAGTACACCTACACAAAAATGTAAAACATTAATACTTTTTTCAGTTGAATTTTTTTTTTTTTTTTTGCCACCTTCCTTTTCTTTATCGTTCCTATGGGAGACCCAGACATTGGGTGTATAGCTTCTGCCTCCGGAGGACACACAAAGTACTACACTCAAAAGTGTAGCTCCTCCCTCTGAGCTTATACACCCCCTGGAGAACCAGATCTAGCCAGTTTATCGCTTTGTGTTCAGGAGGCATACATCCACACATGCATTCTCATCTGATTTTTCATTTTTGGAAAGAGTTTGAAGAAAAGCGGGTCCAAGCCTGGACCCCCGGCATGTCCCCTCTCACCCCACTGTGTCGGCGGTGCTGTTAAGGTTGATTCCAAGGCTGGAGCCTTACATGCCGCGCTCCTTCACCATCCCTCGGGCTCTGGCTTGAAGTGGGAGCCAGCACGGTTCTCCATGCTTGGCGGCAGGAGACCGGTCTCCATCCGCAGCCCTTCAGGACCCTGCTGGACCGGAGCACTCATCCCCAGGGACTTGGAACCCTGCGTCTCAGCAAGCTAAGTACCTGAGACGTTTATATATTGGGGTCCCTGTACTTTATTGTTGTGGGAGAGTGTGCGGAGTGAGTTTTATGACATTTCCGGCGGGTTCTCTGGCTGTCGCCTGAGAACCGCGCCGATGGTGCCTGCGCGCCGGCCGCACCGCTCAAATTTAGGCCCCGGCTTCGCCAGAGGCCTACTTTCGGTTTCACTGCCCTCGCATGTTATTCATGCAGAGGGACAGCGCGGCTCCGCCCAGCGGCCGTTCTGCACAGGGGAGGGACACTCCTCACTGGGTACATGTCTCCTCCCCTGTAAGTCTCTATGGCCCTCCAGATCCCGCTCCCAGAGTGAGTCCCGCCCCCTCTCCTCGCTCCGGCGGCCATTTTCTCAGCGTTTTTCCCTGCGATCAGCACTGGTCTGCAGCATCCCTGCTGAGGTGCTTGGGGGTCTGGGCTTCGGGATCTGGAGGGCACACAACACCGCTCCAGCGGTCTGGTAAGCCACAACCTCTGGTTGTGGACCTCTGTATATACTCTCTGGGGGTCATTCTGGCAGAGCCCCCACTCCAGCAGCATGTCTCACACGAGGAGCAAGGCTCCAAAGCTGTATTCAGTATGCACTGCATGTAAGCTCCTACTGCCTGAACCGAGCACCTATCCACATTGTGATGCCTGCTCTAAACTGACGATGCCTCAGCCTGGAATCGCACCCCCAGTGGTCTCTCCGGCTCCTGTGGCTGAACCCCCGGCTTGGGTAGAATCCTTCCTTATCTAGGTCTATCTCCCAGTCTTTTTGCCGACTCCATGGGACAGCTGTCCAGGACTTTGCTGAACATGCATCAGCCCCCTTCACAGGGTGCCTCTGCTGCTAGGGCTCTCTCAGGACCGGAGCTCACAGAGGATTCATCATCTGGTCCCAGACCCCGTCCTCCTAAAAGGAGACGCAGGGCTCCCTCTCCTTCCTCGTCCCGCGGCTCTTTTTCAGAAGCTGACTCACAGGACGAGGAGGATGCCTTTACAGGGGGCTCGGAGGCTAACTCCATGTGCCCCATTGATCTGTCCGAAAGTGACTTGGATGTTAGTGATTTGATTGCGTCCATTAATTCTGTACTGGATCTCAATCCGCCAGTATCAGAGGAGCAACCCTCTCTGGCAGAAAAGCACCAATTTACCTCGCCTAAGAGGACAAAGAGTGTGTTCTTTAACCACTCCAGTTTTCAGGCCGCTGTGACCAAGCCTAGGGCCTGTCCTAACAAACGCTTCCCAAAGCGTGGTTCTGATGACCGTTTTCCCTTTCCACCTGAGGTGGTCAAGGAGTGGGCTCATTCACCAAAGGTAGACCCCCCGGTGTCTAGACTCTCAGCCCGGACCGTTGTATCAGTGGCTGATGGCACCTCTCTTAAGGATTCCACTGACCGCCAGGTTGACCTTCTGGCCAAATCTGTATATGAGGCGGCAGGGGCCTCGTTCTCCCCAACTTTTGCAGCAGTGTGGGCTCTCAAAGCCATCTCTGCTTCTCTAGAGGAGATGCATTCCCTCGCCAGGGAATGTATGCCCGAAATGGTTACCTTAACTTCCCAAGCTTCAGCTTTTTCATCCTATGCCATGTCTGCCATGCTGGAGGCTTCTCACCGCACTGCGGTAGCTTCGGCTAATTCCCTCGCTATCCGCAGGATCTTGTGGCTTCGAGAGTGGAAGGCAGATGCTTCTTCAAAGAAGTACCTTGCTGGACTCCCTTTTGCTGGGTCCAGGCTGTTCGGTGAACAGCTGGATGAAATTATTAAGGAAGCTACTGGCGGGAAGAGTACTTCCATGCCACATACCAAAACCAGGAAACCTGTCCAGGGTAGGAATCAGTCGAGGTTTCGTTCCTTTCGTTCCTCCAACTGGTTGTCCTCTAAGCCCTCGGCCTCGTCCACTAACTCAGCCAAGGACCAAAAATCCAACTGGCGCACAAAAGCGCGTCCACAGAAGACCGCAGGAGCTGCTGCCACTAAGGCAGCCTCCTCTTGACTATCTGTCCGCGCCAGCAACGTCCTTAGTCGATGGCAGGCTCTCCCACTTTGGCGACGCGTGGTTTCAACACGTCTCCGATCAGTGGGTGCGGGATATCATCTCCCACGGCTACAGGATAGAATTCTCTTCCAACCCGCCAGACAGATTTTTTTCTGTCAACTCCCCCCTGCTCCAAGGCCGCCGCCTTCTCTCAGGCCGTGGCATCCTTGCAGGCCAACGGAGTAATTGTACCGGTTCCCGCCCGGGAACGGTTCAGAGGTTTCTACTCAAATCTCTTCCTAGTCCCCAAAAAGGACGGTTCCTTCCGGCCCATCCTGGATCTCAAGCTTCTCAACAAGCATGTTCAGGTGCGGCATTTTCGCATGGAGTCTCTGCGATCAGTCATTGCCTCAATGACCCAAGGGGATTTCCTGGCATCCATCGACATCAGAGATGCCTATCTCCATGTGCCAATTGCAGTTTCACACCAGCGTTGGCTACGTTTTCCAATCGGAGAGGAACATTTCCAACTCGTGGCTCTTCCCTTTGGGTTAGCCACGGCCCCTCGGGTATTCACCAAGGTCATGGCAGCAGTGGTTGCGGTTCTGCACCTCCAGGGGTTGGCAGTGATTCCTTACCTGGACGACCTTCTAGTCAAGGCTTCATCCAGCGCAGACTGTCAGCGGAGTGTCTCGCTCACTCTCGCCACTCTAGCCCAATTCGGGTGGCTTGTCAATCTGGCCAAATCCACTCTGACTCCGACCCAGAGGCTCACGTACCTAGGGATGCAGTTCGAGACTCTGCCGGCACTTGTGAAGTTGCCCTTAATCAAACAGCAGTCCCTCCAACTGGCGGTGCGCTCTCTGCTGAGGCCCCGCCGTTGTTCCATCAGGCACCTGATGCAGGTGCTGGGTCAGATGGTGGCGTCAATGGAGGCTGTTCCCTTTGCCCAGTTCCATCTGCGTCCACTGCAGCTGGACATTCTCCGCTGTTGGGACAAGCGGCCTTCCTCCTTGCACAGGTTAGTGGCTTTGTCGCCACAGACCAGGAGCTCTCTTCAGTGGTGGCTTCGGCCCCTCTCTCTGTCTCAGGGACGCTCCTTCCTGGCCCCGTCCTGGGTGATCCTCACCACGGATGCCAGTCTATCCGGCTGGTGAGCGGTATGTCTCCACCGCCGAGCACAGGGCACTTGGACTCCGTCCGAATCAGCCCTCTCAATCAATGTGCTGGAAACCAGAGCCGTGCTTCTGGCTCTCCTAGCTTTTCACCACCTATTGGCGGGCAAGCACATACGAGTCCAGTCAGACAACGCGACAGCGGTTGCCTACATCAATCACCAAGGCGGGACACGCAGCCGCCTGGCAATGTTGGAGGTACAACGCATCCTTCAATGGACGGAGGACTCAAAGTCCACCATATCCGCAGTCCACATCCCAGGCGTGGAAAACTGGGAGGCAGATTATCTCAGCCGTCAAACCGTGGACAGTGGCGAGTGGGCCCTGCATCCGGCAGTGTTTCAGTCAATCTGCTGCAAGTGGGGCACTTTGGACGTGGACCTAATGGCATCCCGTCACAACAACAAGGTTCCGGTTTACGTGGCTCGCTCCCACGATCCTCAGGCATTCGCCGCGGATGCTCTGGTTCAAGACTGGTCCCAGTTTCGTCTGTCCTTCGTGTTTCCCCCTCTAGCTCTCTTGCCCAGAGTTCTGCGCAAGATCAGAATGGAGGGCCGTCGAGTCATCCTCATTGCTCCGGACTGGCCCAGGCGAGCTTGGTACCCAGACCTGCTCCATCTGTCCGTAGAGGTGCCGTGGCATCTTCCGGACCGTCCAGACCTTCTCTCACAAGGTCCGTTTTTCCGCCAGAATTCTGCGGCTCTCAGATTGACGGCGTGGCTCTTGAGTCCTGGATCTTGACGGCTTCTGGTATTCCCCCTGAAGTCATCTCCACTATAACTCGGGCCCGTAAGTCTTCCTCTGCCAAGATCTATCACAGGACTTGGAAAATTTTCCTGTCCTGGTGTCGCTCTTCCGGCCATCCTCCTTGGCCTTTTTCCTTGCCGACCCTTCTGTCTTTTCTACAGTCCGGTCTGCAGCTGGGACTGTCCCTCAACTCTCTCAAGGGACAAGTCTCGGCTCTGTCAGTGCTGTTCCAGCGGCGTATCGCCCGGCTGGCTCAGATCCGCACCTTCATGCAAGGTGCGTCTCACATCATTCCGCCTTACCGGCGGCCCTTGGATCCCTGGGACCTCAATTTGGTTCTCACGGTTTTGCAGAAACCCCCCTTTGAGCCTCTTAGGGAGGTTTCTTTGTTTCGTCTTTCACAGAAAGTGGTCTTTCTAGTGGCCATAACTTCCCTCAGGAGAGTCTCTGATTTGGCTGCGCTCTCTTCGGAGTCACCTTTTTTGGTTTTTCATCAAGACAAGGTGGTTCTCCGTCCGACTCCGGACTTTCTCCCTAAGGTACTCTCCTTTCCACCTTAACCAGGACATTGCCCTACCTTCCTTTTGTCCGGCTCCTGTTCATCGCTTTGAAAAAGCGTTGCATACTCTGGATCTGGTGCGTGCTCTCCGGATCTATGTGTCTCGCACCGCTGCTCTTAGGCGGTGCACCTCTCTTTTTGTGCTAACCACAGGTCGGCGTAAGGGCCTCTCTGCTTCTAAGCCAACCTTAGCCCGTTGGATTAGGTCGACCATTTCAGATGTCTACCAGTGTTCTCAGGTGCCTCCCCCGCCGGGGATCAAGGCACACTCAACCAGAGCTGTCGGTGCCTCTTGGGCTTTCAGGCACCAGGCTACGGCTCAGCAAGTCTGTCAGGCTGCCACTTGGACTAGCCTGCATACCTTTTCAAAGCACTACCAAGTGTATGCTCATGCTTCGGCAGATGCGAGCTTGGGCAGACGCATCCTTCAGGCGGCTGTCGCCCATTTGTGAAGTTAGGCTCCGCCTACTTCTTAGTTTTTCTGTTTATTCCCACCCATGGACTGCTTTGAGACGTCCCAATGTCTGGGTCTCCCATAGGAACGATAAAGAAAAAGAGAATTTTGTTTACTTACCGTAAATTCTTTTTCTTATAGTTCCGTATTGGGAGACCCAGCACTTTCCCTGTTGCCTGTTGGCAGTTTCTTGTTCCGCGTGTTATCACCGGCTGTTGTCGTGGACAGAGTCTCCGGTTGTTCCGGTTCTTGCTCTGTTTTTACTTGTGGGTGGCTATTCTCCTTCAGCTTTTGCACTAAACTGGCTAGATCTGGTTCTCCAGGGGGTGTATAAGCTCAGAGGGAGGAGCTACACTTTTTAGTGTAGTACTTTGTGTGTCCTCCGGAGGCAGAAGCTATACACCCAATGTCTGGGTCTCCCAATACGGAACTATAAGAAAAAGAATTTACGGTAAGTAAACAAAATTCTCTTTTTTATCCCCTTCACGACCCATGATGGATCTATCCGTCATGGATCGTGTGAGGTTAATCCTCGCCTGCCGTGGGCAGGTCGCGGCGATCCGCGCACATATTAGCTGTTTTTAAAGCTCACATGTGCGCCTGCAAGTTGCAAGTGGAATTGATTCCACCTGCAACTTTTAACTCTTACATCTCGCTGCCAAAGTATGGCAGCGAGATGTATATGCGCGCGGCCATTATTTCCACTTAACGCCGCCCCCACCGGAAGTCACGTGCGTGATCACATGACTTTTAGTGGGTGCCATGGTAGCACAGGGTCATGTAATGACGCCTGTAGGTAACATGAGTCACTTTCGGTTTCACTTGGCCCAGAGCCGAGTGAAGCAGAAAGTGAGCATATCTGCTGTGTAGCTGTGATCAGCAGATAGGGCAGAGCGATCGGATTGTTGATCCATATAGCCCCCTAGAGGGACTAGTAAAATAAAAAAAGTTTAAAAAAAAAAGTTCAAATCACCCCCCTTTCAGCCCATTGAAAATTAAAGGGTTAATAAAATATACACATTTGCTATCGTCGCATTCAGAAATGCTAGATCTATCAAAATATAAAATCAATTAATCTGATTGGTAAATGGCGTAGCAGCAAAAAATTCCAAACGCCAAAATTACGTTTTTTGGTCGCTGCAAGTTTTACGCAAAATGCAATTAACAGGCGGTCAACACGTAGCATCTGCGCAAAAATGGTACTGTTAAAAAACGTTAGCTCGAGACGCAAAAAATAAAGTCACTGAGCCAGAAATCCCGAAAAATGACAACTTTACGGGTTTCGGAAAAAGGCGCAAAACGTACGCCACTTTTATTGGACAAGCTTGATTTTTTTTTTTTTAACCCCTTTGTTACAAGTAAACCTATACATGTTTGGTGTCTACAAACTCGCACCGACCTCAGGCATCACACTCACACATCAGTTTAACCATATAGTGAACATGGTGAATAAAATATCCCAAAAACCATTGTGCCATCACACGTTTTTTTGCACTTTTTCCACACTTGGAATTTTTTTGCTGTTTTCCAGTACACTATATGGTAAAACTTATGGTTTCATTTAAAAGTACAACTTGTCCCGCAAAAAACAAGCCCTGATATGACAAGATTGATGGAAAAATAAAAAAAGTTACGGCTCTCGGAAGAAGGGGAGCAAAACAAAAAAAAACGGAAAGTGCCCGGGGGCTGAAGGGGTTAAAGACCAACCAGCAGAATTTTCATATATAAAGTAAAGCCAGTGCTATACTGGTGCTAGGACACTGAATATAAC
This sequence comes from Anomaloglossus baeobatrachus, assembly GCF_048569485.1. Taxonomy (NCBI): domain Eukaryota; kingdom Metazoa; phylum Chordata; class Amphibia; order Anura; family Aromobatidae; genus Anomaloglossus; species Anomaloglossus baeobatrachus. The sequence goes on from NC_134357.1 coordinate 228,482,006, forward strand.
CATACCTTTTGTTCAGGGATTGGATATTTTATTTCAGGAATATGTGCAAGTAAAGTTCCAGCAATGCTATTTGATTGACAGGTGCAACAGGAAGGGAATATGTGGGTCAGGTCTTGCTATCTCTATTCCTGCACCTGTCTGTCTGCTTGCGCCGAAATTAACAGCTATGACTGCGACAGGGGGAGGAAAGTCAGACAGACAGACAGACATTGGCGGGAATAGATAGCAAAACCCGACCCACATATTCCCTTCCTGTTGCACCTGTCAATCAAATAGCAGTGCATTGCTGGAACTTACAGATATTTCGTAAATAAAACATCCAATATGAGAACCAAGGGTATGCTTATATTCAGTGTCCTAGCACCAGTACAGCACTGGCTTTACTTTATATATGAAAATCCTGCTGGTTCGTTCTCTTTCAGAACCATTCTGCTCTGAAAGTTCAATCAGCAGAACAGTCACATCAGCTGCCTTGTCCTTTTTAACCCCTTTACAACTGGCCGAGTTTGCGCTTTGTGGTTTGTTTGTTTCTTTCGCCATTCTTCTTCCGAGGGACATCATTTTTTTTTTTTTTTTTTTTTTCAGTCAATATAGTCATATAAGAGCTTGTTTTTAGCGGAACAAAATGTACTTTTAAATGAAACGATGAGTTTTACCATATAGTGTACTGGAAAATGGCAAAAAAAATTCCAAATGAGAAAAAATGTGCTATTGCAATATTATTTTTGAGATTTTATTCAGAGTTTCCTATATATATGGTAAAACTGATGCGTCCATGTGATGCTTGAGGTCGGTGCGAGTTCGTAGACATTAAACATGTATAGGTTTACTTTTATCTAAGGGGTTAAAAAAATTAGAAGTTTGTCCGCAAAAAGTGGCATACGTTTTGCGCCATTTTCCATGTCCCGTAACGTTCACATTTTCCAGGATCTATGACTCAATGACGGCGTATGTTTTGCGTCTCTGGCTGACGTTTTTAACGGTACCATGTATGCACAGATATTACGTTTTGACCACCTTTTATTGCATTTAGCGCAAAATTTGTGGCGACCAAAAAACGAATTTTTGGCGTTTGGAATTTTTTTGCCGCTACGCTGTTTACCGTTCAGATTAATTGATTTAATATTTTCATTGATGGGGCATTTCTGAACGCTGCAAAACGAAATGTGTGTATATTTCTTTTTCGCTCCTAATTGGGAGACCCAGACAGTGGGTGTATAGCTACTGCCTCTGGAGGCCGCACAAAGAACTACACTTAAAAGTGTAAGGCCCCTCCCCTTCTGGCTATACACCCTCCCGTAGGAGTACAGATTCCTCAGTTTTAGCTTTGTGCGCAAGGAGGTCAGACACGCACGCATAGCTCCATTGTTTTTAGTCAGCAGCAGCTGCTGACTATGTCGGATGGAAGAAAAGAGGACACATATAGTGTCCCCAGCATGCTCCCTTCTCACCCCACTTATGTCGGAGGTGTTTGTAAGGTTGAGGTACCCATTGCGGGTACGGCGGCAGGAGCCCACATGCTGATTCCTTCCCCATCCCTTTTTACAGGGCTCTGGGTGAAGTGGGATTTACCGGTCTCCAGGCACAGAGACCGTGCTCCATCTACAGCCCCTGGAGAAGATGCTGGATGGAGCGGAGTACATCAGGGACATGGCCCTGCTTCCTCAAGGTACTCTGTGTCCCCGTGTATCTGGCGCTCACACCGCAGCATGCTGGGTGTTGTAGTGCGCCGGGGGACATCAGCGCTGCGGCGCCTGTGCCATGGCCTCATTCAGCTTTGCTGAAGCAGGCACATTTATGGGAATAGGCCGCGCCGGCCGCTGGGACTGCGGCGCGGCTGGCACTTGTAGTGCGCCGGGGACTTCAGCGCGGCCTGCGCTTTTACGGCGGCCGCGCTGATAACTACAGTCCCCGGCTTTTGCGGCCTGCTTCCTTTCGTTCCCGCCCCCACACCTGCCAGTCAGGAGAGGGGCGGGACGCTGCCCACGTCCAGAACTCGGTCGCGCCGGCCGCTCGAACAGCGGCGCGGCTGGCACTTGCGGTGCGCCGGGGACTTCAGCGCGGCCCGCGCTTTTACGGCGGCCGCGCTGATAACTCGAGTCCCCGGCTTTTGCGGCCTGCTTTCGTTCGTTCCCGCCCACAGACCTGCCAGTCAGGAGAGGGGCGGGACGCTGGCCAGTGCATCAGCGCTGAGGGCTGGAGTCGTTTTTACATACTCCAGCCCTCACAGTCAGCACAGAGGGGACACTGTTCCCGCACTTTTGTTTGGGAACTCCCACGGACCGCCCCTCTCCACAGAAGCCGGCAGCCATTCTTGCTGACACGCTGAGCTGCAGAGGGGAGCCGGGGAGACCCAGACAAGGCATTCTGCAGCCTCTTACCCGCTGTTCAGCGGGCGGTAAGCAGCCCTCAGGGCTCACCCCCTCTTGTGCTCGTAGTATTCTTAGTATTTTGTTGCTACAAATACTTGGTATTACATAGCGCTGGTCGCCCTTTGGCTATAGACTCTCTCACATGCAGAGAGCCAGCAGCATGTCGCCCGTAAAACGCAAGGGTGCCAAGGCACAGACATTGTATGCTTCCTGCACCGCATGTGGGACTTTTCTACCGGCAGGCTCCACGGACCCCCATTGTGTGCAGTGCTCGGCCCCTGCGGCGCTTGCACAGTCGGGACCTCTGCTGGACGTGTCCCAGGGTGTACCACCTGTGAATGCTGTCCAGGTGACAGGAACTGAGTTTGCAGCTTTTGCTGACAGAATGTCTCTCACTATGTCACAAATTCTTGACACATTGCGAGCTAGGCCTGTACTTCAGACCACGGACACTGTGCATGTATTGCCCCCTGGTCCCCCTCAGCTCCTAGCTCCGGGACGGGCATCTACACCTCAGGGTGAAGACTCTGACTCGGACGATGGCCCCGGGCAGCCTAAGCGGGCTCGTTATGACGGGCCTTCACATTCATCTCAATGGTCTGGATCCCAGCGGGATGAATCTATGGGTGATGAGGCGGACTTAACTGATCAGGATTCTGATCCTGGGACCGCTCTCAATCTAGATACACCAGATGGTGACGCAATAGTTAATGATCTTATATTTAACATCAATAAGATGTTGAATATTTCCCCACCAGCTCCTCCTGTAGAGGAGTCAGCTTCGCAGCACGAGAGAATCCATTTCAGATACCCTAAGCGTACATTAAGCACTTTTCTGGACCACGCTGACTTCAGAGACGCAATCCAGAAACCCCACGCTTATCCTGAAAGGCGTTTTCCTAAACGACTTAAAGATACACGCTACCCTTTTCCCTCTGAAGTGGTCAAGGGTTGGACCCAGTGTCCAAAAGTGGATCCTCCAATTTCCAGGCTTGCAGCCAGATCCTTGGTTGCTGTTGAAGATGGAGCGGCACTTAAAGATGCCACTGACAGGCAGATGGAGCTCTGGCTGAAATCCATCTATGAAGCGATTGGAGCGTCATTAGCGCCTTCTTTTGCGGCCGTATGGGCACTCCAAGCTATCACGGCCGGGCTTGCGCGAGTCGACTCAGTCACACGTGCATTTGCCCCGCAGGTAGCACCATTGACCTCGCAAATGGCGGCATTCGCGTCGTACGCGATTAATGCTGTTCTTGACGCTACAAGCCGCACGGCAGTGGCGTCAGCCAACTCAGTTGTTTTGCGTAGGGCTCTGTGGTTGAGACATTGGAAAGCAGATTCTCATTCCAAGAAGTGCTTAACCAATTTGCCTTTTTCTCGTGACCGATTGTTTGGAGAGCGTTTGGATGAAATCATCAAACACTCCAAGGGTAAGGACTCTTCCTTACCGCAACACAGACAAAACAAGCCCCAACAGAGGAGGGGTCAGTCTGGTTATCGGTCCTTTCGAGGACAGGGCAGGTCCCAATTCGCCTCGTCAAAAAAGACTCAAAAGGACCAGAGACGTTCAAATTCTTGGAGGTCTCAGTCACGCCCAAAAAGACCAGCCGGAGGAACCGTTGCCAAAACGACGTCCTCCTGACTTGCGGTCTCCGATGCCCACACCCGCGGTCGGTGGGAGGCTGTCCCACTTTGGCGACATTTGGCTAGCAAATGTCAAAGACCGTTGGGTGAGAGATATTCTATCTCACGGGTACAGGATAGAGTTCGGTTCTCGTCCGCCAACTCGTTTCTTCAGAACTTCTCCACCACCAGACCGAGCCGATGCTCTGTTGCAGGCGGTGGCCGCTCTAAAGGCGGAAGGAGTGGTGACCTCCGTCCCTCTTCAGGAACAGGGTCACGGTTTTTACTCCAATCTGTTTGTGGTCCCAAAAAAGGACGGATCGTATCGTCCCGTCCTGGATCTGAAGTTGCTCAACAGACACGTAAAAGTCAGGAGGTTCCGGATGGAATCCCTACGCTCCGTCATAGCCTCAATGTCTCAGGGAGATTTTCTAGCATCAATAGACATCAAAGATGCGTATCTCCACGTGCCGATTGCACCAGAGCATCAGCGTTTCCTACGTTTCGTCATACACGACGAGCACCTACAGTTCGTAGCGTTACCCTTCGGTCTGGCAACAGCCCCCCGGGTCTTCACCAAAGTCATGGCAGCAGTAGTAGCTGTTCTGCACTCGCAGGGTCACTCGGTCATCCCGTACCTAGACGACCTGCTTATAAAGGCATCCTCTCAAGAAGCATGCCAACACAGTCTGAAGGTGGCGCTAGACACTCTCCAGACTTTCGGGTGGATTATCAACTTTCCAAAGTCTCATCTAACCCCGACCCAATCTCTGACTTATCTTGGCATGGAGTTTCATACTCTATCAGCGATAGTGAGGCTTCCACTGGACAAGCAGTGCTCGCTACGGACTGGAGTGCAATCTCTCCTTCAGAGCCAGTCGCACTCACTGAGGCGCCTCATGCATTTCCTAGGAAAGATGGTAGCAGCAATGGAGGCAGTCCCGTTCGCGCAGTTTCATCTGCGCCCTCTCCAATGGGACATTCTGCGCCAATGGGATGGGAAATCGACGTCCCTCGACAGGACTGTCTCCCTCTCTCAGACTGCCAAGGATTCTCTACGTTGGTGGCTTCTCCCCAACTCATTGTCACAGGGAAAGTCGTTCCTTCCCCCGTCCTGGGCAGTGGTCACGACAGATGCGAGCCTATCAGGGTGGGGAGCGGTGTTTCTCCACCACAGGGCTCAGGGGACGTGGACTCAGGAAGAGTCCACCTTGCAGATCAATGTTCTGGAAATCAGAGCAATCTACCTTGCCCTGCGAGCCTTCCAACAATGGCTGGAAGGCAAGCAGATTCGGATTCAGTCGGACAATTCCACGGCGGTGGCGTACATCAACCACCAAGGGGGAACACGCAGTCGCCAAGCTTTTCAAGAAGTCCAGCGGATTTTGACGTGGGTGGAAAGCAGAGCGTCCACCATATCTGCAGTTCACATCCCAGGCGTGGAAAACTGGGAAGCAGACTTTCTCAGTCGCCAGGGCATGGACGCAGGAGAATGGTCCCTTCACCCGGACGTGTTTCAACAGATCTGTTGCCGCTGGGGGTCGCCGGACGTCGATCTGATGGCGTCTCGGCACAACAACAAGGTCCCAGTTTTCATGGCACGGTCTCACGATCACCGAGCGCTGGCGGCAGACGCCTTGGTTCAGGATTGGTCGCAATTCCGACTCCCCTATGTGTTCCCACCTCTAGCATTGTTACCCAGAGTTCTCCGGAAAATCAAGTCCGACTGCCAGCGAGCCATACTCGTCGCTCCAAATTGGCCAAGAAGGTCGTGGTACCCGGATCTGTGGCATCTCACGGTAGGCCAACCGTGGGCACTACCAGACCGTCCAGATCTGCTGTCTCAAGGGCCGTTTTTCCATCTGAATTCTGCGGCCCTGAACCTGACTGTGTGGCCATTGAGTCCTGGATCCTAGCGGCCTCAGGTTTATCTCAGGGAGTTGTTGCCACAATGAGACAGGCTAGAAAACCATCCTCAGCTAAGATCTATCACAGGACGTGGAAGATATTCTTAGCGTGGTGCTTGGCTCAAGGGTTTTCTCCCTGGCCATTTGCATTGCCAATTTTTCTTTCCTTCCTGCAGTCTGGGTTGGAAAAAGGTTTGTCCCTTAGCTCGCTTAAGGGTCAAGTCTCCGCGTTATCCGTATTCTTTCAGAAGCGCTTGGCACAGCTTTCTAAAGTACGCACGTTTCTCCAAGGAGTTTGTCATATCGTTCCTCCTTACAGACGGCCATTGGAACCCTGGGATCTGAACAAGGTTCTCCTTGCTCTTCAAAAGCCGCCTTTCGAGCCTTTGAAAGAGGTTCCCCTTTCTCGGCTTTCACAAAAGGTAGTTTTTCTTGTAGCGGTCACGTCTCTTCGAAGAGTGTCCGAGCTGGCGGCGTTATCTTGCAAATCTCCCTTCCTGGTATTTCACCAAGACAAGGTAGTACTGCGTCCAATTCCAGAGTTTTCTCCCAAGGTGGTTTCTTCCTTTCATCTCAATCAGGATATCACTTTGCCATCTTTGTGTCCGCATCCAGTTCACCAATTTGAAAAGGGTTTACATCTGTTGGACCTGGTGAGAGCACTCAGGATTTACATTTCTCGCACGGCGCCTCTACGCCGTTCGGATGCGCTCTTTGTCCTAGTCGCTGGTCAGCATAAGGGATCGCAAGCTTCCAAATCCACCCTGGCGCGGTGGATCAAGGAACCAATTCTTCACACATACCGTTCTGCTGGGCTTCAGATTCCATCTGGACTGAAGGCCCATTCTACCAGAGCCGTTGGTGCGTCCTGGGCATTGCGGCATCAGGCTACGGCTCAGCAAGTGTGCCAGGCGGCTACCTGGTCGAGTCTGCACACGTTTACCAAACACTATCAAGTGCATACCTACGCTTCGGCAGACGCCAGCCTAGGTAGACAGGTCCTTCAGGCGGCGGTGGCCCACCTGTAGGAAGAGGCTGTATGACAGCCCGTTCATGTGGTATCTTTTTACCCACCCAGGGACTGCTTTTGGACGTCCCACTGTCTGGGTCTCCCAATTAGGAGCGAAAAAGAAGGGAATTTTGTTTACTTACCGTAAATTCCTTTTCTTCTAGCTCCAATTGGGAGACCCAGCACCCGCCCTATCTGTTTTTAGGGTTTCGTTTTTTCGGGTGCACATGTTGTTCACGTTGTTTCTTAAGTTCTCCGATCTAGTTATCGGATTGAATTTGTTTTTGAAACTGTTATTGGCTTTCCTCCTTCTTGCTTTGGTACTAAAACTGAGGAATCTGTACTCCTACGGGAGGGTGTATAGCCAGAAGGGGAGGGGCCTTACACTTTTAAGTGTAGTTCTTTGTGCGGCCTCCAGAGGCAGTAGCTATACACCCACTGTCTGGGTCTCCCAATTGGAGCTAGAAGAAAAGGAATTTACGGTAAGTAAACAAAATTCCCTTCTTTTATTTTTTTAACCCTTTAATTTTCAATAAGGTGAAAGGGGGATGATATGAACTTTTTAGGTTTTTTATTTTTTAATACTTTTTTTTAAACTTTTTTTTATTTTACTAGGTCCCCTACGGGTCTTTAACAATCAGCAGTCTGATTGCTCATTCTTTTCTCCCAATCAGAGCAGCACTGCTCAAACTGTGAGAAATTATCTCTTGTTACAAGCAGCACTCGGCTGTTTCTTACAGGACAGGAATCAACACATGACCCTGTGCTACCATGACAACTACGTGATCCACGTGACGTCCGTTATTGGGCGTTGAGTACGGATCTACTGCTATCGCCGGTAATATGGCGCTGTCACATCTTGACAGCGCCATTTAAAGGGTTATAAGGCACGGGTGGATAGCGATTCCGCTCGTCCCTAGCAGGCACACATTTCAGCTGTATAAATCAGCTGAGATGTGTGCGGATCCCCGCCCACAGCAGCAGGTGGGGATTAACACTATGACTTCTAGGACCTAACTTTACTGCCCGTGGTCGTTAAGGGGTTAAAGGGGAGGTTCACTACTCTGCAGCAGTGATCACATCTCTGTAAAGCTGATAGGGGAGGCTTTTTGTAAATACTGTGTGTTGTCAACTCAGCCTCTGAGCGGCGCTATTGCGGTTCGCTCTTCCCCCATCGTATCACATCCCCAGGCTCCATGTCCTCTGGGATCCGGGGGGGATGTCACGTTAACTTCCAGTTGACTTGACACCACCGAGGCAGGCCCTAGTCTCCCTACGTGACTGGGCTGTGGGCGGCGTTTCACTGCTCGTCGCAGCCCAGCACTGCACCTGCTTGCGGCGCTCTGTAGTGAATAAGAGCGCACGTGAGATGCTCGGCTATGACAAGTGGTGAAACACCGCCCCCAGGCTAGTCACTCACGGAGACTTGGGCCGACCTCGGTGATGTTAGGTCAACTGGAAGTTGACATGACCTCACCAGATCCGAGAGGTCACGGTGCCTGGGGTCACACGATGGGGAGAGAGCGGACTGCAATAGCACAGCTCAGAGGCTGAATTGGCAACACAAGCCTCCCCTATGAGTTTTACAGAGATGTGGTTGCTACTGCAGAGTGGTGAACCACCCCTTCTGAGCCGACGATCCGATTACTGAAATGACGTAAGCAGGTCATTTTGTAGTAGGTGTGCAAAGAGGTATTCTATTTCTTGCAAAGGGTTGCGTTGCAATTCATGTGACCTCTTTTCATAATATCTAGAGATCCAAATTGTCACTATGAAAACTGAAGAAGCAACATTTTTGAAAACCAAAATGTGTCTAAAATCTCTTCGCTATAACTACAGTACACCTGTAAACGCACACACCTACATGACTATGCATGTGTGCACATAAATCTAACTGATAACAGCCTTGGGCTCTTCTCCTGACCTGTAAAATCAAGTTTGTCCTCAAAGCTTCTTACTTTTCACCTTGGATTTAGCACTTTGCAATTCAAAGAGCAAAAGTTTCTGCACAAAATCTACAGTTTGTTGCTGCAAATTTCACTGTACAACATATTGTTCCTATGTATTTGCTGCCTTATGTGCCTATGGCACTCAGTCCTACTCACTAAAAGCAAATTAAGCTTTTAACTAGTCTGCCAAACCAAACTGACTATAAAGAAAGCACGTAGACCCTGATTCATAAAGGATTATTTTTGCCAGTTTTTGGCATGCAACGCCTTAAAATGTGAAAAAAGTTATGCACAGATCAAAGTGGGTAGCGTTGGTACGGGGCATGGTGACGTCCTGACGTCAAGTTTATAATTTGCACCACAAGTGGCGGAAATAGGGCTAGAAATATGCGCCATCTCCTAAGAGGAGTAATATTTCTGGCAGAAGATCATGCGAGTTGTAAGATGCACCTAATTTGTTATTCTGCTTAAAGAAATTGGCACCTCTCACTCCAATTCATCTTTTATATAGACCGGCGTGCAACATTCCAGTCTGAATTATTTGGGGCAATAGCCATTTAAAAGGAACTTGTCACCAGGATTTATCTACAGACACTAAATCCACCACTTTTAACCCCTTCACCCCCGGCCACTAAAACACCCTAATGACCGGGCCATTTTTTGCAATTCTGACCAGTGTCACTTTGACAGGTTATAACTCTGGAACGTTTCAACGGATCCTGGCGATTCTGAGATTGTTTTTTCGTGACATATTGTACTTCATGTCAGTGGTAAATTTAGGCCGATACTTTTTGCGTTTATTTGTGAAAATTTAGGAAATTGTGTGAAAATTTGGAAAATTTCGCAATTTTCAAACTTTGAAAATTTATGCCCATAAATCTCAGAGATATGTCACACAAAATAGTTACTAAATAACATTTCCCACTTGTCAACTTTACATCAGCGCAATTTTCGAAAGAAATGTTTTTTTCGTTAGGAAGTTAGAAGGGGTCAAAGTTCATCAGCAATTTCTAATTTTTCCAACAAAATTTACAAAATATTTTTTTTAGGGACCACATCACATTTGAAGTGACTTTGAGAGGCCGAGGTGACAGAAAATACCCAAAAGTGACCCCATTCTAAAAACTGCACCCCTCACACTGCTCAAAACCACATCCAAGAAGTTTATTAACCCTTTAGGTGCGTCACAGGAACCAAAGCAATGTGGAAGGAAAAAATGAAAATTTTACTTTTTAACACAAAAATGTTACTTTAGCCATAAAATTTTCATTTTTACAAGGGAGAAAAGAGAAAGTGCACCCTACAATTTATTGTGCATTTTCTCCTGAGTACGCTGATACCCCATATGGGGTAAAAATCAATTGTTTGGGCGCACGGCAGAGCTCGGAAGGGAAGGAGCGCCATTTGAATTTTTGAACACAAAATTAGCTGCACTCATTAGCGGACGCCATGTCTGGTTTGAAGACTCCCTGAGGTGCCTAAACAATGGAGCTCCCCCACAAGTGACCCCATTTTGGAAACTAGAGCCCTCAAATATTTTTTCTAGATGTTTGATGAGCACTTTGAACACCTGGGGGCTTCACAGAAATTTATAATGTTGAGCCGGGAAAAGAAAAAAATTTTTTTTTACCACAAAACTGTTGCTTCAACTAGGTAGCTTTTTTTTCACAAGGGTATCGGGAAAAAATGCAACATAAAATGTATTGTCCATTTTCTCCTGAGTACGCAGATACCTCATATGTGGTGGAAATCAAATGTTTGGACACACGGCAGTGCTCGAAAGGCAAGGAGCGCCATTTGAATGCAAAATTAGCTGCACTAATTAGCGGACGCCATGTCAGGTTTGAAGACCCCCTGAGGTGCCTAAACAATGGAGCTCCCCCACAAGTGACCCCATTTTGGAAACTAGAGCCCTCAAATATTTTTTCTAGATGTTTGATGAGCACTTTGAACACCTGGGGGCTTCACAGAAGTTTATAACGTTGAGCCGTGAAAAGAAAAAAATTTTTTTTTACCACAAAACTGTTGCTTCAACTAGGTATCTTTTTTTTTCACAAGGCTATCAGGAAAAAATGCACCATAAAATGTATTGTGCATTTTCTCCTGAGTACGCAGATACCTCATATGTGGTGGAAAGTAATTGTTTGAGCGCATGGCGGGGCTCAGAAGAGAAGGAGCGCTATTTGACAGCAAAATTGGTTGGAATCATTAGCGGACGCCATGTCACGTTTGGAGACCCCCTATGGTGCCTAAACAGTGGAGATCCCCCACAAGTGACACCATTTTGGAAACTAGAGCCCTCAAATAATTTTTCTAGATGTTTGGTGAGCACTTTGAACACAGAGAAGTTTATAGCGTTGAGCCGTGAAAAGAAAAATTTTTTTTTTTACCACAAAACGGTTGCTTCAACTAGGTAGCTTTTTTTTTCACAAGGGTAACAGGAAAAAATGCACCATAAAACGTATTGTGCAATTTCTCCTGAGTACACAGACACCTCATATGTGGTGGAAAGTAATTGTTTGAGCGCATGGCGGGGCTCAGAAGAGAAGGAGCGCTATTTGACTTTTCAAACGCACAGACGCAGTGCACTGATTGGCCGCTGCAGGACGCACGGTCGGATGCGATAAAAAAAAGCGTCGGGGGATACGTAAAAAAAAAGTCACGCCAAAAATTGACCATGGATGCAGATACGTTATGTGCATCCCTGATCAGCGCTTGGCGGGACGCACGGACGGATGCGATACAAAAAGCGTCGCAAATACGGAAAAAAGTCACGCCAAAAATTGACCACGGATGCAGATCCGTTATCTGCATCCCTGATCAGCGCTCGGCGGGACGCACGGACGGATGCGATACAAAAAGCGTCGGGGATACGGAAAAAAGTCACGCCAAAAATTGAGCAGGGATGCCGATCCGTTATCTGCATCCCTGATCAGCGCTTGGCGGGACGCACGGACGGATGAGGTGTAAAAATGGACAGGGGATACGGGAAAAAAAAAAAAAAAAAAAGTTATACTCACAGTACCCAGAGGACTAGCAGGAGGATCACTGACCAGAAGAGCTGCAGAGGAACAGATGGCAGAGAGATGGACAGCTTTACAGGAGCAGCAGGCAGATCAGCAGAATGCCCAGGAAGGACCCAGCGATGGACGCAGATGTGATCAGGCCGGTGAAGACAGGTAAGAGGACGTCGGGGCAGAGGGGGGGTTGAGAGCAGAGGGGAGGGAGAGCAGAGGGGGGGGAGAGCAGAGGGGGAGACCGGAGAGGGAGCTGCAGAAGCAGAATAGAGATAATGGGGGACGCAGTCAGATCGCGGGGGGAGCAGATCGGGATGTCGGGGGGGGGGGGGGCAGATCGGGATGTCGGGGGGGGGGGCAGATCGCAGGGGGGGCACGGCAGGGGCTATCACGGCAGCGCGCAGGGGCACCACGGGAGCGCGCACGGGCTGCAAAGTGAGCACAGTACTCGCGTGCAGCAGCAGCAGCGTGACCTCAGCGACGGCGGCGGCGGCAGCAGCAGCGGTGGCGTGGTACCACAAGTACCAGCCACTGCACACTGCAGCCATGTTGGGGGAGGGCTCGCAGGCCAGCACAGGCCTGAGGAGGGCGGCCACCGGCAGATCAGACCGCCCCACTGCACACTGATTGGAGCGATTGCGCGTCATAGCACGATCGCTACAATCAGTGCTGCAGGGGCTGGGGGCGGCATGTTTGAGGTCCACCTATGATATGCTGCAGCAGCTGCGGCATCTCATAGCTGGATCTCACAGGATCGCACTAATTCGGGCATTATTTTTGCCGAAATTAGTGCGATCGATGTGGTTGGCGGTTCAGATTTGAACAGCCAATCACATCGATCGTCGATAGGGGGTGGCGATGCCGCCCCCCCTGGGGTCAAGCAAAGGTCCCCTGCTGTAAGAAACAGCAGGGGACATCATTTGAAAGCCGTTGCTATGGCCACGGCAATCAAATGAAGTTTAGGCCGTAAAATTACGTCCCTGGTCGTTAAGTCACGTTAAAATAGGACGTAATTTTACGGCCCGCGGTCGTGAAGGGGTTAAAGGGGTTTTCCCATCTCCAAGATCCTATCCCAATATGTAGTAGGTGTAATAATTGTAGCAAATACATTCAATTAGAAATGTAGTATGGTTCAACTGATATGGCCGTGTCTCTTACCTCATGTGCAGGGAATTGCAGCTTAAGTATCCATGGTTACTGCCACAAGCAACTGTCACTATATGTGTGGATGTTACCATGGATACCTAAGCTGCAATGCCCTGCACTTGAGGTAAGAGACATGGCTATATCAGGAGAACTATACTACATTTCTAATTGGAGATATCTGCTGTTATCTTGGAGCTGGGAATACCCCTTTACGTTATATTAAAGAGCCCTCCACCATCTTGTGTCTAAGATCGCCCTTCACATACCCCAAAAAAATACCTTTTTTTTATCCTCCCCCTAGCATATGCCAATTGGTGTGATCCAGTTTGATGGGAGTCACTGGTCCTTGCTCGGTACCTACTCTGTCCCTACAAGCACCATTCTTCTGTCTTGATTTACATGGCAGATGTCTCCTAATTCATCCACAGTTAGTTCACTTCTTGCTCCTGCACAATAGAGAACAGGGGATGTGCAGGCACAAATGACTGTGGATGATATCATCCATGTCAATAGTCAGGAGGCAGCTGTTGCGGGGACAGAGAAATGCGCCATGCACTGATCAGTGACACTCGTCAAACCGAATATGTTTGATTAGTGCACATGAGGGTTTTAAAAAGGTTTTTTTTTAGATATGTACTGACCTGGGCACTTATAAACAGGTTGGTGGAGTGCTGTTTAAGACAATGGATTTAGTTTATATTGGGAAATCCTGGTGACCGGTTTCCTTTAAGTGAGTAAAGTCTTAAAGATCATGTTTAGTGTTGTAGTTGATGTGCATTCTGAAGAAACTACATGTTAATTAGGGTGCTTGTGACACTGCTGCCGATGCTAAACAACTTAGTGCACTATTTTGCCCTGTGGTTTTGCTTGCCTCCACATTCCTTACTGGTGACTTGGCTATGTGCACATGCTGCATCTTTATGGTGACCACAAAGATGCATGTTTTTGGTCCCAAAAAAACGCACCGCTGCAAAAAACGCATCCAAAAACCGCATGTGTTTTGCACCGCGGTTTTTAACGCATTTTTGGCACATGTGTTTTTTTTTTTTTGTTTTTTTTTTTAAGTCTAATCTATTGATAGAAAGAATAGAACATATAGAATAGATAGAAAGAACAGAATAGCTTTATAAATAGAGGGATAGCTAGCTTGGCCAGCTGTTGTTTTGGGATTTTTTTTTTTTTAATTATATTTTGGTAAAAAAAAAAAAATTACTTGGGTCCCCCCATTTTTCATATCCAGCACAAGAACAGCTGCGGGCTGCAACTCTCAGCTGTCTGCTGTACCTTGGCTGGTTATGAAAAATAGAGGGTATCTCACTTTTTTTAAATAAATCAAACACATGGGGCCCCCCAATTTTTTTAAAACCAGCCAAGGTACAACAGACAACAGACAACTGGGGACTGATATTATTAGGGTGGGAAGGGCCATGGTTATTTGACTCTTTCCAGCCTTACAATAGCAGCCTGCAGCCACTCCAGAAGTGGCGCATCCATTAGATGACCCGACTCTTCCTATTGCCCTGGTGCAGTGGCAGTCTGAGTAATAAGTGATGTCACCATTGATCACGGCTCAGTCGCTGGCTGAACCTCACAGCGGGCAGTCGTGCTCTATGGCACTTGCTGTGAGCTTGAGATGTAGCAGTGATGGAAGTGTCATGGGACCTCGTGTGGATTACGTCAGACCTGCAAGGGTGTTTTTGGGGTTACTAAAGGGATGAAAGAGGGTGCTTTCTCTGACACCTCTTTGGGGGACACAGGACCATGGGTGTTATGCTGCTTATCCATAGGAGGACACTATGTAGATGCAAAAGACATTAGCTCCTCCTCTGCAGTATACATCCCCTGGCTGGGCCAGGCAACCTCAGTTTTGCTTAGTGTCTGTCGGAGGCACATCCTTTCAAGGTTTTTTGTTATTTTTTGAGGGCGACTGTTCCCCTAGGGACCGATCTCCCAATACCATCAACGGGCGGGAACGCAGAGTGTCACCTCCCCGTACCCCCTTCTGCGACGCTGGATCCTGGGCTGCATCTTACTGGACGACGGGTCCCACAGACACCGATTTTCCAGAGGCCCAGGGCAGAGGCACAGGTTCTCAGCTCCTTTTGCAGGCACTGAGTTGATACATTGCACCTGTGTGGCCGGACACAACAGGGTGACTCTGCTATTTCCACTGCCTGGACTGAGGCAGTGTTAAGGTGAGATCCTCCCTGACTGGTTTCCCAGGCAAAGGGAGTAAGACGGCTCCCAGGGCTAATGAGCTCACATGCTTTATTACCACCATAGCTGCGTACTAGCTGGTGGAGGGGGGAGTCCCTTGATGATTGCAGGGAATCCTGCAGAGACAATCTACCGGTGGCGGGGGAGGGCTCCCAGGACTCATGAACTCAGTCTTTATTCCCACTAGCTGTGTGCTGGCTGGAGGGAGGGGGAGTTCCCTTCCCGCCGTTTTTTCACAACTTAAAACTGACTTCTTCTCGTTGCCTTTTTTAGTTCTAAGCCCCGCCCCCCTCGGGCCGCGATAAGCAATCGGCCCCCCCCCCTTCCGCCGGAAAGCGCGAGAAGATCTCCACACAGAGCGGGCTTACTCCTTCCTGAGGACACAGGGCCATCGGCTGATTCTGGTGAGGTACACCGAAGCAAATACGAACCTTGCTTCTCACTGCTTCACTGTAGCTCTGCAGATCATTGCTCCCCCTCCTGGCATACTCCTACCAGGAACATGCAAAATTCTAAGGGTACTAAGAGTGCTAAGGCTCACATAGTCTATTATTCAGCCTGCACTACCTGCCACGCTGAGCTACCACGTAAACACACCTCTTCTTTCTGTGAGTCCTGTGCCCCTGTAGCCCCCCCCCCCCCGCCACCACCGCTGCAACCGTCAGCCCAGAGCCTAGAGCTCCCAGCCCACCGGAATGGGCACAGTTTCTGTCCCAATCCATGGAAAAACTGTCCCAGAACCTGGTGCTGGCTATGCAATGTTGTCCTCCGCACCCTTCTGGGCCCCCGGACGGAATGCAGCCTATTGTCACCCCTATGGAGGGTCCTTCTGAGGAAATCCGGGCCCATGCTTCACCGGTTGCAGGGATCAGAAAAAGGGCACACGGCCAGGTGTCTCCAGCACTCTCTCATAGCCCACAGGGCTCTCCCTCGGGAGCACACAGGGCAGACTCTCTCACACGTTCCACGGCTTCTGAAGAGCTGGAGGAGGGAGAATGCTGTTTGTACAAGGATGATTCCTTGGTCTCAACCTCCCCAGATGATCAAACTGCAATAGACTCCCTTATCGCAGCAATCAACCAACTCTGCATGTGGAGGATTCCCCATCCACTACCACTGATCATGCGGTCTCCTTTAAGAGGGCAAGGAAACCCCAAAAGGTTTTCACTGATCACCCAGAGTTTCAAGATATCCTCACAAAGCAAAGGGAGAATCCTGACAGGCGCTTCGGTAACCGAAAACTCATGGAGTCCCAGTACCCTTTGTGCTCTGACAATGGCGAGCGGACTCTGCCTCCAAGAAGTCTCTCACGGGCCTTCCCTTTTTTTCCAGACCGATTGTTTGGCGAACATCTGGACAAGCTCATTTCTGACGCCACGGGAGGAAAGAGTACCTCCTTCCCCCAGCTGAAGTCCAGGACGTCCTTCACCAGACTGTGACGGGGTGTACATCAGAGCAAAGAGAGACAACAGGCCGAGGATGATCCAACAGGTTTACTAACAGGAATACAGGAACAGCACACGACAAGTCCAAATAAAACAGATTCGGGGGCACCTCCCGATAATCCAAAGTGCCAGATCACAACGTAATAGTCCTTTTCAGAGTCCCAGAAATCCCACACAATCCACTGGACGGCGAGGTCTGTCCGCAGATTCAGATCTCGCTCCCTTCCTCTTCAAAAACTCAACTCCCAACTGCATTTAGAAACAGGAGTGAATTGTTTGAGCTCGTGGGCCCGCCCCTCAAGGGTAGGGGTCTATGCAATGGTTGGGCCCACTAGAAGATTCTAGAAGGTTGGCTCCGAGATGTCTACAGGTTTGTGTAGTTGGCGTTATCCACTGCTTACGAAACAATGAGAAGTTCCCCTGGCTGTGTGGACAAGAGATAATTGCATTATGGGCCCAGAGACACAGGAGATGGGGGGAAGGTATGGTTACTTACATCCCAAGACATTTCAAAGTGTTCAGTAAGTACAACCAAAGGAAAGTGACATCACATCCTGACATAGTATTACAGCAAATACAGTGAGAAGGTAAAATACATCATGACAATTCCTTCCCCTCCCAACTTGTGTACGTACTAGGGACCTCTACAGGTCGCTGGTTAAGTACACGCAGGCATGGCTGACAGGACTCAAGGCTCCTCTTGCCTGGACAGTCCATCTGCATTTTGGTGTTGGCTGCCCCTTCTATATTGTATGGTAAAGTTATAGGGCTGCAGAGCCAGGCTCCATCGCAGTAAGCGTCCATTGTCCCCAGAGACTCTGTTCAGCCAGGTGAGGGGATTGTGATCAGTAACCACAGTGAATTCCCGTCCATACAGATACGGCCGTAGTTTCTTAAGGGCCCACACTACAGCCAGACATTCCTTCTCAACAGTTGCATAGGCCACTTCTCGGTCCAGCAGTTTCCGGCTGAGATAGGCGATGGGGTGCTCGTCCCCAGCTGCATTCACCTGGCTGAGGACAGCTCCCAGTCCATAAGCAGAGGCATCCGTTTGCACAATGAATCTCCTCTTGTAGTCTGGAGCAGCCAGGACAGGATCGCAGATCAAAGCATCCTTCAGCCGGTTAAAAGCCTCATCACAGGCTGGAGTCCAGATCACCAGCCGGGGCATTGTTTTCTTGGTCAGGTCGGTAAGAGGCTTGGCCACAGTACTGAAATGAGAAACAAATTTTCGGTAATAACTGGCAGTGCCCAGAAAAGCCATAACTTGTTTCTTAGTTTGGGGTACAGGCCAGTCTCTAATAGCCTGGATTTTGGCAGGCTCAGGTCGGAGCTTCCCTCCTCCCACTCTATGTCCTAGGTACTGGACTTCCCCCATCCCCAATTGGCATTTATCGGGTCGAATAGTTAGGCCGGCTGCAAGAATCAGGTCCAAAATAATGGCTACTTGATTCAGATGTTCCTCCCATGTGTGGCTGAAGACGGCGATATCATCCAAGTAGGCACAAGCAAAGTCATCACATCCCCGGAGGATCTGATCCACCATTCTCTGGAAGGTGGCCGGGGCATTTTTCATTCCAAAAGGCATGCTTAGAAATTCATACAGACCAAAGGGGGTTATAAAAGCGGACCGTTCTCTCCCTTCATCCGTTAGAGGGATCTGCCAGTATCCCTTACTGAGATCCAAGGTAGTGACATATCGGGACCCAGCCAGTCGGTCTAGAAGTTCGTCAATACGAGGCATTGGGTAAGGATCGCTGACGGTATGGTCGTTTAGTCGCCGATAGTCCACACAAAATCGAGTACTCCCATCCTTCTTGGGTACTAACACCACAGGGGAGGCCCAAGGGCTATGGGAGGCCTGGATTACCCCAAGCTGTAACATCTCCTCCAGTTCGTGCTGCATGATGTTTCGAACTGATTCAGGTACCCGGTAAGGAGCCAGTTGTATGGGACGGATGCCCTGAGTGTCCACATGATGTTGGGTGACGGTGGTTCGACCTGGTTGGGATGAGAAAGCAGCCCGTCTCTGTTGAAGCACTTCCAGCATCTGGATTTTCTGTAAGGAGTCCAGGAAATCTCCCAGGGGAACCTGTTCCACAGTGGATGGGGCTCTCGCTGCTTCCACGAGATCAGGTAGAGAGTCCTCATCCTCTTGACCATCTTCTGAAGCCAACCGACAGCTTGCTATCATTGGAATGTTCCGGTCATGGTACTCCTTAATCATATTCACATGGACAGTCTTTTGCCTTAGCCCCTGATCATCTAAAGCAAGAAGGTAATTGGTATCATTCAGTTTTCTGAGAACCCGGAAGGGACCCTCCCATGTGGTCTGCAGTTTATTCTGCCGATGGGGAACAATCATTAAGACTTGTTGTCCTTCTACAAACTCCCGATAGCGTGCGTTACGGTCATACCATGTCTTCTGTCTGGTTTGAGCCATACGCAAATGACTCTGTGCAAAACTAGCAAGTTGGGCCAAGGTTTCTCGCAGCTTTAGGACATAAGGGACAACAGGGGTTCCTGTATCTTCAACTTGCCCCTCCCAGTATTCCTTGAGCAGGGTTAAGGGTCCTCGGACCTTTCTTCCATAGAGTAGTTCAAAGGGGGAGAACCCAGTGGACTCCTGGGGAACTTCCCGATAGGCAAACAAGAGATGGGGTAGGTACTTCTCCCAGTCTGAATCTCGGTCCGTGAAGGCCCTCAGCATATTCTTCAGAGTGCCGTTGAATCGTTCACAAAGTCCATTTGTTTGGGGATGATACGGGGTCGTTCGGATCGCTCGTACTCCACAGGTGCGCCACAGACACTGGACCAACTCTGACATAAACTGGGAGCCTTGGTCCGACAAGATCTCACTGGGGAATCCTACTCTGGTAAAAATAATAACCAAGGCCTCGGCCACCTTGGCTGCAGAGATACTTGACAAGGCCACGGCTTCTGGATATCGGGTGGCGTAGTCCACAACAGTGAGAATGTACTGCTTTCCAGATTTACTTGGTTTAGCCAGAGGTCCAATGATATCAACAGCTACTCTTTGAAAGGGTTCTTCTATTATAGGGAGCGGTTGCAGGGGTGCCTTTGGGTGATCTCCGGGTCGCCCTCTACGCTGACATATGTCACAAGTTCGGCAGAAATGCGCCACTGCTTGGGAAATCCCCGGCCAATAAAAAGTTTGAGTCAATCGTCTCTCGGTGCGGGTTTTGCCTTGATGGCCAGCCGTAGGAATGTCATGAGCCAGGTGTAATAGGGGAATTCTGTACTTCTGAGGAACAATCAGCTGTTTGCTATAAGTCCAGGGCTTATCTAGGGAGTCGGCATTGGCAACCCGATACAGAAGTCCATTTTCTCTGATAATTCTTTCCCCGTTTTCCCCTAGCTGCCCTATTTCAGCCCGAGTTCTAAAACTAGCAAGGGTGGGGTCAGTCTCTACTTCTTGTCTAAACTGAACTTTATCCCAAGTAACATTCATATTATCCCCACAAGAAGAATCACTCACCGGCTGTAATGGCAGTTCTGGTGGCCTCAGTTCCATGGATGGGTTGTACACGTCCACATGGGCTGCTCTCTTGGCTTGACTTCTGGTTACCGCACCGACAAAGTGGCAATGAAGATTCCCCACGTCATTTCCTAGAAGAACGTGTGCAGGGAGGCCGCTCATCACACCGACCACACATTGTTTTGCCCCAAAGCCATAATCCAGGGTCACACTCGCTCTTGGAATATATCTCTGGGTACCTCCTGCCAGTTCAATGGCAATTCCTCGTCCCTTTTGAATTGCTTGTGGTTGAATTACTCGGGGATCGGCTATGGTGAGGAAAGCCCCAGTGTCACGGAAGCCAACAACTTTTTGGCCATCCAGCACGACCTCCTGTAGATGTTTGTCCTGAAGATCAGAAGAACAGGTGGCTGGAGCTCGCACCCCATAGACTCCGGGTAGGGGAGCCAGGATATCTGAGTCACTTGGCAAGTCATCAGGCACAGAATCCAGCTCTTCTCCTGGTGAAGGTGTCTGTAGGTAATGAACAGGCAAAGGCGGTCTGTAGCTGTTCTGTCTACGAACACCTGGACATTGGAATTGCATGTGCCCAGGCTGCCCACATCCATAACATCTGCGCTCTGGGATTCTTCCTCCGCGTCGTATTCCCAAAGGTGGAGCATGAGTAATGCGAGGCACAGTCACACGAAGGTCCCCATGAGTTGACGGTCTAGGGTGATGGTGAACATTGGGGCCAGAAGGACCAGGGGCCACCAGCGTTGGGGGGTTGGTGTTTTTTTTTTCACTGGGTGGTAGTTTTTTCCACTGAGGCTTGATGGTGAGAGCCTCATCAGCTAGAGCTGCAGCTTCCTCCACAGTGGCTGGTCTCCTTTCACGCACCCATTCCCGGATCTCAGCGGGGCACTTGAAGTAAAACTGCTCTTTTAGGAGGACCTGGAGGACGGTCTCCAAGGTTAAGGCCTCCTCTGCCTCCAACCAACGATGCCACAGATGTTTGAGTTTGTGGGCATACATCTTGAAGGACACTTCCTCATCACATGCTAGAGTACGGAACTGAGTCCTGTAAGTGTCTGGCGTTACAGCATAATGTTCTAGAATAGTCTGTTTAATATCCGCATACTCACAGTTCCACCGAGGGTCCATAGCTCTATAGGCTGCAGCAGCTCCACCCTCTAAGAGCCCAACCAGATGCCGGACGCGCTCCCTTTCTGGGACTTCTATTAATCGACACTGATGCTCAGTCCTGGAAGAAGCCCTCAATGTCACCAGCAGCCTCATTAAACTGCTTGAAGTCTTTGCGGGACACTCTGGGAAGTTCCCTCATGATGGGTGCTGGGGTTACAGTCTGTCTGGAACCTCTCGCGGCTTCCACAGCGAGCTGCTTATCCAGCAATGCCATCTCCTCCATCCTGCGCTCCTTCTCTTCCGCTCCACGCATGGCCTCCCTCTTATCTTCTATGGTGGCCTCATCTCCAAGCAGTGCCATCTTTTCCTTGTACCACACAACCCATTGACTTTTTTGGGTATTCACCTCCGGCTCCCGTCTTTGCTCCCCTTGCTGTGGAAATTGTTCCTCGGTGCCATCTTGCAGGCAAGCGTGTTCCAATGCCTCAATTAGTTGCTCCTTAGAGAGTCCTTTGTAGCCGACACCTAATTCACGGGCCTTTGTTTGTAGACTCGCCACAGTCCAGTTCCTGTATCCTGAGGTTCTGGTTTCAGACGTCGATTGGCTGTTGTCCTCCATTTCTTCTGCTCTGATCCCGCCGCTGCCACCAGTTTGTGACGGGGTGTACATCAGAGCAAAGAGAGACAACAGGCCGAGGATGATCCAACAGGTTTACTAACAGGAATACAGGAACAGCACACGACAAGTCCAAATAAAACAGATTCGGGGGCACCTCCCGATAATCCAAAGTGCCAGATCACAACGTAATAGTCCTTTTCAAAGTCCCAGAAATCCCACACAATCCACTGGACGGCGAGGTCTGTCCGCAGATTCAGATCTCGCTCCCTTCCTCTTCAAAAACTCAACTCCCAACTGCATTTAGAAACAGGAGTGAATTGTTTGAGCTCGTGGGCCCGCCCCTCAAGGGTAGGGGTCTATGCAATGGTTGGGCCCACTAGAAGATTCTAGAAGGTTGGCTCCGAGATGTCTACAGGTTTGTGTAGTTGGCGTTATCCACTGCTTACGAAACAATGAGAAGTTCCCCTGGCTGTGTGGACAAGAGATAATTGCATTATGGGCCCAGAGACACAGGAGATGGGGGGGAAGGTATGGTTACTTACATCCCAAGACATTTCAAAGTGTTCAGTAAGTACAACCAAAGGAAAGTGACATCACATCCTGACATAGTATTACAGCAAATACAGTGAGAAGGTAAAATACATCATGACACAGACGTCTTTCACCAGACGTCCACAGTCCTCGTTCCGCTCCTTTCGGAACTCATTTGGTTGGTCGACATCCCGTGCTGTCCCCGCCACCAGCCGCGGACTACGCAGGGACCGACCACCTCAGCTCTCCCCGAAACCCACTTCGTTATGGCAGCCTAGACCGAAACAGTCCAGGACTAGGGAGACTCGGCCACGACGTTTTCCCCCCTCATGACTCCTTCGGCACCCCGGAAGACACACTCATTGTAGGAGGTCGTCTGCGGCTCTTTCAACACATCTGGGCTGCCGCCTCAGACGACAAATGGGTGCGAGACCTTGTGTCTTCCGGTTACCACATAGAATTTCGGACCTGACCCCCGAGTCGGTTCTTTCTCTCAAACCCCCCAAAGACTCAAACGACGTAAAGCTTTTTTCTTTGTCGCTCCATTGGGAGACCCAGACAATTGGGTGTATAGCTTCTGCCTCCGGAGGCCACACAAAGTATTACACTTAAAAGTGTAAAGCCCCTCCCCTTCTGCCTATACACCCCCCGTGCATCACGGGTTCCTCAGTTTTCATGCTTTGTGCGAAGGGACATCCACGCATAGCTCCACAGCTTAGTCAGCAGCAGCTGCTGACTATGTCGGATGGAAGAAAAGAGGGCCCATAACAGGGCCCCCAGCATGCTCCCTTCTCACCCCACTCTTGTCGGCGGTGTTGTTAAGGTTGAGGTATCCATTGCGGGTACGGAGGCTGGAGCCCACATGCTGTTTTCCTTCCCCATCCCTTGATGGGCTCTGGGTGAAGTGGGATCCTAATCGGTCTCCAGGCACTGAGACCGTGCTCCATCCACAGCCCCTGGGGAATCTGCTGGACAAGGAGCCGAGTATCGTCAGGGACAAGGCCCTGCTACTTTGAGGTACTCTGTGTCCCCGTGGGGACCGCGCACAGAAACACTCCAGCATTGCTGGGTGTGTTAGTGCGCCGGGGACCGCAGCGCTGACCGCGCTTGTGCCATCACACACTGCAGCGTGGCTGGGTGTGTTAGTTTACTGGGGACTACCGCGCTGACCGCGCGCTGCCATTTCATGCAGCGTGCCTGGGAGTGTTAGTACGCCGGGGACTACCGCGCCGACCGCGCTTATACGCCGGCCGCGCTTATAACTTTAGTCCCCGGCTTTTGCGGCCTAGTCTCACTCTTTTCCCGCCCCCAGGCCTGCCAGTCAGGGGAAGGGCGAGACGCTGTACAGGACGTCAGCGCTGAGGGCTGGAAAGTGCTTTGCATACTCCACCCCCCTCACTGTGCACAGTGGGGCACCGGATTCCCGCACTTTCTAGGGCACGCCCACGGCCCCCTCCTCTCCTCAGGACGCCGGCAGCCATTACTGTCAGCTCGTCTGACGCTGGAGAGGGGAGACAAGCGCTGGGAGACCCAGGCAGTGATTCTGGTGATCAACACAACCGCTTTAAGCGGGCGGTAAGCAGCACCTGAAGTGCTGGCCCCACTAGTGCAGAAGTGTACATATAGATTATAGGCTATACTTTACACTGTATGGTGCACGGTTGATTTTTGGCTATATACCCTCCTGGATTGCTCAGAGGAGAAAACAGCATGTCGTCCACATGAAGCAAGGGTGCCAAAGCACAGGCTTACTATGCTGCCTGCGCCGCATGTACGGCTATACTACCGGCAGGTTCCACTGACCCTCATTGTGTGCAATGCTCGGCCCCTGTGGCACTTACTCAGCCGGAGCCTCTGCTAAGGGTGGCCCAGGGGGAACCACCTGCTAACACTGTCCAGGTGACGGGGACGGAGTTTGCAGTTTTTACTGATAGACTTTCTGAGACTATGGCTAAGATACTAGAAGCCTTGCAGTCCAGACCGGTATCTCAGACCATGGGCACTGTTGAATCATTGCACCCTGGTCCCCCTCAATTGGAACAACAATGTGCTCCCGGGGTGTCTCATAGATCCCAGGGTGAGGTCTCTGACACGGACCGCAGCCCCAGACCGCCTAAGCGAGCTCTCTGGGAAATTCCCTCGACATCATCACATTGTTCAGGGTCTCAGCGGGAGGACTCTCTGTATGATGAAGCGGAGGTAGCTGATCAGGATTCTGATCCTGAGGCCGCTCTCAACCGTGAGACTCCTGATGGGGACGCCATAGTGTATGATCTTATCGCGTCCATCATTCAAATGGTGGATATTTCTCCCTCAGCTCCTCCAGTGGAGGAGTCAGCTTCTCAGCAGGAGAAATTCCGCTTCAGGTTTCCCAAGCGTACAACGAGTATGTTTCTGGACCACTCTGCCTTCAGAGAGGCAGTCCAGAAACACCGAGCTTGTCCAGATAAGCGTTTTCTAAGCGCCTTAAGGATACACGTTATCCCTTCCCCCCCTGACGTGATCAAGGGCTGGGCTCAGTGTCTCAAGGTGGATCCTCCAATCTCCAGACTGGCGGCTAGATCCATAGTTGCAGTGGAAGATGGGGCTTCACTCAACGATGCCACTGACAGACAGATGGAGCTCTGGTTGAAATCCATCTATGAAGCTATCGGCGCGTCTTTTGCTCCAGCAGTCGCAGCCGTATGGGCACTCCAAGCTACCTCAGTGGGTCAAGCGCAAATTGACGCAGTCACACGAACGTCTGCGCCGCAAGTGGCGTTCCTAACCTCTCAGACGTCGGCATTTGCGTCCTACGCTATTAATGCTATCCTGGACTCTGCGAGCCGTACGGCGGTTGCATCCGCCAATTCGGTGGCAATACGCAGGGCCTTGTGGCTACGGGAATGGAAGGCAGATTCTGCTTCCAAAAAAGTGCTTAACCAGTTTGCCATTTTCTGGCGACCGCTTGTTTGGTGAGCGATTGGATGAAATCATCAAACAATCCAAGGGAAGGGATACATCCTTACCCCAGGACAAACCAAACATACCCCAACAGAGGAGGGGACAGTCGAGGTTTCGGTCCTTTCGGGGCGCGGGCAGGTCCCAATTCTCCTCGTCCAAAAGGCCTCAGAAGGATCAGAGGAACTCCGATCATGGCGGTCTAAGTCACGTCCTAAAAAGGACCACCGGAGGTGCCGCTAACAAGGCGGCTTCCTCATGACTTCGGACTCCTCACACCGCATCCTCGGTCGGTGGCAGGCCCTCCCGCTTTTGCGACACCTGGCTGCCACAGGTAAAAGGCCGTTGGGTGAGAGACATTCTGTCTCACGGTTACAAGATAGAGTTCAGCTCTCGTCCTCCGACTCGATTCTTCAGAACATCTCCGCCTCCCGAGCGAGCCGATGCTCTTATGCAGGCGGTGGGCACTCTGAAGGCAGAAGGAGTGGTGGTCCCTGTTCCTCTTCAGCAACAGGGTCACGGTTTTTACGCCAACCTGTTTGTGGTTCCAAAGAAGGACGGGTCTTTCCGTCCTGTCCTGGACCTAAAACTGCTCAACAAACACGTAAAGACCAGGCGGTTCCGGATGGAATCCCTCCGCTCCGTCATCGCCTCAATGTCCCAAGGAGATTTCCCTGCATCGATCGATATCAAAGATGCTTATCTCCACGTACCGATTGCTCCAGAGCATCAGCGCTTCCTGCGCTTCGCCATAGGAGACGAACACCTTTAGTTTGTGGCACTGCCGTTCGGCCTGGCGACAGCCCCACGGGTTTTCACCAAGGTCATGGCTACAGTAGTAGCGGTCCTCCACTCTCAGTCTCTTGGGGATCCCTTACTTAGACGATCTGCTGGTCAAGGCACCTTCTCAAGAGGCATGCCAACACAGCCTCAACGCTACTCTGGAGACTCTCCAGAGTTTCGGGTGAATCATCAATTTTCCAAAGTCAAATCTGACACCGGCCCAATCGCTGACATATCTTGGCATGGAGTTTCATACCCTCTCAGCGATGGTGATGCTTCCGCTGAACAAACAGCGGTCACTGCAGACAGGGTTGCAATCTCTCCTTCAAGGTCAGTCACTCCCCTTGAGGCGCCTCATGCACTTCCTAGGGAAGATGGGGACAGCAATGGAGGCAGTCCCTTTCGCGCAGTTTCACCTGCGTCCTCTTCAATGGGACATCCTACGCAAATGGGACAGGAAGTCTACGTCCCTCGACAGGAACGTCTCCCTCTCTCAGGCAGCCAAAGCTTCCCTTCGGTGGTGGCTTCTTCCCACTTCATTGTCAAAGGGGAAATCCTTCCTACTCCCATCCTGGGAGGTGGTCACGACGGACGCGAGTCTGTCAGGGTGGGGAGCAGTCTTTCTCCACCACAGGGCTCAGGGTACGTGGACTCAGCAAGAGTCCTCCCTTCAGATCAATGTTCTGGAGATCAGGGCAGTGTATCTTGCCCTAAAAGCGTTCCAGCAGTGGCTGGAAGGCAAGCAGATCCGAATTCAGTCGGACAACTCCACAGCGGTGGCTCACATCAACCACCAAGGCGGAACACGCAGTCGGCAAGCCTTCCAGGAAGTCCGGCGGTTTTTGATGTGGGTGGAAGCCACGGCCTCCACCATATCCGCAGTTCACATCCCGGGCGTAGAAAACTGGGAAGCAGATTTTCTCAGTCGCCAGGACATGGACACAGGGGAATGGTCCCTTCACCCGGACGTGTTTCAGGAGATCTGTTGCCGCTGGGGGATGCCGGACGTCGACCTAATGGCGTCCCGGCACAACAACAAGGTCACGGCATTCAGGGCACGATCTCACGATCACAGAGCTCTGGCGGCAGACGCCTTAGTTCAGGATTGGTCGCAGTTTCAACTCCCTTATGTGTTTCCACCTCTGGCACTGTTGTCCAGAGTGTTACGCAAGATCAGGTCAGACTGCCGCCGCGCCATTCTCGTCGCTCCAGACGGGCCGAGGAGGTCGTGGTACCCGGATCTGTGGCATCTCACGGTGGGCCAACCGTGGGCACTACCAGACCGACCAGATTTGCGGTCTCAAGGGCCGTTTTTCCCATCTGAATTCTGCGGCCCTCAACCTGACTGTGTGGCCATTGAGTCCTGGATCCTAGCGTCTTCAGGGTTTTCTCAAGAGGTCATTGCCACTATGAGACAGGCCAGGAAACCAACGTCTGCCAAGATCTACCACAGGACGTGGAATATATTCTTATCTTGGTACTCTGATCAGGGGTTTTCTCCCTGGCCATTTGCCTTGCCCACGTTTCTTTCCTTTCTTCAATCAGGATTGGAAAAAGGTTTGTCGCTCGGCTCCCTTAAGGGACAAGTCTCAGCGCTTTCTGTGTTCTTTCAGAAGCGTCTTGCCAGGCTTTCTCAGGTACGCACGTTCCTGCAGGGGGTTTGTCACATTGTCCCTCCTTACAGGCGGCCGTTAGAACCCTGAGATCTGAACAGGGTTCTGAGGGCCCTTCAGAAGCCACCTTTCGAGCCTTTGAAGGATATTTCTTTTTCTCGCCTTTCGCAGAAGGTGGTCTTCCTAGTAGCAGTCACATCACTTTGGAGAGTGTCTGAGCTAGCAGCGTTGTCATGCAAGGCTCCTTTCCTGGTGTTTCACCAGGACAAGGTGGTGCTGCGCCCGGTTCCGGAATTTCTTCCTAAGGTGGTATCCACCTCTCATCTCAATCAGGCAGGTGTGCCAGGCGGCTACCTGGTCGAGCCCGCACATTTTCACCAAACACTATCGGGTGCATACCTATGCTTCGGCGGATGCCAGCCTAGGTAGACGAGTCCTTCAGGCGGCGGTTGTCCACCTGTAGGAACGGGCCGTTTTTACGGCTCTATTACGAGGTATTATTTTACCCACCCAGGGACAGCTTTTGGACGTCCCAATTGTCTGGGTCTCCCAATGGAGCGACAAAGAAGAAGGGAATTTTGTTTACTTACCGTAAATTCCTTTTCTTCTAGCTCCAATTGGGAGACCCAGCACCCGCCCTGTTCCCTTCGGGCTGTTGTTTTTTCGTGTACACATGCTGTTCATGTTGAATGGTTTCAGTTCTCCAAAACTTCTTCGGATTGAAGTTACTTTAAACCAATTTATTAGCTTTCCTCCTTCTTGCTTTTGCACTAAAACTGAGGAACCCGTGATGCACGGGGGGTGTATAGGCAGAAGGGGAGGGGCTTTACACTTTTAAGTGTAATACTTTGTGTGGCCTCCGGAGGCAGAAGCTATACACCCAATTGTCTGGGTCTCCCAATTGGAGCTAGAAGAAAAGGAATTTACGGTAAGTAAACAAAATTCCCTTCTTCTCAGCAATCCACTCGCTCCAAACAGCAGGAGTGATAATACCTGTCCCAGACGACTAGAAGTTCGGGGGTTTTTATTCCAACCTCTTTGTGGTCCCCAAAAATGATGGGTCAGTTCGACCCATCCTGGGCGTCAAACACTAAACAAACATGTGCACGTACGGAGATTCAGAATGGCGTCCCTAAGGTCCATTATTGCATCCATGGTCGAAGGGGAATTCCTAGATCACTAAAAGTTCCTCCGCTTCGCAATTCAGGACTCCCACTTTCAATTTGTAGCTCTACCCTTTGGCCTTGCCAGGGTCTTCACCAAAGTCATGGCGGCCGCCATGAGCGTCCTTCACGCCAGGGGAGTAGTCGTTCTCCCTTACTTGGACGACCTCCTCATCAAGGTCCCCTCCTTCCGCGACTGCTCAACCAGCGTACAGTTCACTGTGCACACCCTATCCCGCTTAGGGTGGCTAGTGAATCTGGACAAATCATCCCCGATCCCATCACGATCCATCACCTTCCTGGGCATGTCCCTGGACACCCGTCGGGGCTTGATCCTTCTCCCTCAGGACAAGGCGTTCGCTCTTCAACGAGCAGTACGCTGCCTTCTACGTCCTCAGTCTCTCTCCATTCGATTCAGCATGAAAGTGCTCGGCAGGATGGTGGCGGCTATGGAAGCAGTACCCTTTGCTCAACTGCACCTCCGCCCACTGCAGCTAGCCCTTCTAGCGGCCTGGGACAAGAGCCCCTTCTCCTTGGACAGACATCTTCACCTGACGCCTTCAGTCAGGTACGCACTCCGCTGGTGGCTTCGGTCCTCATCCCTATCGAAGGGGAGATCTTTTCTCCCAGTGAACTGGCTGGTCCGGACCACGGACGCCAGCCTCCTAGGCTGGGGAGCAGTGTACCGGCACCACACTGCTCAAGGACGTTGGACGCCCCAGGAGTCTTTCCTACCCATCAACATCCTGGAACTCCGCGCGATCTTCCTCGCGCTCAGAGCGTTCTGCCCTCTGCTAGCGGGTCGTCAGATTCGAGTCCAATCGGACAATGCGACAGCTGTAGCCTGTATCAATCGGCAGGGGGGCACCCGCAGCAAAGCGGCTTATCTCGCGGCTCACAAGATCCTCAGCTGGGCCGAATCAACGGGATCAGTGATATCCAGCGGTACACATACCGGGGGTAGAGAACTGGACAGCAGACTTTGAGTCGCCAAGGCCTGGCTGCCGGAGAATGGTCTCTCCACCCAGATGTTTCTACACATCTGCACTCGCTGGGGCACACCAGACGTGGATCTAATGGCCTCAAGGTTGAATGCAAAGGTACCCGCGTTCATAGCCAGGTCACGCGACCCGCAGTCCATCGGCGCGGGTGCTCTAGTCTGCTCCTGGCACCACTTCCGCCTGCCTTACATATTTCCACCTCTACCCCTGCTGCCGCGGGTAATCAGGAAGATCAAGGCAGAGGGAGTCCCGGTGATACTGATAGCACCGGACTGGTTCAGGCGCGCCTGGTACGCCGAATTAGTACAAATGCTCACAGACGCACTGTGGCGCCTTCCAGACATCCCAGACTTGCTGACCGAAGGGCCCATTTCCCATCAGAACTCCAGAGCCCTGAAGCTGACGGCGTGGCCATTGAGACCTGGGTATTAACAAGAGCGGGATTCTCCCCCGCGGTTATTGCCACCATGATCAGCGCCCGAAAGCCTGCTTCATCCCGCATTTACCACCGTACGTGGAAAAATCTTCCTTTCATGGTGCAGGGAAACTAACGTCCAGCCTATGCCTCTGGCCATTCCCAGAATTCTCGATTTTCTACAGTCTGGCTTGCAAGCGGATTTGGCTCTCAGTTCCCTTAAAGGGCAGGTCTCAGCGCTCTCAATCTTCTACCAATGCCGCCTGGCTCAAAAACCGCAAGTCAAGACCTTCCTCCAGGGCGTTTCCCATCTAGTTCCCCCGTACAAACGGCCGCTGGAACCATGGGACCTCAACCTTGTTCTGGACGGTCTCCAGAGGTCTCCCTTTGAAACCCTCAAGGAATCCTCCCTTGCTCTTCTGTCCTGGAAGGTAACATTTTTGGTGGCAATTACGTCCATCAGACGGGTTTCAGAGCTAGCAGCACTCTCTTGCCGCGAGCCTTTTCTGATCTTTCACCAGGACAAGGTAGTTCTGCGCCCCCTTCCGGATTTTTTTCCAAAGGTTCTTACCCCGTTTCATTTGAACGAGGACATTGTTCTGCCTTCCTTTTTGTCCACACC
The DNA here is from genome assembly GCF_048569485.1 of Anomaloglossus baeobatrachus. NCBI lineage: Eukaryota > Metazoa > Chordata > Amphibia > Anura > Aromobatidae > Anomaloglossus > Anomaloglossus baeobatrachus. Next base: position 228,513,002 of record NC_134357.1, read on the forward strand.
CGGTTCATAGGGTGGAAAGGTCTCTGCATTCGTTAGACCTCGTCAGAGCTCTCAGATATTACATATCCAGGACAGCCCCCTTTAGGAAAACGGAATTTTTGTTCGTCATTCCTGAGGGGCCTAAGAAGGGACAGCCAGCTTCAAAGGCGACGCTGGCTCGCTGGATTCGCTCTGCGATCCAGGAAGTCTACCGCTTGCAACTCAAGTCCATTCCTAGTGGGCTGCGGGCTCATTCCACGCGAGCAGTTGGCGCTTCGTGGGCCATTTGGCATCAGGCTTCAGTGGAACAGGTGTGTAAGGCTGCGACCTGGTCTAGCCTACATACGTTTTCAAAGCATTACAGAGTCCATACCCAGGTTTCAACTGAGGCAAAACTGGGTAGGAAAATTCTGCAAACGACAGTAGAGCACCTCTCTCAGTAGGCGCTCCAGGCTGTCTGGGACTGGTTCCTAGTCCTTGGGTTCTGTTGTCTTCTTTTATGTTTCCCACCCATGGGCTCCTTTAGGACGTCCCATGGTCCTGTGTCCCCCAATGAGGCGTCAGAGAAAAACGGATTTTTGTGTACTCACCATAAAATCGTTTTCTCTTAGCCATCATTGGGGGACACAACACCCACCCTGTTGCCCTGTTGGGCCTTGGTTCTCTCAGTACTTTATTTGGTTATGACTTTTTTTTTTTTTTTTTTTCCCTCATGTTTCTCTGTTGAGGTAAGTTTTTACTGTTTTTTTTTTTTTTTTTTTTCTCTCCTACTGCTTATGTACTAAAACTGAGGTTGCCTGGCCCGGCCAGGGGGTGTATACTGCAGAGGAGGAGCTATGCTTTTGCATTTACTTAGTGTCCTCCTATGGATAGGCAGCATAACACCCATGGTCCTGTGTCCCCCAATGATGGCTAAGAGAAAACGATTTTACGGTGAGTACACAAAAATCCGTTTTTTGTGATGATGGCTTCCCTTTAAAATGAAGTTTGCTATGTTTCTGGTCATTTCTCAGTGTTTTTCCAATGTTTCAATGTTAGACAAGAGTCTAGTTTGGAATTTTGTTTCTGCAGATTAACCCAGCAACACTTTTGAGACACCCATTCCCTTCAGCCCTGACCCCACTTCAGCGAGCACAGCTTATGGGAGGAGCTCAGGTAACCTTATGGAGTGCTATGTATTGTATCTGTGTCTGTATTACCCGATTGCTTCTCATGAGAGGAAGAAATAATGCTTTTAAAGGGAACCTGTCAGCTGACACATGCTACCCAAAACATGGGCAACATGAATCTACCACAGGCTGTATGATCACAGCCTGGTATGTTTTAATAGCTGCCATGCTGTGCACTAGCCGTACAGGTCAGTCCCCTGCGGCTTTTCCCTGGCCACTGACTGTGACTGACAGGTTTCTGCCTACGTGTACGTATAGGTAGAGACCTCTCACTGTCAGCGGACATGGAGAATTCACCAGGGACTCGCCTGTACAGCTATTAAAAGTATGTTTTTCTTTGTAACTCCACAGCATTTCAGAGTAAAACATATCTGGCTGTGATAATACAGCCCATGGCTGATATATGCTGCCCACTTATATATCATCTGACAGTTTCCCTTTAAACAGAATAAATAAACTGCAGAGTTTAAAGGTACCTTTAGAGGTTGTCTTAAACTTTTTTTTTTTTAATAAATGGCCTATTCTTAGCTTTGGTCACCAATGTCTGATTGGCAAGGGTCTGACGCCTGTCAACCCTGCAGATTAGCTACTCTTTGTGGTGGCAGCAGGCAGCCAGAAATGGTACGTTCCGGAGCTGCCCCGTCGACTAATTGAAACCATGGCTGCGTACTGCACTCCATTAAAGTCAATAGGAGGCAAATGTGCAGTACCCAGCCGCTATCAGAAGACTGAGCAGCCCTGGAACAGAGCATTTCCTGCTGCCGCTGCTTGTACCAAGAGCAGCTGATCGGCTGGGGTAGGGGGTGTCACATCTCGGACAATTAGACATTGATGAGCTATCCTAATGATAGGCCATCAGTGTAAATGTAGTGGATAATCTCTCAAGTTTTCGGGTCAAAAATCTTTGACCTTTTATAAAAGGTCCAGCATGATCTACAACACCTTTTTAAAGGGTACTCCTGGGAGATAAAACAGTACATTACATCAAAAGCTGTAAAGGCGCACATCCATAGTAGTGTTCTCAGCCGTCACAGCATGTGCTCTTCAGATTTAGTCACTTTGATGGATATGCCTATCCTGAGTGATGCCCTCCCTTCTGGGACGCTATGTCAGTGTGAGTTCCTCTTTATTCCTCGGAGTACCACATTATTATTGAGTGCTTCTGTTTGTTCCTTTATCAATGGGGTTCTTTGGTATATTAGAAAAATTTGTTAGTTCATTGCTTGATCGGTCTCTGCATCTTCTTCTCAATTACGTTCTTCAGAGTTAAGACAGAGCATTTTTTTTTCATTAAATTATATTTAAAAATCCCAGAAAAAGGCTCCAATATGAGATTAAAGGGAACCTGTCACCAGGTTTGGAGCCTATAAGCTGCAGCCACCACCAGTGGGCTCTTATATACAGCATTCTAACATGCTGTATATAAGATCCCAGGCCGCTGTGTACAACGTAAAAAACACTTTATAATACTCACCTAAACGGTCGCTGCAGTGGAGTTGGGTCAAATGGGCATCTCCGGTGTCGGCGCCTCCTCTTTCGGCCAGCTTTGTCATTCTTCTGAAGCCGGGGTGCATGACGTGTCCTACGTTATCCACATTCGCCGGCATTGGGGTCCTGAGCAGGCGCACTTTAATCTGCCCTGAGCAGGGCAGATCAAAGTATTCTAGTGCGCCTGCGCGGGACCAGCGAGTGTGTATAACGTAGGACGCGTCATGCACACAGGCTTCAGAAGGAGGACGAAGATGGCCGAAAGAGGATATATATGGCCCAACATCACCGCAGTGACTGTTAGGTATTATAAAGTGATTTTTTTTTTTTTTTTTTTTTTTTAACGTTCTGCACAGCGGCCTGGGCTCATATATACAGCATGTTACAATGCTGAATATAAGAGCCCACTGGTGATGGCCGCAGCTTATAGGCCCCAAAACTGGTGACCGGTTCCCTTTAAGCAGTAGTTTATTTTTCTGGGTACGTTTTCTGTTCCTGAATTCTGTTCTGTAAGTGCTTGAGTTCATTATATTCTGCATGGTGTAAAAGAAAAGAATTCCAGAAAATTCTAATCCATATCATTGGGGACATAGATTTCCTTTGTCTACTTGGCATCCAGATATATCACAAGGTCTCTTTCATTAGAAAATAACCTATTGTTTAAATTAGATTTTTGTGTTTTATGGAAAATAAAACCTTTTTCACATTGGTCAGTGGGCTTTTTTTAGATTTCAACTTTCAATTTCAAGAAACCACCTATACATAGTCACAATAAATGGATCCCAACCTTATCTTTTTGGTATTGAAGCATCATGAACAAAGGTCATTGTGAGGGATATGACCCATTATGAATGGTGGATCCTGAGTAATCAGCTGTGCATGGAGGTGTAACCTGTCATTGTAATTCTGAGTCTGAGTATACTACTGAAATGACAGGAAGACCTATATAAAAAAAAAAACAAAAAACCCAGTGGCCATTGAATAACATTGTAAGATCACTAGTTTTGTTCTTTTAATAAAGAACGTAGCATGGGAAAAAAAAGTTAAAGCATCTAACACAAAAATATGACTTAAGCCATGTCGTATTTTGACAATTGCTTCCCTTTAAAGAGGACCTGTCTCCAGTTAAAAAGTGGCCAGGTTTTGCTCTTTTGTTCCTGATGCATCCCTGATTATTCAGGGTTTGTTTGTTTTTGGTTTTTTTTTTAATCTACCACACAGTTCCTGCTATATGGGCCTTTTTATTTAGAGCTACTTTTTATGGTCTTTATTAAGGGGGCGTTGCTCACAGGTTCATAATGCAGAGCAGCCTAGATACACAAGATAATCCTGTGAGTAACACCACCTTGTAAAGACCCTAAAAATTAGCACCAAATAAAGGCCTATATTTCTGGCGGTCTGAGTACTTAAAATCAGAGACTATATAATAGGAATAAAATGTGATCCCTTTTGACCTGGTTACAGATCCACTATGTGTTTGCGCCTACCACCAGTTACACATCTCCTTTTGGCACTGACCTGAATCTGTTTTGGCTTTTGCTGATCTTCTGCTTTTAGTATTTTTGTTTTCCAATATAGTTGGGAAACTAAGGGTACCGTCACACTTTAGCGACGCAGCAGCGATCCGACCAGCGATCTGACCTGGTCAGGATCGCTGCTGCGTCGCTACATGGTCGCTGGTGAGCTGTCAAACAGGCAGATCTCACCAGCGACCAGTGACCAGCCCCCAGCCAGCAGCGACGTGCAAGCGATGCTGCGCTTGCACGGAGCCGGCGTCTGGAAGCTGCAGACACTGGTAACTAAGGTAAACATCGGGTATGGTTACCCGATGTTTACCTTAGTTACCAGCGCACACCGCTTAGCTTAGCGTGTGCAGGGAGCAGGAGCCGGCACTGGCAGCGTGAGAGCTGCGGAGGCTGGTAACGAAGGTAAATATCGGGTAACCACCTTGGTTACCCGATGTTTACCTTGGTTACAGCTTACCGCAGGCTGTCAGACGCCGGCTCCTGCTCCCTGCACATTCAGGATTGTTGCTCTCTCGCTGTCACACACAGCGATGTGTGCTTATCAGCGGGAGAGCAACAATAAAAAAAACGAACCAGGGCTGTGTGTAACGAGCAGCGATCTCACAGCAGGGGCCAGATCGCTGCTCAGTGTCACACACAACGAGATCGCTAATGAGGTCACAAAAAACGTGACTCAGCAGCGATCTCAGTAGCGATCTCGCTGTGTGTGAAGTACCCCTAAGGCTATATCCTCCCTAGTATCCCTTAATGAGGAGTGGAAACCATGCTGTGAATTATCACTCACTCCAAGAAGGCAAAAGTTAGACCATTGAAAGCTCCCCTGCTTCCCACGCAGCCATAGGCTCTCGCATAGTTACTTCCTGATGTTCTGACAGAGTTGCTTAAGAGTTGAACCTACTGGTACATTGAAGCAGCTGAAAACATTTGTGAAATTTGCCACCACTTCCATTTTCCCTCGCTCTTTGCTCAAGACACTACTGAAGAGGGTTCTTCCTCACCCTATTGTTAGAGAAGCCCCTGATTATCTTTGAGGCTTCTACAGCTCCCTTCACCACCCTCATCTGTATCTTCTCTTGTGTCCTTGCTTTCTGCTCCTCATTTTCCAGTAATGTAGTCATCCATTGTTTCCTGACGGGATCTCTATGGTCTTTTCTGGGAGATCAGTGTCCGGCCCATAGATCTTAGCAGCTCACTTACATTTTAAGAAAAATGTGGATTTCTATGGAACAAGACATTGGATCGTAGGTATTAAGGTATCATTTTATTCAACTTTCTATGTCCTACATGCCCATATCGATTGCTTAGGACGCTTGATCCTTTTGACAGATTCCCTTTAAGAACAGGAGGAAGACTTTCTTTATTGGGCTATATGGCCCCTCTATCCGAGACCTGTTTGTGACACTTGTCCCATAGCGTGTGATTAGAGTTGTCTTAGACACCTTTTTTGGCAATGTGCGCACGCTGCGTTTTTTGACTCTGCGTTTTTGGCCGCAAAAAAGCGCATGTACTGCATTTCGGTGCATTTTTTTGTTCCTGCGTTTTGCTGCGTTTTTCCAATGCATTGCTTGGGTGAAAAAAACGCAGAAAAGAATTGGCATGCTTTTTTTTGGTCACCTCAAAAACGCAGCTAAAAAAAAAAAAAGCACTGTGCAGACAGCAAAAATGAAAACTCAAAGACTTTGCTGGGGATGCAAAGTCAAGCAATTTTAAGAACAAAAAGGCACCCGAAAAAAAGTGCAAAAACGCATCGTGCGCACATAGCCTTATACAGACTTTTATCCAGGTTTCATGCCATGATTTGTATATTTCTTCGGCGCTCCATTGGAGACCCAGACGATTGAGACGATTGGTGTATAGCACTGCCTCCGGAGGCCACACAAAGCATTACACTAAAAAGTGTAAGGCCCCTCCCCTTCTGGCTATACACCCCCAGTGGGATCACTGGCTCACCAGTTTTCTGCTTTGTGCGAAGGAGGTCAGACATCCACGCATAGCTCCACTGTTTAGTCAGCAGCAGCTGCTGACTATGTCGGATGGAAGAAAAAAGGGCCCATACTAGGGCCCCCAGCATGCTCCCTTCTCACCCCACTTTGTCGGCGGTGTTTGTTAAGGTTGAGGTACCCATTGCGGGTACGGAGGCTGGAGCCCACATGCTGTTTTCCTTCCCCATCCCCCTGAGGGGCTCTGAGGAAGTGGGATCTTACCGGCCCCCAAGCCCTGAGGCCGGGCTCCATCCACAGACCCATGGAACCTGCTGGATACGGAGCTGGGTACCGTTCAGGGACAAGGCCCTGCGACATTAAGGTACTCTGTGTCCCCGTATGTACAGGCCGCGCACACTCCAGACTTGCTGGGTGTGCTAGTGCGCCGGGGACAGTAGCGCTGAGCGCTGGGGTTACAGTCACTACAGTTTTTCTGAGTGACTTTATGTGTTGGGGACTGCCGCGCCGGCCGCCCCTAGAGCGGCGGCGCGGCTGCGACTTGTAGTGCGCCGGGGACTTAGCGCCGACCGTGCTTTTACGACAGCGTCGCTTATAAATTTAGTCCCCGGCTTCTGCGGCCTAGCTCCGCTTCGTTCCCGCCCCCGCCCTGTCAATCAGGGCAAGGGAGAGACGCTGTACGATTCATCAGCGCCGAGGGCTGGAGTCTTATTTACATGCTCCAGCCCTCTCACTGAGCACAGTGGGACGCAGGTTTCCCGCTCTTTGTCTGCACACGCCCAGGGCCCGCCCCTCTCCACAGGACGCCGGCAGCCATTCCTACATGCAGTCTGGCTGGAGAACGGACACAGGCTCTGGGAGACCCAGACAAGGGATTTCTGGCGACCACACACCCGCGTTTAGCGGGCGGTAAGCAGCAATTAAGTGCTGGCCCCACTAGTGCCACAGTGTGATATTTGTGTACTTTTTTCTCTGTACCATATATATATATATATATATATATATATTTTGCACTGTAAGGTCGCTTCTTGGCTGTATACCCCAATTGCTCTGAGGAGACGACAACATGTCATCTGCAAAACGCAAGGGTGCCAAGACACAGGCTGTGAACGCTGCTTGTGCCGCTTGTGAGTCGCTTCTTGGCTGTACACCCTATATTGCTTTGAGGAGACAACAGCATGTCATCCGCAAAACGCAAGGGTGTCAAGGCACGGGCTGTATACACTGCTTGTACAGCATGTGGGGCTAATCTACCAGCAGGCTCCAACGACTCTCATTGTGTGCAATGTTCAGTCCCAGTGGCACTTCGTCAGCCAGAGCCTATTGTGGTGGTAGCCCAGGCAGAGACGCCTGTGAACCCTGCCCCGGTGACGGGGACAGAATTTGCAGTTTTTGCTGACAGGATGTCTGTCACTATGACAAAAATCCTAGAGACCTTGCAGGCCAGGCCAGTTACTCAGTCCATGGACACTGCTGCGGCAATGTTCCCCGGTCCCCCTCAGTTGGAGTTAATCCGTGCTTCAAGGGGGTCCCAGGCATCTCAACCTGACGGCTCTGATTCAGATGACAGTCCCAGGCAGCCTAAGCGTGCTCGCTGGGAGAGACCCTCCACGTCATCACGCGGATCAGGGTCTCAACGAGAAGAGTCTCTACATGATGAGACAGAGGAGGGGGATCAGGAGTCTAATCCTGAAACCGCTCTCAATCTGGATACTCCTGATGGTGACGCCATGGTAAATGACCTTATAGGGGCCATCAATAGTCTATTGGAAATTTCTCCCCCTGCCCCTTCTGCAGAGGAGGCAGCTGCACAGCAGGAGAAGTTCCATTTCAGGTATCCCAAGCCTAAACTGAGTACTTTTCTGGACCACGCTGACTTCAGAGAATCAGTCCAGAAACACCATGCCTACCCAGATAAGCGTTTCTCCAAACGTCTTAAGGATACACGTTATCCCTTTCCCCCTGACGTGGTCAAACGCTGGACCCAGTGTCCAAAGGTGGACCCCCCAATCTCCAGGCTTGCAGCTAGATCCATAGTTGCAGTGGAAGATGGGGCTTCACTTAAAGATGCCAATGACAGACAGATGGACCTTTGGTTAAAGTCTGTCTATGAAGCTATCGGCGCGTCGTTTGCTCCAGCATTCGCGGCCGTGTGGGCACTCCAAGCTATTTCAGCTGGCCTGGCACAGGTGGACTCTATCATATGTCCAGCAGTGCCGCGAGTAGCGTCTCTAACCTCGCAAATGTCTGCGTTTGCGACTTGCGCTATCAACGCTGTCCTGGACTCTACAAGCCGTACCTCAATTGCGTCTGCCAACTCTGTTGTCTTGCGCAGAGCCTTGTGGTTAAAGGAATGGAAAGCGGATTCTGCTTCCAAAAAATGTTTAACCAGCTTGCCACTATCTGTAGATAGACTGTTTGGTGAACAATTGGCTGAAATCATTAAGCAATCCAAGGGTAAGGACTCCTCCTTACCCCAGCCCAGATCAAGCAAACCTCAACAGAGGAAGTGGCAGTCGAGGTTTCGGTCCTTTTGAGGCTCCAGCAAGACCCAATTCTCCTCGTCCAAAGGGACTCAGAAGGAGCAAAGGAGCTCAGATTCCTGGCGGGCTCACTCACGCCCCAAGAAAGCAACCGGAGGAACCGCTTCCAAGGCGGCTGCCTCATGACTTTCGGCCTCAGCCCTCCGCATCCTCGGTCGGTGGCAGGCTCTCCCGCTTTTGCGACATTTGGCTGCCACAGGTCAAAGACCGGTGGGTAGCAGACATTTTGTCTCACGGGTACAGGATAGAATTCAGTTCTCGTCCTCCGCCTCGGTTCTTCAGAACCTCCCCACATCCCGACCGAGCAGATGCCCTTCTGCAGGCGGTGTGCTCACTAAAAGCAGAAGGAGTGGTGATCCCTGTTCCTCTGCAGGAACAAGGGCAAGGTTTTTACTCCAATCTCTTCGTGGTTCCAAAAAAGGACGGCTCGTTCCGTCCTGTTCTGGACCTAAAGCTGCTCAACAAGCATGTGAACGCCAGGCGGTTCCGGATGGAATCCCTCCGCTCTGTCATTGCCTCAATGTCTCAAGGAGATTTCCTTGCATCAATAGACATCAAAGATGCTTATCTCCACGTGCCGATTGCTACAGAGCACCAACGTTTTCTACGTTTCGTGATAGGAGACGACCATCTCCAGTTCGTAGCTCTGCCATTTGGTCTGGCGACAGCCCCACGGGTTTTCATCAAGGTCATGGCGGCAGTGGTAGCAGTCTTGCATTCTCAGGGACATTCGGTGATCCCTTACTTAGACGATCTACTTGTCAAAGCACCCTCTCAAGAGGCATGCCAACACAGCCTGAATGTTGCGCTGGAGACTCTCCAGACTTTCGGGTGGATCATCAACTTTTCAAAGTCAAACCTGGCACCGACTCAATCACTAACGTATCTTGGCATGGAGTTTCATACTCTCTCAGCGATAGTGAAGCTTCCGCTGGACAAGCAGCGGTCTCTACGGACAGGGGTGCAGTCTCTCCTTCAGGGTCAGTCGCACCCCTTAAGGCGCCTCATGCACTTCCTAGGGAAGATGGTGGCAGCAATGGAGGCAGTCCCGTTCGCGCAGTTTCATCTGCGTCCACTTCAATGGGACATTCTCCGCCAATGGGACGGGAAGACAACTTCCCTAGACAGGAAAGTCTCCCTTTCTCAGACGGCCAAGGATTCTCTGCTATGGTGGCTTCTTCCCACCTCATTAACGCAGGGAAGATCATTCCTGCCCCCATCCTGGGCAGTGGTCACGACAGACGCGAGTCTGTCAGGGTGGGGAGCAGTTTTTCTCCACCACAGGGCTCAAGGGACGTGGACTCAGCAGGAGTCCACCCTTCAGATCAATGTTCTGGAAATCAGGGCAGTGTATCTTGCCCTATTAGCCTTCCAGCAGTGGCTGGAAGGAAAGCAGATCCGAATTCAGTCGGACAACTCCACAGCGGTGGCATACATCAACCACCAAGGAGGGACACGCAGTCGGCAAGCCTTCCAGGAAGTCAGGCGGATTCTGATGTGGGTAGAGGAAAGAGCATCCACCATATCAGCAGTTCACATCCCGGGCGTAGAAAACTGGGAAGCAGACTTCCTCAGTCGCCAGGGCATGGACGCAGGGGAATGGTCCCTTCACCCGGACGTGTTTCAGGAAATCTGCCGCCGCTGGGGGGTGCCGGACGTCGACCTAATGGCGTCTCGGCACAACAACAAGGTCCCGACCTTCATAGCGCGGTCTCGCGATCAAAGAGCTCTGGCGGCAGACGCCTTAGTGCAAGATTGGTCGCAGTTCCGGCTCCCTTATGTGTTTCCACCTCTGGCACTCTTGCCCAGAGTGTTACGCAAGATCAGATCCGATTGCGGCCGCGTCATACTCGTCGCCCCAGACTGGCCGAGGAGGTCGTGGTACCCGGATCTGTGGCATCTCACGGTCGGCCAACCGTGGGCACTACCAGACCGTCCAGACTTACTGTCCCAAGGGCCGTTTTTCCATCGGAATTCTGCGGCCCTGAACCTGACTGTGTGGCCATTGAGTCCTGGATCCTAGCGTCTTCAGGATTATCCCAAGGGGTCGTGGCCACCATGAGACAGGCTAGGAAGTCCACTTCTGCTAAGATCTACCACAGAACGTGGAAGATTTTCTTATCCTGGTGCTCTGCACAAGGAGTATCTCCCTGGCCATTCGCGTTACCTGTCTTTCTTTCCTTCCTGCAATCTGGGCTGGAAAAGGGCTTGTCGCTCGGCTCCCTTAAAGGGCAAGTCTCGGCACTATCCGTGTTTTTTCAGAAGCGTCTAGCACGACTTTCTCAGGTGCGCACGTTCCTGCAGGGGGTTTGTCATATCGTACCTCCGTACAGGCGGCCGTTAGATCCGTGGGATCTAAACAAGGTCCTTGTTGCTCTCCAGAAGCCGCCCTTCGAGCCTCTGAGGGATGTGTCACTTTCTCGACTCTCACAGAAAGTGGCCTTTCTGGTAGCGGTCACGTCTCTTCGGAGAGTGTCTGAACTAGCAGCGCTGTCATCCAAAGCTCCTTTCCTGGTGTTCCACCAGGACAAGGTAGTGCTGCGCCCCATTCAGGAGTTTCTCCCTAAGGTGGTATCCTCTTTTCATCTTAATCAGGATATCTCCTTGCCTTCCTTTTATCCGCATGCAGTTCATCGGTATGAAAAGGATTTACATTTGTTGGATCTGGTGAGAGCACTCAGAATCTACATTTCCCGCACGGCGCCCCTGCGCCGCTCGGATGCACTCTTTGTCCTTGTCGCTGGTAAGCGCAAAGGGTCGCAGGCTTCAAAAGCCACCCTGGCTCGATGGATCAAAGAACCAATTCTTGAAGCCTACCGTTCTGCTGGGCTTCCGGTTCCATCAGGGCTGAAGGCCCATTCTGCCAGAGCCGTGGGTGCGTCCTGGGCATTACGACACCAGGCTACGGCTCAACAGGTGTGCCAGGCAGCTACCTGGTCGAGTCTGCACACTTTCACCAAACATTATCAGGTGCATACCTATGCTTCGGCGGACGCCAGCCTAGGTAGAAGAGTCCTGCAGGCGGCAGTTGCCTCCCCGTAGGGGAGGGCTGTCTTTGCAGCTCTAACATGAGGTATTTCTTTACCCACCCAGGGACAGCTTTTGGACGTCCCAATCGTCTGGGTCTCCCAATGGAGCGCCGAAGAAGAAGGGAATTTTGTTACTTACCGTAAATTCCTTTTCTTCTAGCTCCTATTGGGAGACCCAGCACCCGCCCTGTTGTCCTTCGGGATTTTTGGTTGTTTTTCGGGTACACATGTTGTTCATGTTGAATGGTTTTCAGTTCTCCGATGTTACTTCGGAGGGAATTTGTTTAAACCAGTTCTTGGCTTTCCTCCTTCTTGCTTTTGCACTAAAACTGGTGAGCCAGTGATCCCACTGGGGGTGTATAGCCAGAAGGGGAGGGGCCTTACACTTTTTAGTGTAATGCTTTGTGTGGCCTCCAGAGGCAGTGCTATACACCAATCGTCTCAATCGTCTGGGTCTCCCAATAGGAGCTAGAAGAAAAGGAATTTACGGTAAGTAACAAAATTCCCTTCTTTTCCTCGTTCCTTCACTCCAGCCTTCCTTAAAGGCCACAGTATTTGTTCGATATTTTATATCCATATTTGTGAGTCAAAAGAAGGATTGGGTAAAAAATTTAAGTGTTGCAGTATGCTGCGTGGTTGCATATGACAGCCGAGACTGGGCAATGCAAGTCTCAGTCAGAGAAGAAAATCGGACGCCATATAGACCATCTGTATGCTGTCCGTTTTGTACTGATACACTACCGTTGTGTAGTATAGAACACTGTAAATGGTCTTGTAAATGATTGTAGATTAAGGCTATGTGCACATGTTGATTTTTTTTTTCATGTTTTTTTCAGCCGTTTTTCTTTGCAGATTTTAAGGCCCGTTTCACACATCCGGCATTTCACTGGATGCCGGATCCAGCACGCATGCAGTACAGTACATTAATTTACCGTGGAAGCGCGACACCATGCGGTTGTGTGCTTCATGCACAACCACATTTGTCCGCATGGTGTCATGCTTCCACTGTAAATGAATGTACTGTACTGCATGCGTGCTGGATCCGGCATCCAGTGAAATGCCGGATGTGTGAAACGGGCCTTAAAATCTGCAAAGAAAAACGGCTGAAAAACTTGAGAAAAAAAAAGCGCTAGACACTGACTTTCTTCCACCTCGTTCAGCGCTTCTTTACACTCAAACTCCTGATCCTCAGATAGTGATGTGGGAGGCTGGCGGTGCCTCTCCATCGATGTCGGGAATCAGTTAAGGCAGTCAGGACAACTATGGGCCTAACAGATGAGAAATCCCTTGAAGATGTTATGTTTTTGGAGAATTGGAGGAGAAAAAGAAGCGAAACTTCACTGTAAACGTTAAAATAGAAGCACTTATTCAGAAAGAGTGGAAGCGTCCTGACAAAGCAGGAACTCTCCCTTCATCCTCAAAAAGGAAGCATCCCTTTTGATGACGAAAAAATGGCATTATAGGATAAAGCCCCAAGAATCGATGCAGCAGTTGCAAAATCCTCTAGGAGAGGTGGCATTCCTGTGGAGGATTCGGGAACATTGAAAGACCCCCTTGACAAAAAAGCAGACAGCTGTCTTAAGCACTTGTGGGAAACATCAGCAGGAATTCTGAACCCGGCTATAGCCAATACCTGCAGAGAGAGCCTGTGCTTTAATGATCTGACTACAACAAATTGTAGATCAGCTGAAGGATAAAACTCCTCGAGAGAAAATCCTTTCTAAATTTCCACTGCTGCAAGGAGCAGTGGCATTTCTTGCTGACTCATCAGCTGATGCTATCAGGCTGGGAGCCCGTTCTGCAGGATTGTCTAATCTGGCCAGAAGGGCATTGTGGTTGAAGGGCTGTTCAGGAGTCCTGCAAACCAAGCATAAATTATGTTCAGTGCCATGTGACGGTCAGCTCCTTTTTGGTAAACAGCTGGAAGATGCATTGGAGAAAGCATTCAATTCCAAAAAGTCCTTCCCGAGGTTCCACGCAGTCTCTTTTCGTTCTTCTTTTCGGAGGCAAAGATTCGTCAAGGGCAAACCTCCGGATAGTTGGAAGTGGTAGTGCAAGCCTAGACGAGAGTCAGGATTCATGTTCGGTGGTTCCGCCGCCTCCTCGAAGAAGTTAGCCCAATGACTCCAGACTACAAGTTGGGGGACGCCTTTCTCATTTCCTGGGAGCATGGGAAGGTATTTCCTCGAACACATACGTCCGGGCCATAATAAAGGAAGGTTACAATTTCTCCTTCAACCCCTGCAGCATTTCATCATCGCGCCTCTTCGGAGGTCATTAGAAGAACAGGCTCTGCAATTGGAAACTATAGGATTATTAAACAATCAAATCCTTTGCGAAGTTCTACCTTTAGAGAGAGGAACAGGATTCTATTCCCCTCTTTTTCTTGTCAAGAAACCAGATGGTTCCCTCCGAACCATTATCAACCTCAAACGTCTCAACCGGTTTCTTCAGAATTCCCCATTCAGGATGGAATCCATTCAGTCAGCCATAAAGCTGCTGTTCCGCGACTGTTTTATGGCAGTGATAGACCTAAAGGACGCCTAATACCATGTAACCATTCATCAAAAATATCAACGGTTTCTCAAAATGGCTCTTTACATCCAAAACAGACTGTCATCTTCAGTTCAGAGCACTTCTCTTCGGACTGTCTATCGCCCCCAGGATCTTCACAAAAATAGTGGCAGAGATAACTGCTCACTTGAGAATCCAGAATATACTTCTTGTTCCTTATCTAGACGACTTCCTGGTGGTTGGCAACTCCAGACAACAATGTGCAGAACACCTGCAGAACCTCCAGAGGATCCTGCGAGACCTGGGATGGATGATGAATCACGAAAAATCGAGATTAGAACCTGCTACGACTCAAACCTTTTTTGGTCTCACCCTAGACTCAGAGCGTCAGTTATGTCTTTTGCCAGCAGAGAAGATACTCGCGGTGTCAGAATTGGCCCTGATGGCAATCCGGCATCCCAAAATGTCTGAGACAAGCTATTTTCCCGCTGGGCACTATGACATCCTGCTTCCCGGCGGTTCCATCGGGCCAGATCCACTCTAGGGCTCTCCAATGGCAAATCCTGTCTGCCCAAAAAACATTAGGAGGATATTTAGAAGGGGATGTCATTCTTTTCTTGACTGTCAAGAATTCCCTGCTTTGGTGGACGTTCATAGACAACCTGTCTGTGTGGGTTCCCTGGCTATCACAGCATCGGAAGGTGGTCACTACTGGTGCCAGCCAGTCCGGCTGGGGAGCTCACCTCCACGAGCAGATATCCCAGGGCTGGTGGTCAGTACAGGAAGCAGCACAGCCCTCAAACCTCCAGGAGCTATGGGCAGTGAAACAAGCACTGAAATCCTTTTTTCCCCTTCTCCGGGGTTGGCACGTTTGTGTAATATCGGACAATCAGTCTACAGTCTCCTACATAAATCACCAAGGGGGGCCACAATCCCCATTCCTCATGCAGGCATCTTAGTCATTTTCACTGGGTGTAACAGAATCTCCTCTCCCTCTCGGCTGTACGCTTAAAAGGACTTCTAAATACCACGGCAGATTACCTCAGGCGCCCTCAACTGCGACAAGGAGAATAGTCCCTGAATCCACTGATCCAGCAGACAAGCCCTTAGCAGTGGATGCACTTCAGGTTCCAAGGACCTTCAGACTAGCCTATGGCTTTCCCCCAATTGTCATGCTACCGACGGTTATACAAAAAAAATCAGGGAGGATCGGGAAAAGGTCCTTCTCATCACCCCCTTCTGGCCCAAGAGGCCATTGTTCTCTCTCCTGAGGACAATGTCGGTCACAGATCCTTGAGTTCTGCCAGAGGTTCCGGACCTGTTAGTGCAGGGACCAGAATTCCACGCACAGGAGAAGAGGTTCCGTTTAACAGCTTAGAACTTGAGAGGTCGTTGCTGATGCGCAAGGGGTTCTCCTCTGAACTAGTCTCTTTGTTGAAGAGCCGTAAACTGGTTACCACTAAAATCTATGGGAGAGTGTGGCAAAAGTTCCTTTCATTTACAAATAGTCCCTTGGGTACGGAGGTTCCTATTCCATACATTTTAGAATTCTTGCTGAAGGGGTTTGAAGTAGGGCTAGCAGTAAATCCTCTGAAGGTTCATGTTTCTGCCTTAGGAGCCTTATACAATTGTAACCTGGCAGCCAACCGGTGGGTTTAAAAGGTTTATTAAAGCTTGTGATAGGACTAAACCAATAGTCATGCCTAAAGTTCCACCGTGGGATCCAAATTTATCTTTGGATGCCCTCACGGGTCCTCCCTTTTGAGCCTCTTGCCGAAATCTCCCTGAAGTTGCTAACATTAAAGACGATTTTGCTAGTGGCCGTGAAGTCAGCACGCAGAATTAGTGATTTATAAGCCTTATCGGTAGTACAGCCCTACACTCAGGTATTCAATGATAGGCTGGATCAGGTCTATCTCCCAAAGGTTATCTCTCGATTCGATAGAACGCAGGAGATAGTTCTTCCCTCCTTTTGCAGCCATCGTACAAATACGGAGGAACACAGATTTCACACATTAGATGTTCGTAGAACCCTCCTTCAATACATCTCAGTGACACATAGTGTGTGAGAAAACAGTCCTTATTCATAGCCTTTCAAGGTAGGAAAGGTCTGGGGATATCCAAAAGCACCATCTCTAGGTGGATTAGGGAGGCCATTGCTTTAGCCTACACATCTAGTGGGGCTGCCATCCCTGAGTGCATAAGGGCCCATTCCACCAGAGCGGTGTCGACCTCCTGGGCTGAGAAGACACAGGTAGCTATTGACCAGATTTGTAGGGCCGCTACCTGGTCCTCACAATCTACTTTTTTTCCGTCACTATTGGTTGGAGCTATCCTCGGCTGACCTCTTGTTTGGTAGAATGGTGCTTGAGGTGGTGGTCCCTCCCTAATACGTTATTCTCTGAAAATCTCTCACGTGGTCCTGTCATGGGTAAGGGGAAAACACTTTTACTTACTGGTAGCTGGTTTTTCCAGAACCCGTGACAGCACCCATATAATCCCTCCCTTTCTCACCCATGGTGCACTATTCTGGGTGTGAATGTGTTTTCTAGTTGGTGATGGAGTTACGTTCTAACGATTGTTGGAGGTCCTCTCATTCTCGGTAAACCAACTCATGAAGGGGAGAAGGTACTGCCCTTTTATTTCAGAATGGTTTCCTGTCCTCGCTGGGCGGATCCCTCTCTAATGTGGTACTGTCATGGGTTCTGGAAAAACCGGCTACTGGTAAGTAACCTTGGTGTTCTCACTATCTGACATGAAATCAGAATAAACCTTTCCTGGTTTAGGTCAATTAGGATTACCAAAATTATTTATATTTGCCAAATGCCAGAATGATGAGAGAGATAATCTTCTTTCCTTATGATGCCATCTATTTTGTGAAGTGTACCAGTCCCTCCTTCAGCAAAACAACCCCACAACATGATGCTGCCACCCCTGTGTTTCACAGTTGGGATGATGTTCTTAGGCTTCAAATCTTCTCCCTTTTTACTCCAAACATAACGATGGTCATTATGGATAAACAGTTCAATTTTGGTTTTATCAGACCACAGGACATGTCTCCAAAAATTAAGGTCATTGCTCCTGTGTGCATTTGCAAACATTAATCTGGCTTTTTATGGGTTTTTTTTGGAGTAATTGCTTCTTCCTGACAGAGTGGCCTTTCAGCCCATGTTGTTACAGTACTCGTTTCACTGTGGATAATTTCACCAGCATTTTCACAAGGTCTTTTTGCTTTTGTTCTTTGGTTGATATGCACATGTCTGACCAAAGCACATTCATCTCTTGTACACAGAAACCATCTCGTTCCTGAGCGGTATGATGGCTGGACATTTCCATCTTTTTTGCACTTGCGGATAATTGTTTGTACAGATGAACGAGGCACTTTCAGGTATTTGGAAATTGCATCTAAGGATGAACCAGACTTGTGCAAGTCCATAATTCTCTTTTGGAAATCTTTGTTGATTTCTTTTGACTTTCTTTTGAAGAAAGACAAAGAAGCAGTGAGTTTCAGGTGTGCATTAAAATACATGCACAGGTGTGTCTCTGATTAACTCAGATGTTGCCAATAAACCTATCAGAAGCTTCCAAAGACATGACATATAATATATAATATTTATTCATTTATATAGAGCTGTTAATTCCACAGTGCTTTACATACAATGGCAACTCTGTCCCCATTAGGGCTCACAATCTAGGTTCCCTATGAGTATGTCTTTGGAGTGTGGGAGGAAACCGGAGTACCCGGAGGAAACCCACGCAAACACGGGGAGAACATACAAACTCCTTGCAGATGTTGTCCTTTGTGGGATTTGAACTCAGGACCCCAGCGCTGCAAGACTGCAGTGCTAACCACTGAGCCACCGTGCCGCCCTATGACATTATCATATGGGCTGTCCCATATTGTTTAAAAGGCACAGTACTCTTGGTGTGTATAAACTTTTGACTTTGCAGAAAATAATACAAATGCCTTAAAACATTCTCTCATATTATTCTGGCATTTGGGAAGTATAAATAATTTTGGTAATCTTAATTGACTTAAAACTGGAAAGGCTTATTCTGATTTCATGTCAGATAGTGAGAAAAACCTGCATATGTGTCATTTTAGATAGTGTATGTAAACTTCTGGTTTCAACTGTATATACTTTCGATATGCCAAAAATGGGACAGAATGTAATACTCCTTTAATTTTTAGTGTGGCACCTTTATTGGTTCAGTGTGGCAATGTGGTCTTTGGATCAAAAAGTTGTGGGTGGCTGTCCTGCAGTACGTGGTTTTGGTTTATTTTCCTGGCCCCCTCAAAAGTAATCTGTGTGAACTTATAGAACAGTCAGGAAAACATAATGTGCAAGCCAGTAACCGTTACTTTTCAAGACCAAACGGGAAAAAAATTATGGAATCATGAAAAACAAACAAAAGAACACTCCAATACATCAATAGTATTTTGTTGCACCACCTCTGCTTGCCGTCTCTGAGGCATGGACTTAATGAGTGACAAACAGTACTCTTCATCAATCTGGCTCCAACTCTCTCTGATTGCTGTCGCCAGATCAGCTTTGCAGGTTGGAGTATTGTCATGGACCATTTTCTTCAACTTTCACCAAAGATTTTCACTTGGATTGAGATCCGAACTCTTTGCAGGCCATGACATTTGACCTTATGTGTCTTCTTTCAAGGAATGTTTTCACAGTTTGTGCTCTATGGCAGGATGCATTATTATCTTGATAAATGATTTCCTCATCCCCAAACATCCTTTCAATTGATGGGATAAGAAAAGTGTCCAAACTTTCAATGTAAACTTGGTCATTTATTGAAGATGTTATGACAGCCATCTTCCCAGTGCCTTTACCTGACATGCAGCCCCATATCACCAATGACTGTGGAAATTTACATGTTCTCTTCAGGCAGTCATATTTTTATTATTTAGTTTTTCTGTATGTAAATCTCATTTCCTTTAGGCGGTTTCTTACAGGTCGGTCACAGACATTGACTCCAGTTTCCTCCCATTCATTCCACATTTGTTTTGTTGTGCATTAAGTGTTTTGGAGACATATTGCTTTGTTTCCTGTCTTAACACTTTGATGTCTTCCTTGGTCTACCAGTATGTTTGCCTTTAACAACCTTCCCATGTTGTTTGTATTTGCTCCAGATTTTGGACACGGCGGAGTGTGAACAACCAACATCTTTTGCAACATTGCGCCATGATTTACCCTCTTTTAAAAGTTTGATAATCCTCTCCTTTGTTTCAATTGACATCTCTTGTGTTGGAGCTATGATTCATGTCAGTCCGCTTGGTGCAACAGCTCTCCAAGGTGTGATTACTCCTTTTTAGATGCAGACTAACGAGCAGATCTTATTTGATGCAGGTGTTAGTTTTGGGAATGAAAATTTACAGGGTGATTCCATAATTGTTTTTTCCTCATAATTGAGCAATTCCATAATTTTTCCCCCTGTTTGGTCTTGAAAAGTAACAGTTACTGGCTAGCACATTGTTTTCATGATTTTGTTTTAGTGTTTCCTAAAGCCTGAAAGTTGACATTTGAAATGACTTTAGTTTGGTGCCATGTCTGTGATCTGCTTTTTTGAACCAAAAGTAAACAACTGAATGAACATCCTCAGTCAGATGGTTCCATAATTTTTGCCAGGGATTGTATTAACAATCTCTACAATATTTACACTTTAACATCCCATTTCAGATGACCTGATCATGGGTACCATAAATTTTTCTTTAACCAAGCAGGAAGTACAGCATTGCCTCCAGAACTCTAAAATAGAAAACTTATTTGAAATGATATACATAGTTTCATAGTTTCATAGTTTTTAAGGTTGAAGGGAGACTCTAAGTCTATCTAGTTCAACCTGTAGCCTAACATGTTGATCCAGAGGAAGGCAAAAAAACCCCAATGTGTCAAATAAGCTCCAATGGGGAAAAAAATTCCTGACTCCACATACGGCAATCAGACTAGTTCCCTGGATCAACACCCTGTCATAAAATCTAATATACATAACTGGTAATATTATATTTTTCAAGAAATGCGTTCAGGCTCTGCTTAAATTTTACTAGTGAATCCCTCATTACAACATCATACGGCAGAGAGCTCCATAGTCTCACTGCTCGTACAGTAAAGAATCCTCATCTGTGATTATGATTAAACATTCTTTCCTCAAGACTTAGCGGATGCCCCCGTGTTCCAGTCGCAGGCCTAGGTGTAAAGAGATCTTTGGAAAGGTCTCTGTACTGTCCCCTCATATATTTATACATTGTGATTAGATCCCCCTAAGCCTTTGTTTTTCCTCACTAACTAACCCCAAGTTTAATAACCTGTCTTGGTATTGCAGCCCCCCCCATTCCTCTAATAATCTAGGTCGCTCTTCTATCTACCTGTAAGATTATGCTATTTATAACCTTCTATACTTTTGCTAACAAGAAATGCATCCATTCCTCTCTTAAATTCATTCAGTGAGTTGGCCATCACCACTTCCTCAGGAAGAGAGTTCCAGAGCCTCACTGCTCTTACCGTGAAGAACCCTCTTCTATGCTGATGTAGGAATTTTCTTTCCTCCAATCGAAAATAATGCCCCCTTGTTCTTGTCATAGTCCTTGGTATAAACAGATCATGGGAGAGATCTCTATATGGCCCTCTGATATATTTGTACATATTTATTAGGTCTCCCCTAAGTCTTCTCTTTTCTAGAGTAAATAGACCTAATTTTGATAACCTTTCCTTGTATTGTAATGCACCCATTCCATTTATTATTTTAGTAGCCCGCCTCTGAACCCTTTCAAGTTCAGTAATGTCTTTCTTCAGCACCGGCGCCCAAAATTGCACACAATACTCCAAGTGTGGTCTGACTAGTGATTTTGTACAGAGGGAGAATGATGTTTTCATCTCGTGCCCCCAGACCTCTTCTAATGCATCCCATCACCCTATTTGCTTTGGTGGCTTCTGCCTGACACTGGGCACTCCAATTTAGATTCTTATTCACTAAGATGCCTAAGTCTTTTTCCATGTCTGATTTCCCCAGCGGTTTCCCATTTAGTAAGTAATCGTAGCATCTGTTTCTCCTTCCCATGTGCATAACCTTACACTTATCTGTGTTAAACCTCATTTGCCATTTTTCAGCCCAATTCTCCAATTTACTCAAATCCATCTGTAGTTGCAAACTGTCCTCCTTTGTGTTAACTACCTTACATAGTTTTGTATCATCTGCAAATACTGATATTTTACTCTGTAAACTATCCACCAGATCATTAATAAATATATTAAATAGTAGGGGGCCCAATACAGACCCCTGTGGCACCCCACTAGTAACCCTGGCCCAATCGGAGTATGCACCATTAATAACCACTCTTTGTTTTCTACCACTAAGCCAGCTACCTACCCATCTACACACATTTTCCCCGAGCCCAAGCTTTCTCATTTTACTTAGCAGTCTTTTATGTGGGACAGTGTCAAATGCTTTACCGAAGTCGAGATAAATGACATCCAATGATTCTCCTCGGTCCATGTGAGAGCTTACATCCTCATAGAAGCTGATCAGGTTAGTTTGACAGGAGCGATCCTTCATAAATCCATGTTGATATGGAGTTAAACAGTTATTAACATTGAGACATTCCATAATAGTATCCCTTAAAAACCCTTCAAACATTTTACCCACAACAGATGTTAAGCTTACCGGCCTATAGTTTCCAGGTTCCCTTTTGCACCCTTTTTTTTACAGTCTTAAGAACTGCAGGAATTACGTACAATAATACAAACTAATATTTGTAATCAAGGATTTTTCAAATCGCAGGGTCTGTACCACAGGACTGGCACATGCAAAATGTGGTGCCAATATTCAAAAAACTGTCAAAAAATGAGCCTGAAAAATTTAGGCCTGTAAGTTTAACCTTGACAGTGAGCAAAATGTTTCAGGGTTTTCTAAGGCTACATGCACACGCTGCATTTTTTGCCGCGTTTTTGGTGCAGTTTTATTGTCAGAAAGCTCTTGACTTTCTAGCAAAGTCTGAGAATTCAGATTTGCTGTGCACATGTTGCAGTTTTTTGTCTGCAGTTTATTTGTCACAAACGTCTGACAACTGCAGCATGTTCATTCATTTTCTCTTTTTATCCCTGCGTTTCTCACCAGTGATGGGAGGACTCACAATCCCCTGCTGACTCTGGGTCGGCGTGGGATTGATGCCTGGTATCTGGCCGGATGCCGGTCGCCATATAATATATGGAAACCAGAATCTGGTGCAAAGGGGTCTGAAGGAGCAAGGGCTTCATAATTATTGATTTATTTGCGTGACTGTATGCTCTTGTGGCCGCTCATTCTTCTTCTGGGGCTGCTCATTAGGCGCATGCATATTCACTGTTTCCCCCACCCACCGGTGTCTGTGATTGGTTGCAGTTAGGTGCCCACCCACGCTTGAGTGACAGCATGCCTGACGCTTCAAGTCACAGACCCGGTCTATAGCGTACAGTAAAAATAAATGGTCTTAGGGTCCCCCCATATTATGATACCCAGCATGGATAACGCCATGGCTACAGACTGCAGCCCCCAGCTGTGCGTTTATCTTAACTGTGTATAAAAATTATGAGAAACCGCATGTGGCTTTTTTTTTTTTCCTTTTTTAAATGTAAATAAATAATTTAAAAAAACGACAGGCAAGCCCCCAAATTTTGATACCCAGCCAAGATAAAGCCTGAATAAAATGCCGGGACTGTCACATCTAATGGATGCGACAATCCGGGGTGGCTGTAGGCTGATATGTTTAGGCTAGGGAGGGGTAACAAGCATGAGTCTCCCCAGCCTGAGAATACCAGCCCTCAACTGTCTGGCTTTATCTTGGCTGGGTATCAAAACTGGGGGGGGCGCCCGTTCGCCCGCCCGCTTTTTTTTTATATTTATTTCATTGTAATTGGGTTAACATCTGGCTCAGTGATGGGGAAAGGGTGGTTATTACTGGAACACATTCTGATTGGGTCACCTTTTAACACTGAGGTACAAAGGAGAAAACCAACTAACAGTATATAGTACAGTGTGCAGGGAGCAACACTCTGGTGAGAAACAAAGTAGGAAAACTTGAGGTTGCAGCTTCTGGTAGAAGTATCTTTTATTCCAAATATTAAAACATGAATACCATATCCAATTTAGAGTGGCGGTACAGAAGCACGAGGCCAAGCTTTATATCCATCTAAGACACTGTGACAAAACTCTCAACAAATAGGGTGGACCATAGTTGAAGGTACTCTAGGACTTACGCCAACAAAGTCATTGGGTCATCCCTTATAGATTAATTTGTTGTATTTCCCCTTTTGTCTCTGATAGATATGAGGCAGAAGGCATCCCAGTACTTCTCCTATTGCACTTGTATTACTCAAGCTGATAGTTTACTGACCAAAGTTTTTTGGCGTCTGATTTTTCTGGAAATTCTTTTCTCATAGTTAACTCTTCTGTACAAGTCCTTTTTTATTAGTATAGCTGTAGACTTCTTAATATTGGCAACACCTGTTCTGTTCTGAATAAGTATCCAAAATCCAACGAAGAATTGGTCCAAAAAGCCATCTTCTCCCAAATCTGCCATAAACGTGTGGGAGTGGTTAAAGACTCCATTGATCATTCTCTTTGGTGAATAAATCGGCCTTTTTTGCCATCAGCATGTTCCTTCGTAAGGATATTAATCTGGTCCTGAAGTCTTTCATTGTTCTGTACAGAGTTGAGTTTAGCCAGTCATCTTCTTAGGATGCATATGCCTTCCTTGCATGCAGCAATGCCTCTTGTCCCCAATGACACGGATAAGAAAAATTGATTTATTTTTTTTTGTTACTTATTGCAAAAAATTTTTCTTGCCACTTTCAGTGGGTGACGCCGCACCTACCCAATTTTAATGTTGGACCCTGTTCACAGCAGAACCTCCGAACTCCATTTAGAAAACGCAGTGTGAACATAGCCTTATGAGTATTTTATGTGCTCTTCGAAGGGGCTTTGTTTTCCCAATAGGTGAATGTATGAATCTTTGTTAGTGGTTAACATTTAGATTTTTCTACTTCTTGCTACAAACTGATTCTGAGTGTCTCCAGGAAGAGTATAACTAGTGGGGAGAACAAACACTTTACTACTTAGTGTTCACTTCCTAGTAGCAGGTGTTATATGATCATGACAAGAAAAGAATTTTAGTGAGTAGCTTAAAATCAATTTTTTCAATGTTTGCTGTTTCCCATGAACAGATTCTAGAAATGGTAATGTATTACTTTGCATCTTTATGGTTATATTTGCTGTTGCATGTTTTTTTCACTTAATGTTTTGTTTGTGCTTTTTTTATTTTCTCTATCATTCAGAATTGTAGTTTTTGTTGTTTTTCTCCTTCTAATTTGATATGCTTTCTTTCAGCCAGCTGCAGGCCGGATGTCTCCCAGTCAGTTTGCTCATACTGGTGGCCTTCATGGGCCTGTTATGTCTCGTGTGACACCTAAGCTGTTACAGGGACATGTAGGGTCGATGGTTTCACCAGGAGGTGGAGGGTTCCGTCCCTTTTTCGGTGTTCCCTCTGCCGCTGCCCCAGGAGCCCATTTGAAGAACATAAGGTAGATTGTAAAATGAGTAACAGAGTAAAATTAAAAGGGGATACTGATTTCAGCAATATCCGTGAAATGAAAATGTATTGTTTTGTAATATATCTTTATGTATGGTGAGGATAGATTTTACTTATCCAGATAATTGATGACTGGGTTCATGGTTCTGCTTCACCTTCTAAAGGGAAGAAAATACCTCAGCTTGTGGCAGGATAACTTTGAGCCATTTTGATTACCGTATTTTTCAGACCATAAGACGCACTTTTTTTTTCCCCCCCAAATGTTGGGGGAAAGTTGGGGGTGCGTCTTATGGTCTGACTGTGGCTGCGGGGAATGAGGTGCTGCGGTGGAGCGGGTCATGGGGGCACGAGCAGGCTGTAGCAGCCTGCTGTGACCACGTGGACCCGCTCATTACATATGCACGCCCATCCTCCCGCCCATCTCTCAGCGCTGAAGCCGGCACTGACAGGTGGGCGGGAGGACGAGCGGGGACGCGCGCATAGTAAAGAGCCGGTCCACATGATCACCCCTGGCAATTACAGCCTGGAGTGATCATGTGCGGCTGTATTCACTGCCCCCCGGGCGTCATTATCAGCGCGGGGTGCAGTGAATCAGTACACTCACCCGTCCCCGTGTGTGGAGCCGTTCCCCCGCAGCATGCGATGTCTTCCTGTCTGTGCCGGTCAGCTGATCGGCACAGACAGGAAGACATCGCGTGCTGCGGGGGAACGGCTACACACACACACACACACACACACACACACACACACACACACACACACACACACACACACACACACACACACACACACACACACACATGTCAGCGGTGCAGAGAGAAAGATGATCGGCTGCAGGGAGTGAGGAAAAGGTGAGTAAACGTTTGTTTTTCTTTTCTCTGTGCTATAGGATACAGGCCATATACCAGGATGGTATATGAGCACGATGGGGGCATATAGCAGGATGGGAGTATATGAGCAGGAGGGATGGGGGGTATATGAACAGGATGGGGGGTATATGAACAGGATGGGGGGTATATGAACAGGATGGGGGGTATATGAGCAGGATGGGGGGTATATGAGCAGGATGGGGGTATATGAACAGGATGGGGGTATATGAGCAGGATGGGGGTATATGAGCAGGATGGGGGTATATGAGCAGGATGGGGGTATATGAGCAGGATGGGGGTATATGAGCAGGATGGGGGTATATGAGCAGGATGGGGGTATATGAGCAGGATGGGGGTATATGAGCAGGATGGGGGTATATGAGCAGGATGGGGGTTTATAGCAGGATCATATACAAGGCAGGAGGATCATTACCAGGATGGGGTACCTTTGGTAGAGAATTTGGGGACATTACCCCCATAACAGTGTCAACAGCAAATCCTCGCCCCATAACATTGTGTCATGACCACATTTTTTTGCTTAAAGTTTTATTTTCCTCTTCTAAAACCAGGGTGCGTCTTATAGTCCGGTGCGTCTTATAGTCCGAAAAATACGGTAAGACCTATCCAGAGGCGATGCTCTGTTGTATCAGAGCTTGTTGACAATGTTACTGTTAGCAAAAATGTACATCCCAATATAACATTTTTCTTTAAAGGGGCTTTACTAGAATACTATAAAAGAAAGTGACTGATATTCTAAATACATTACCACATACGAGTCCAGATATGTCCTTACTTCACATGCTCACAGGGACCTTTCCTATTTACTTTCTTGGACAGGTTTCTGTCAGTAGAACCAAGGCCATTTTAATTTAATATACTTGCAGTTGGAAACCAATATTGTATGTTTTCGGGTTATATAGTGGTCTCCCCACTTTTTTGCTTTCATTCTATTAACCCCTTCAGCCCCCAGCTTATTTTGACCTTACTGACCTCGCCATTTTGCACAATTCTGACCAGTGTCCCTTTATGAGGTTATAACTCTGGAGCGCTTCAACGGATCCTGGCAAATCTGACATTGTTTTTTCGTGACATATAGTACATCATGAAAGTGGTAAATTTAGGCCGATATTTTTTTGCGTTCATTTCTGAAAATTTCGGAAATTTGGCAAAAATTTTGAAAATTGCGCAATTTTCACATTTTGAAATTTTATGCCCATAAATCTGAGAAATATGTCACATAAAATAGTTACTAAATAAAATTTCCCACATGTCTGCTTTACACCAGCGCAATTTTCAATTTTTGTTAGGCAATTAGAAGGGGTCAAAGTTCATCAGCAATTTCTCATTTTTCCAACAAAATTTACAAAAAAAAACGTTTTTTAGGGACCACATCATATTTGAAGTGACTTTGAGAGGCCGAGGTGACAGAAAATACCCAAAAGTGACCCCATTCTAAAAACTGCACCCCTCAGGTTACTCAAAACCCATCCAAGAAGTTTATTACCCCTTTAGGTGCTTCACAAGAATCAAAGCAATGTGGAAGGAAAAAATGAAAATTTACTTTTTTTTTTACACAAAAATGTTACTTTAGCTATAAAATTTAGCATTTTCACAAGGGTATCAGGAAAAATGACACCATAAAATTTATTGTGCAATTTCTCCCGAGTACACCGATACCTCATATGTGGTGGAAATCACTTGTTTAGGTGCACGGCAGGGCTCGGAAGGCAAGGAGCGCCATTTAACTTTTCAAACGCAAAATTGTATGGAATAGTTAGCAGATGCCATGTTGCGTTTGGAGAAGCCCTGAGGTGCCTAAACAATGGAGCTCCCCCACAAGTGACCCCATTTTGGAAACTAGACCCCTCATGGAATTTTTTTAGCTTTTTAGTGAGCCCTTTGAACCCCTGGGGGCTTCACAGAAGTTTATAACGTTGAGCCGTGAAAATATATATATATTTTTTTTTTTTACCACAAAATTGTTACTTCAACCAGATAGCTTTTTTTTTACAAGGGTATCAGGAAAAATTACACCATAAAATGTATTATGCAATTTCTCCTGAGTACACAGATACCTCATATGTGGTGGAAATCAAGTGTTTGGGTGCACGGCAAGGCTCGGAAGGTAAGGAGCGCCATTTGACTTTTGGAGCTAATTGTCCATTCAAAAAGTCAAATGGCGCTGCTTCCCTTCCGAGCCCTGCTGTGCGCCCATACAGTGGTTTATGACCACATATGAGGTATCTGTGTACTCAGGAGAAATTGCCCAACAAATTTTAGCATTATTTTTATCCTGTTGCCCATGTGAAAATGAAAAAAATTGAGGCTAAAAGAAAATTTGTGGAAAAAACAAAGTACTTTTTCATTTTTACGGATCAATTTGTGAAGCACCTGGAGGTTCACAGTACACACTATGCATCTAGATAAGTTCCTTGGGAGGTCTAGTTTCCAAAATCGGGTGACTTGTGGGGGAGGGCCAATGTTTAGGCACACAGGGGATCTCCATAAGTGACATGGTATCTTGCTAACAATTTGAATGGAAAATTAGCATTATTTACGGACACCATGTGGCGTATGGAGAATATGTAGTGTATGTCAGGTTGGTGTGTGTGTGTGTGTGTGTGTGTGTGTGTGTGTGTGTGTGTGTGTGTGTGGTGTAGTATACACCACACACACACCATCCTGACATACACCACACACCAACCTAACATACACTAAGTCAGATTGGTGTGCAGTGTGGTATAGTGTAGTGTATGTCAGGTTGGTGTGTGTGTGGTGTATACTACACCACACACACACACCAACCTGACATACACTACATATTCTCCATACGTAGTATACACCACACACACACACACACACACACACACACACACAACAAACAAACAAACAAACAAACAAACAAACAAACACAAACAAACAAACAAACAAACAAACAAACAAACACACAAACACACACACACACACACTACCTGATGTACACTACAACACACACCAACCTGACATACACTATACCACACCACATACGAACCTGACGTAGTGTATTTCAGCTTAGTGTGGTGTAATGTATGTCAGTTTGGTGTGCGTGGTTTAGTGCACTAGCGCTAGATTGGGGGATACTCACACTTTACTGTGGATCTTCCTCCATGGCCTCCGGCTCTTCTCCTCCCGGCCTCCAGATGATTTCTTGTCCTGCGACGTCAAGTTTGTGTCACTGGAGATGGAAGAGTGGGAGAAAGAGAAAAGTGGGGTCTTCCCTCAATATCAGCTTGGGAGGCATGTGCCTCCTCAGCTGAGTACACCCTTTGTGACTGGGACGAGTGGGACATTTTGTCATGTGTAAAAAAAAAATCCCCTAAACTTTATTATAGTGTGCATGTGTATGTGCGAGTGTTTGGTGAAACTTTCAACTGCAGGAGGGGGCTGACAGGCGCGGAGGGGGCTGAGAAGATGCAGGAGCCAGCAGCAGGGGGCATGATCAGTGCGGCAGGATCACTGTCGCAGGGGCGCAGGTGAGGGATGATCACAGGGGCGCAGGTGAGGGATGATCACAGGGGCGCAGGTGAGGGATGATCGCAGGGGCGCAGGTGAGGGATGATCGCAGGGGCGCAGGTGATGTCCGCAGGTGCGCAGGTGATCACTGGGGCGCAGGGACGGTGGTGATTGCGGAGGCCGTGGTGATCACAGGGGCGATCGCTGGGGCGCAGGAGCGATCACAGGGGCACTCGCAGGGGCGATCGCTGGGGTGCAGGTGATCGCTGGGTCACTGGGATAGGGGGCTGATCACCGCAGGTGGGGGGGGGCAGATCACCGCAGGTGGGGGGGGGTCAGATTACCGCAGGTGGGGGGGCTGATCACCGCAGATGGGGGGGGGGGGGTTGGTGTGATTACTGGGGCAGGTGATCACTAGCAGCAGTCACTCACACCAGCCGGCTGGCAGAAGCCAGGGCACCGGTGGTGAGTGATTACAGGGAGCGTAGGTCAGGGGAGGCAGCGGAGGACTGTGTGGGGGTGGCAGGGGTGAGGTGATCACTGGGGCAGGGGTGAGATCACAGAGCAGGGGGGCCTGATTACTGGGGCAGAGGTGAGATCACAGAGCAGGGGGGGCCTGCTTACTGGGGCAGGGGTGAGATCACGGGGCAGGGGGGCCTGATTACTGGGGCAGGGGGGCCTGATTACTGGGGCAGGGGTGAGATCACAGAGCAGGGGGGCCTGATTACTGGGGCAGGGGTGAGATTACAGAGCAGGGGGGCCTGATTACTGGGGCAGGGGGGCCTGATTACTGGGGCAGGGGTGAGATCACAGAGCAGGGGGGCCTGATTACTGGGGCAGGGGGGCCTGATTACTGGGGCAGGGGTGAGATCACAGAGCAGGGGGGCCTGATTACTGGGGCAGGGGGGCCTGATTACTGGGGCAGGGGGGCCTGATTACTGGGGCAGGGGGGCCTGATTACTGGGGCAGGGGGGCCTGATTACTGGGGCAGGGCGAGTGCTTACTGGCTGGGGCAGGGGTCCTCACAGTACTCAGCAGGCTGTCAGAAGCAGAGCAGTGAGGGGTCATAGGGCAGGGGGGAGCAGAGGTCGGGGTGGGGGGGTGGAATCGGACGACGGAGGGGCGGAGGTCGTGGGGGGGTGGAATCGGACGACGGGGGGGCGGAGATCGGGGTGGGGGGGTGTAATCGGACGACGGGGGGAGCGAAGATCAGGTTGGGAGTGCGGGGGTGGCATTGGAACGCAGGGGGAGCGGAGGACAGCAGAAGGGAGCAAATCTTACCTGGCAGCGCGGTGATCGGTGGAGGCAGATCCTCGCAGCAAGGTGATCGGCGGCAGATCCTCGCAGCGCCTTGATCGCGATGGCGACGGCAACAGGGGGCCTCCCTCTTCACCTTCCTCGGCCAGGAAGCTGAAGGGGGAGGGCACCCACTGGTCACACCGCCCCTCCACATCTGATTGGAGAGATAGCGTCACATGGACGATAACTCCAATCAGATCGGGGGCGGGGGTGGTGACACAGAAGTCATTCTGCTCCAGCCAATGGCCGATGATATTGCATCATCAGCCATGGCTAGATTGTAATATTTCACCACGTTTCATTGGTGAAATATTACAATCATTCTGATTGAATGTGAAAGTGAAAGTGACACTTTCAACAGCCAATCAGAGCGATCGTAGCCACAGGGGGAAAAAGTCACTCCCCCTGGGCTCAACTACAAGTCCTTATGTACCTGCAGTGTTGGTGACATTTCAGTGAACCCGGTCACCAGCGCTGCAGGAACGGAAACCCGCCATGACGCATACGGTGCGTCAAAGGTCGGGAAGGCACAAACTTTCATGACGCATTTGGTGCGTCAAGGGTCGGGAAGGGGTTAATCAAAGCTCGCTGAGATTAGCATGAGGTGTAGGTAGGATAATGGTCTCCTAGATTGGCTATAATTCTAGCCACAATGAAGTGTACAGTGTAGCAGAGATTTATTCCAGTATGCAGTAGATTGGACTCTTGCACAAGCTAAAGATGAGCTAAAGCATGAGCGTGCACCATGTGAATCCTCAAACAAATGTCTGAGAGTGAAATATACTAGGTTGTAGTCATGCAGCCAGTTTTTGATTTGGTGATATTGGACTTCCCGGATGATCAGACTGAACATCATGCCAAATTGATTATATAGCTGAAAGATGGCCAGGTAGAAGTTTTACCTTTTTTAAGACTCTTCTCGCACACCTGTTTTTTTTTCTCTTTTGTTTTTAACAACTAAAGCAGGTAAGCTATCTGAACTTTCATTAATTGATTGACTCTTAATACTTCGAGTCATGCGTTTTACTCCTCCCTGAAGCCAGGACACATACTCTCGGCTTCTGAGTAGTGCTTGTGACGGGAAGTGCAGACTTCTTCTGATCACATGCAGTGAGCATCTTTGAAGCCAGGGTGCATACACCTTGCGTCAAAGAAGCTCAATGCTAACGGATACAAAGCCGCGCGGTGTCGTGACGCTGGGCATTGTAAAGCATGCTAACCTGCTTAAGTGGGCCCGACTAGCAAGGGAACTAACGCCTCTGCGACTAGTCGCAGCCCTCATTAGCATCTCATAAACTACAAAAAGTATTTTTAAAGATAAAGATATTTGTGAAAGTAAATGCTGGGACAAGCAGGGATTCTAGTTATGCTCCCAGAATAGCTCATGGTTCTGGGGGCACAGGAGACCACACAGGTTCCCTTTAATGGTTGAGCCTTATCCGCCCAATGGATGAGAGAGGACAGGTTCTGAGACTTATAGATCAGACTCACAAATCCCTTTTTAAAATGAATGGGTATTCAGATCATTGCAACTTTTTGGTCAGTGGGCTGTTATTTGAAACATGTATCATACAAGGACGTGTCCAACGTATGAGTTAATGTAGCCGAAGTAAACTATAAACCTTAGCAGTGAATAACCAAATGCTAACAGTGTGAACATTTTCACAAATGGTTGCAGTACAGGTTATTAGAAAATGACTCTGCATTTCATGCTAAATGCTGTATTTACTAAGTGGAACACCTTTTTAAGGTGTGGTGCGGACAAAATTTAAATCTATACTGGTGGTTTGGCATATTGAATAATAACAAACAAAGCCGTACTTATCTGTCTGGCACTTACCTGGATCATGTGCAGGCCACTGTATTGTCTTTTACCACAGAAGAGAAAAGTCACGGTTCCATCGGCAGCAGCACCGCTGCGGCCTGTGACTGGGGGCCATGGTAAGGTGACGTCAGCAGTGCAATGATGTGCTTCTGAAGTCACCTGACTGCGGCATCCAATCACAGGCCGCAGCGGTACTGCTGCTGCTGGAAGTAGGATTTCTCCCTTCTGGGGTAAACTCAGATCTTGGAGCAGCCAGCTCACAATCCAAGAACCTGTAAGGTGAGCATAGCTTACTTTATCTTTAATTACCTTGTAAATATACCAAACACTGGTGCAATTTTAAGTTTGACCTTATAATTGTACAAGGACCAAAATTTCTGTGTATGACAATGACATTGTATTTTTCAGGCCTCAGCAACTGCAGTTCCGCCCAGATACCACCCATCTGCACCCTCAGCACAGACGTCTACTCTTTCAGCGCCAGCAAAACCGCAAGTAAGTGCTTAACTTTACAGGGGATAACCCCCTTCTAAACAGCTAAAGTAGCAATAAAGAAAATTATATACCGTATTTTTCGGATTATAAGACGCACTTTTCCTCCCAAACATTTGGGAGGAAAATGAGGGGTGCGTCTTAAAATCCGAATATAGCTTTACCTGGGGGTCCTGTCTGTGCAGCGATCGGGCAGCCGGGTGCCTGTGGCTGCGTGCAAGCGGCCGGGTACCTGTGCTTGCGTGCAGGCGGCAGTCGGGTGCCTGTGTGGGGGCGGCAGTCGGGTGCCTGTGCCTGCGTGTGGGCGGCAGCCGGGTGCCTGTCTGTGCCAGCTGCCTCTTTGCAGGTAGGCGGGCAGCCGCCTGGCTGCTACTCTGTGCGTGCGGGCGGCTGTGCAGCAGGTTACCCAGTGTGTCCGCGGTCCCAGCTTCAAATGATGGCGCCGGGAGCAGGCGCGTGCGCAGATGGAGCTCTTGGATGAGAACTCCATCTGCGCATGCGCCGCTCCAGGCGCCATCATTTGAACCGAGACCGCGGACACTGGGACACTCGCCACACCGGCCTGCTGCGCCTGCCGCTACAGACGCCGCCGCGCCTGCCGCTACAGACGCCGCCGCGCCTGCCGCTACGGACGCCGCCGCGCCTGCCGCTACGGACGCCGCCGCGCCTGCCGCTACGGACGCCGCCGCGCCTGCCGCTACGGACGCCGCCGCGCCTGCCGCTACGGACGCCGCCGCGCCTGCCGCTACGGACGCCGCCGCGCCTGCCGCTACGGACGCCGCCGCGCCTGCCGCTACGGACGCCGCCGCGCCTGCCGCTAAGGACGCCGCCGCGCCTGCCAGCACAACCTCTGCCTCTCGTGACACCGCTTCACCACCACTGCTGCCCCCCTCCGGTAAGACACCGGAGTAGAAGACGGACCCCATTTTTATTTTTTTACCTTTTTTTTTATGTCTACATTTGGGGTGCGTCTTATAATCCGGTGCGTCTTATAAAGCTAAAAATACGGTACTTCCCTCCCAATGGGTGCCGCATCTCCCAGCATTAACACTACCATTCTACCCAATTATCCACTACGGATTTTGGCTGCAGCCTTCTAGTATTCCGGTGGCTATCCCCTCTATAGTTTTATTTTTTATTTTTTTTTGTTTGTTTTTTTTTTTAATAGCATTTTTTATTTGAAATGTTTTTCTATTTACATTTCATATACTCAGCTGTACCTAGCATTTCCATGTTATCCCTTAGTGACTGAGCAAATTTTGTCCTTAATGCCCAGGCCAAATTTTACAATTCTGACCAGTGTCACTTTATGATGTTATAAGTCTGGAACACTTAGGCTATGTGCACACACTGCAGTTTTGTTTAGTCAGCAAAAAACACACCCTCTAGCAGAAAAATACATCTCTGGCCGAAGAAATCCCCATAAACGCATGCGGTTTTGCCGCATTTCTGCATTTTTGCTGTGTTTTGGTGCTTTTTTGC
This sequence comes from Anomaloglossus baeobatrachus, assembly GCF_048569485.1. Lineage (NCBI taxonomy): Eukaryota > Metazoa > Chordata > Amphibia > Anura > Aromobatidae > Anomaloglossus > Anomaloglossus baeobatrachus. The sequence continues at coordinate 228,547,225 of NC_134357.1, forward strand.
CTGCGTTTTTTTTTTTTTTTTTTTAACTATTCAATGGAAAAATTGGAAAAATAATTGACATGCTGTTTCTTTTCTGCAAGGAAAAGAGAAGCAACGTGCGCACAGCCTTTCTGAATTCTCATAGACTTTGCTGGGGAAGGAAATGCATGCAGTTTATGGCAACAAACTGCACCAAAAACGCATCACAAACTGCACTGTGCGCATAGGGCTTAAACAGATCCCAGTGAGTCTGAGATTGTTTCTTCGTTACATCTTGTATTTCATGATCGTGGTAAATTGAGTGCGCTATTTTGTGTTCATTTGGGAAAAAAAATCGGAAATTTGGTGATAATTTAGCAATTTTGAAAATTTGAATTTTTTTTTGCCCTTAAACCAGAGTTATGTCACACAAAATAGTTAATAAATTACATTTCCGAGATGTCTGCTTTACATCAGTGTAATTTTTAAAACCCAATTTGTTTTTGTTAGGAAGTTATTATTATTATTATTATTATTTATTAATAATATTATTATAGCGCAATTTATTCCATGGCTCTTTACAAGTGAAAGAGGGTATAAATACAACAATTATACTGTGGAACAATTTGAAAAAAAAATTCTGTTGAGTTAGGTTTTTGAGCTGATTTATACTAAAATTGGCATGCGGATTCCAAAAATGTAGTCAGTTTTTTTCTATCACGTCAAGTTTTTCCTCCTCAACTTACCTGCCATAGAAGCACAATTGCACTGATTTCTGTAATAAGACTTATCTGGGTACAATTCGACTCATATAGAGCTACGTGGCAACTTGTAAGAGTAGTCACAACTGAGACAGTGTGGTGAAAGGTGTGTGCAGCTCCCAATACGTCATAATTATCAATATCTTTACACACAAAATGTATCATAGTAGGAATAAATAGGATTTGTGATAGCTTTTCTCTTTACATTGGGCGCTTAGTTGTAATTTATATAACTTTTATGATTTTTTTCTTAGTTTTCAAAGCTTGTAACTTTCCATCTCAGTGTTTTATTTACTTATGTACATATTTCCTTTGTTTCAAATCATGTCTGCTCCTTCTTCCTCTCGTCGTAAATGCCTAAACAACCCTGACTCCTTCTGCTATATTTGTGGTGTTTTCACCATTCCAGTTCAAAGGGCAAACATCAGTGCATTTGTCAAACAAGCATATTTCTTCGGCGCTCCATTGGGAGACCCAGACGATTGGGTGTATAGCACTGCCTCCGGAGGCCACACAAAGCAATTACACTAAAAAGTGTAAGGCCCCTCCCCTTCTGGCTATACACCCCCAGTGGGATCACTGGCTCACCAGTTTTCTGCTTTGTGCGAAGGAGGTCAGACATCCACGCATAGCTCCACTGTTTAGTCAGCAGTAGCTGCTGACTATATCGGATGGAAGAAAAGAGGGCCCATATGGGGCCCCCAGCATGCTCCCTTCTTACCCCACTTGTGGTTTGTAAGGTTGAGGTACCCATTGCGGGTACGGAGGCTGGAGCCCACATGCTGTTTTCCTTCCCCATCCCCCTGGGGGGCTCTGAGGAAGTGGGATCTTACCGGCCACCAAGCCCTGAGGCCGGGCTCCATCCACAGACCCATAGAACCTGCTGGATGTGGAGCGGGAGTGCCGTTCAGGGACAAGGCCCTGCAACTTTCAGGTACTCTGTGTCCCCGTATGGCAGGCCACGCACACCCCAGGCTTGCTGGGTGTGCTAGTGCGCCGGGGACTGTAGCGCTGTGCGCTGGGCTTATAGTCCCCGCAGATTACTGGGGGACTTTATGTGTGTGGATCGCCGCGCCGACCGCCCCTGGAGCGGCGGCGCAGCTGCGACTTGTAGTGCGCCGGGGACGCGCCGACCGCGCTTTTACGGCGGCGGCGCTTCTAACTTTAGTCCCCGGTTTTTCTGCGGCCTAGCTCCGCTTCGTTAACGCCCCCCACCCTGTCAATCAGGGTAGGGGAGAGACGTTGTTCAATCGGCAGCGCCGAGGGCTGGAGCACGATTTACATGCTCCAGCCCTCTCACTGAGCACAGTAGGACACAGGCTTCGCGCTTTTTCTCTGTGCACGCCCTAGGCCCGCCCCCAGGCTTGCAGCTCCCCAGGACGCCGGCAGCCATTATACACATGCAGTCTGGCTGGAGAACGGACGCAGGCTCTGAGGGACCCAGGCTAGGGGTTTCTGGCGACCACACACCCGCGCTAAGCGGGCGGTAAGCAGCACATACGTGCGGCCCCACTAGTGCCACAGTGTTATATTTGTGTACTGCACTGTAAGGTCGCTTCTTGGCTGTACACCCTATATTGCTTTGAGGAGACAACAGCATGTCATCCGCAAAACGCAAGGGTGTCAAGGCACGGGCTGTATACACTGCTTGTACAGCATGTGGGGCTAATCTACCAGCAGGCTCCAACGACTCTCATTGTGTGCAATGTTCAGTCCCAGTGGCACTTCGTCAGCCAGAGCCTATTGTGGTGGTAGCCCAGGCAGAGACGCCTGTGAACCCTACCCCGGTGACGGGGACAGAATTTGCAGTCTTTGCTGATAAAATGTCTGTGACTATGACAAAAATCCTGGAGACCTTGCAGTCCAGGCCAGTTGCTCAGACCATGGACACCGCTGTGTCTATGTTCCCCGGCCCCCCTCAGCTGGAATTAATCCGTAATTCAAGGGGGTCCCAGGCATCACAGGCTGAGGGCTCTGACTCCGATGACAGTCCCAGTCCGCCTAAGCGAGCTCGCTGGGAGAGACCCTCCACGTCATCACGCGGATCAGGGTCTCAGCGAGAAGGGTCTCTATATGATGGTTCAGAGGTGGGTGATCAGGAGTCTTGTCCTGACGCCGCACTCAATTTGGATACGCCAGATGGTGACGCCATGGTAAATGACCTTATAGCGGCCATCAATAGGCTGTTGGATATTTCTCCCCCAGCCCCTTCTGCAGAGGAGGCAGCTGCACAGCAGGAGAAATTCCATTTCCTGTATCCCAAGCGTAAATTGAGTACTTTTCTGGACCACTCTGACTTCAGAGAATCCATCCAGAAACACAATACTTATCCGGACAAGCGTTTTTCTAAACGCCTTAAGGATACACGTTATCCTTTTCCCCCTGACGTGGTCAAACGCTGGACCCAGTGTCCAAAAGTGGACCCTCCAATATCCAGGCTTGCAGCTAGATCCATAGTTGCAGTGGAGGATGGGGCTTCACTTAAAGATGCCAATGACAGACAGATGGACCTTTGGTTGAAATCTGTCTATGAAGCTATCGGCGCGTCGTTTGCTCCAGCATTCGCGGCCGTGTGGGCGCTCCAAGCTATTTCAGCTGGTCTGGCACAGGTGGACTCTCTCATACGTCCAGCAGTGCCGCAAGTGGCGTCCCTAACTACGCAAATGTCTGCGTTTGCGACCTACGCTATCAATGCGGTACTGGACTCTACGAGCCGTACCTCAATGGCATCCGCCAACTCTGTAGTTTTGCGCAGAGCCTTGTGGTTAAAGGAATGGAAAGCAGATTCTGCTTCTAAAAAATGTTTAACCAGCTTGCCATTATCTGGAGACAGACTGTTTGGTGAGCAATTGGCGGAAATCATTAAACAGTCCAAAGGTAAGGACTCCTCCTTACCCCAGCCCAGATCAAGCAAACCTCCACAGAGGAAGTGGCAGTCAAAGTTTCGGTCCTTTCGAGGCTCGGGCAAGCCCCAATTCTCCTCGTCCAAAGGGACTCAGAAAGAGCAAAGGAGCTCTGATTCCTGGCGGGCTCACTCACGCCCCAAGAAAGCAACCGGAGGTACCGCTTCCAAGGCGGCTGCCTCATGACTTTCGGCCGCCTCCCTCCGCATCCTCGGTCGGTGGCAGGCTCTCCCGCTTTTGCGACATTTGGCTGCCACAGGTCAAAGACCGGTGGGTAACAGACATTTTGTCTCACGGGTACAGGATAGAGTTCAGTTCTCGTCCTCCGCCTCGGTTCTTCAGAATTTCCCCACATCCCGACCGAGCAGATGCCCTTCTGCAGGCGGTGAATTCTCTAAGAGCAGAAGGAGTGGTGGTCCCTGTTCCTCTTCAGGAACGAGGTCAAGGTTTTTACTCCAATCTCTTTGTGGTGCCAAAAAAGGACGGCTCATTCCGTCCTGTTCTGGACCTAAAACTGCTCAACAAGCATGTGAACGCCAGGCGGTTCCGGATGGAATCCCTCCGCTCAGTCATTGCCTCAATGTCTCAAGGAGATTTCCTAGCATCAATAGACATCAAGGATGCTTATCTCCACGTGCCGATTGCTACAGAGCACCAACGCTTTCTCCGCTTCGTGATAGGAGACGACCATCTTCAGTTCGTAGCTCTGCCATTTGGTCTGGCGACAGCCCCACGGGTGTTCACCAAGATCATGGCGGCAGTGGTAGCAGTCTTGCACTCTCAGGGACACTCTGTGATCCCTTACTTGGACGATCTACTGGTCAAGGCACCCTCTCAAGAGGCATGCCAACTCAGCTTGACTGTTGCACTGGAGACTCTCCAGACGTTCGGGTGGATCATCAACTTCTCAAAGTCAAATCTGTCACCGACCCAATCACTAACGTATCTTGGCATGGAGTTTCATACTCTCTCAGCGATAGTGAAGCTTCCGCTGGACAAGCAGCGGTCTCTACAGACTGGGGTGCAGGCTCTCCTTCAAAGTCAGTCGCACTCCTTAAGACGCCTCATGCACTTCCTCGGGAAGATGGTGGCGGCAATGGAGGCGGTTCCGTTTGCGCAGTTTCATCTGCGCCCACTTCAATGGGACATTCTCCGCCAATGGGACGGGAAGTCAAAATCCCTGGACAGGAAAGTCTCCCTTTCCCAGACGGCCAAGGACTCTCTGCAGTGGTGGCTTCTTCCCACCTCATTATCACAGGGAAGATCCTTCCTACCACCGTCTTGGGCGGTGGTCACGACAGACGCGAGTCTGTCAGGGTGGGGAGCAGTTTTTCTCCACCACAGGGCTCAGGGTACGTGGACTCAGCAGGAGTCCACCCTTCAGATCAATGTTCTGGAAATCAGAGCAGTGTATCTTGCCCTACTAGCCTTCCAGCAGTGGCTGGAAGGGAGGCAGATCCGAATTCAGTCGGACAACTCCACAGCGGTGGCATACATCAACCACCAAGGGGGGACACGCAGTCGGCAAGCCTTCCAGGAAGTCCGGCGGATTCTGATGTGGGTGGAAGCCACGGCCTCCACCATATCCGCAGTTCACATCCCCGGCGTAGAAAACTGGGAAGCAGACTTCCTCAGTCGCCAGGGCATGGACGCAGGGGAATGGTCCCTTCACCCAGACGTGTTTCAGGAAATCTGTCGCCGATGGGGAAGGCCGGACGTCGACCTCATGGCGTCCCGGCACAACAACAAGGTCCCAACCTTCATGGCACGGTCTCGCGATCAAAGAGCGCTGGCGGCAGACGCCCTAGTGCAAGATTGGTCGCAGTTCCGGCTCCCTTATGTGTTTCCACCTCTGGCACTCTTGCCCAGAGTGCTACGCAAGATCAGATCCGATTGCAGCAGCGTCATACTCGTCGCCCCAGACTGGCCGAGGAGGGCGTGGTATCCGGATCTGTGGCAGCTCACGGTCGGCCAACCGTGGGCACTACCAGACCGACCAGACTTACTGTCCCAAGGGCCGTTTTTCCATCGGAATTCTGCGGCCCTGAACCTGACTGTGTGGCCATTGAGTCCTGGATCCTAACGTCTTCAGGATTATCCCAAGGGGTCGTTGCCACCATGAGACAGGCTAGGAAGCCCACGTCCGCTAAGATCTACCACAGAACGTGGAGGATATTCTTATCCTGGTGCTCTGCTCAGGGAGTGTCTCCCTGGCCATTTGCATTGTCTACCTTTCTTTCTTTCCTGCAATCTGGGTTAGAAAAAGGTTTGTCGCTCGGCTCCCTTAAAGGTCAGGTCTCGGCGCTATCCGTCTTTTTTCAGAGGCGTTTGGCACGCCTTCCTAAGGTGCGCACGTTCCTACAGGGGGTTTGCCATATCGTACCCCCGTACAAGCGGCCGTTAGATCCATGGGATCTGAACAGGGTACTAGTTGCCCTCCAGAAGCCGCCCTTCGAGCCTCTGAGGGAGGTTTCACTTTCTAGACTATCACAGAAAGTGGCTTTTCTGGTAGCGATCACATCTCTTCGGAGAGTGTCTGAGCTGGCAGCGCTATCATGCAAGGCTCCCTTCCTGGTCTTCCACCAGGACAAGGTAGTGCTGCGCCCCATTCAGGAGTTTCTCCCGAAGGTGGTATCCTCTTTTCATCTTAATCAGGATATCTCTTTGCCTTCGTTTTGTCCTCATGCAGTTCATCGGTATGAGAAGGATTTACATTTGTTAGATCTGGTGAGAGCACTCAGAATCTACATTTCCCGCACGGCGCCCTTGCGCCGTTCGGATGCACTCTTTGTCCTTGTCGCTGGTAAGCGCAAAGGGGCGCAGGCTTCTAAGGCCACCCTGGCTCGATGGATCAAAGAACCAATTCTTGAAGCCTACCGTTCTGCTGGGCTTCCGGTTCCATCAGGGCTGAAGGCCCATTCTACCAGAGCCGTGGGTGCGTCCTGGGCATTGCGACACCAGGCTACGGCTCAACAGGTGTGCCAGGCAGCTATTTGGTCGAGTCTGCACACTTTCACCAAACATTATCAGGTGCATACCTATGCTTCGGCGGACGCCAGCCTAGGTAGAAGAGTCCTGCAGGCGGCAGTTGCCTCCCTATAGGGGAGGGCTGTCTTGCAGCTCTAACATGAGGTATTCTTTACCCACCCAGGGACAGCTTTTGGACGTCCCAATCGTCTGGGTCTCCCAATGGAGCGCCGAAGAAGAAGGGAATTTTGTTACTTACCGTAAATTCCTTTTCTTCTAGCTCCTATTGGGAGACCCAGCACCCGCCCTGTTGTCCTTCGGGATTTTTGGTTGTTTTTCGGGTACACATGTTGTTCATGTTGAACGGTTTTCAGTTCTCCGACGTTACTTCGGAGTGAATTTGTTTAAACCAGTTATTGGCTTTCCTCCTTCTTGCTTTTGCACTAAAACTGGTGAGCCAGTGATCCCACTGGGGGTGTATAGCCAGAAGGGGAGGGGCCTTACACTTTTTAGTGTAATTGCTTTGTGTGGCCTCCGGAGGCAGTGCTATACACCCAATCGTCTGGGTCTCCCAATAGGAGCTAGAAGAAAAGGAATTTACGGTAAGTAACAAAATTCCCTTCTTTGCATATTTTAAAGTAAAACTCGGTGATAAAGATAAGCCATGGGCCCCTCACATAGTGTGCAAGCAGTGTGTCGAGAGTTTACGGATGTGGACCAAATGAACACGTGAAAAGTTGGCATTTGGTATCCCCATGGTGTGGAGAGAGCAAAAAGTCATTCCACAGACTGTTACTTCTGTTTAGTGAAAACATCAGGATTTAACAGGAAAAATAAAAGTAAAATAGAATATCCAAATCTACCATCAGCTATCAGACCAATGCCTCATTCAGCTGAAATTCCAGTGCCAGTTTTCGAATAGCTACCATCTCTAGAAGTTCTGAGTGATGTTGACGAACACAGTGACAGCAATGATGCAGAATTTGAAATTCACAAGGATTCAGTTCGTAAGGGATTTGATCAGCACGAGTTAAATGATTTAGCATGTGAATTGGGCTTATCAAAAAAAGCTTCAGAATTACTAGCATCAAGGCTGAAGGAGAAACAGTTACTTGAACAAGGAGCGAAGGTATCATACTTTTTGTACTAGAGAAAGTACATTTCTTTGTCGCTCCATTGGGAGACCCAGACAATCGGGTGTATAGCTTCTGCCTCCGGAGGCCACACAAAGTATTACACTTAAAAGTGTAAAGCCCCTCCCCTTCTGCCTATACACCCCCCCGTGCATCACGGGCTCCTCAGTTTTTATGCTTTGTGCGAAGGAGGCACGCGCTGACCGCGCTTGTTTGCCGGCCGCGCTTATAACTTTAGTCCCCGGCTTTTGCGGCCTAGTACCGCATATTCCCGGGCCTGTCAGTCAGGGGAAGGGAGGGACGCTGCACTGGACGTCAGCGCTGAGGGCTGGAGCATACTTTGTATCCTCCTCCCCCCTCACTGAGCACCGTGGGACACCAGATTCCCGCACTTTCTTGGGCACGCCCACGGCCCCCTCCTCCTCACAGAACGCTGGTAGCCATTCCTGTCAGCACTTCTGAAGCTAGAGAGGAGAGACAAACGGCTCTGGGAGATCCAGGCAGGGAATCTGGTGGTCACACAACCGCTTTGGGCGGTCGGTAAGCCGCACCTGTTTCTAGGTGCTGGCCCCCCTGGGTGCCGAAGTGTATATATATAGGTTTATATGCTATACATTTACTCTGTACGGTCGCACTGTTTGTTTTTGGCTATATACCCTCCCGGATTGTACTCAGAGGAGACAACAGCATGTCTGCAAATAGCAAGGGTGCCAAAGCACAGGCTTACTTTGCAACCTGTACCTCATGTGCGGCTATGCTACCTGCAGGTTCCACCTACCCTCATTGTGTGCAATGCTCGGCCCCTGTGACACTCGCTCGGCCCCTGTGACACTCACTCAGCCGGAGCCTCAGCCACTAGTGGGACTCTCGGCCCAGGTAGAAACACCGGCCGCCACTGTCCAGGTGACAGGGACGGAGTTTGCAGTATTCGCTGACAAACTTTCTGAGACTATGGATAAATGGTCTGCTAAGATACTAGAAGCCTTGCAGTCCAGGCCGGTGACACAGGCCCCGGGCACCAGGGCTGTGGAGTCGGAGTCGGAGTCGTGGAGTCGGAGTCGGAGCTCATTTTGGTGGAGTCGGAGTCGGTATAAAATGCACCGACTCCGACTCCTAAAATATATAATAAATTGGGGACAGGAGTGCAATGCAGAATGTGCTGAATATTTTACTAAATAACAACATTTAGTATAATGCTTATATTTAAGTGAAAAATTTATTGTAGTACAATGTGAACATCAGACATTTAATTGTTTTTATGATACAATAATCAAGATATTTGGATAGAACATAAAATATTTATTGGAATACAACTTTAGAACACAAAAAAACTAATAAATTGTAAATATGTAATATATATAATATATATATATATATATATACAGTGTATATACACACACACAAGATATATATGTAATCTACTGTATATTACATAGTGTATTACATATTTACAATTTATTACAGTTTTTTGTGTTCTAAAGTTGTATTCCAATAAATATATTTTATGTTCTATCCAAATATCTTGATTATTGTATCATAAAAATTATTAAATGTCTGATGTTCACATACACATATTCATGTACTACAATAAATTTTTCACCTAACTATAAGCAATATATGTCTGAGTCTGAGTCTGAGTCTGAGTCTGAGTCTGAGTCTGAGTCTGAGTCTGAGTCTGAGTCTGAGTCTGAGTCTGAGTCTGAGTCTGAGTCTGAGTCTGAGTCTGAGTCTGAGTCTGAGTCTGAGTCTGAGTCTGAGTCTGAGTCTGAGTCTGAGCAAGAGAATTTGAGGAGTCTGAGTCTGAGCAAGAGAATTTGAGGAGTCTGAGTCTGAGCAAGAGAATTTGAGGAGTCTGAGTCTGAGCAAGAGAATTTGAGGAGTCTGAGTCTGAGCAAGAGAATTTGAGGAGTCTGAGTCTGAGCAAGAGAATTTGAGGAGTCTGAGTCTGAGCAAGAGAATTTGAGGAGTCGGAGTCTGAGCAAGAGAATTTGAGGAGTCGGAGTCTGAGCAAGAGAATTTGAGGAGTCGGAGTCTGAGCAAGAGAATTTGAGGAGTCTGAGTCTGAGCAAGAGAATTTGAGGAGTCTGAGTCTGAGCAAGAGAATTTGAGGAGTCTGAGTCTGAGCAAGAGAATTTGAGGAGTCTGAGTCTGAGCAAGAGAATTTGAGGAGTCGGAGTCTGAGCAAGAGAATTTGAGGAGTCTGAGTCTGAGCAAGAGAATTTGAGGAGTCTGAGTCTGAGCAAGAGAATTTGAGGAGTCTGAGTCTGAGCAAGAGAATTTGAGGAGTCTGAGTCTGAGCAAGAGAATTTGAGGAGTCTGAGTCTGAGCAAGAGAATTTGAGGAGTCTGAGTCTGAGCAAGAGAATTTGAGGAGTCGGAGTCTGAGCAAGAGAATTTGAGGAGTCGGAGTCTGAGCAAGAGAATTTGAGGAGTCGGAGTCTGAGCAAGAGAATTTGAGGAGTCGGAGTCTGAGCAAGAGAATTTGAGGAGTCGGAGTCTGAGCAAGAGAATTTGAGGAGTCGGAGTCTGAGCAAGAGAATTTGAGGAGTCGGAGTCTGAGCAAGAGAATTTGAGGAGTCGGAGTCTGAGCAAGAGAATTTGAGGAGTCGGAGTCTGAGCAAGAGAATTTGAGGAGTCGGAGTCTGAGCAAGAGAATTTGAGGAGTCGGAGTCTGAGCAAGAGAATTTGAGGAGTCGGAGTCTGAGCAAGAGAATTTGAGGAGTCGGAGTCTGAGCAAGAGAATTTGAGGAGTCGGAGTCTGAGCAAGAGAATTTGAGGAGTCGGAGTCTGAGCAAGAGAATTTGAGGAGTCGGAGTCTGAGCAAGAGAATTTGAGGAGTCGGAGTCTGAGCAAGAGAATTTGAGGAGTCGGAGTCTGAGCAAGAGAATTTGAGGAGTCGGAGTCTGAGCAAGAGAATTTGAGGAGTCGGAGTCTGAGCAAGAGAATTTGAGGAGTCGGAGTCTGAGCAAGAGAATTTGAGGAGTCGGAGTCTGAGCAAGAGAATTTGAGGAGTCGGAGTCTGAGCAAGAGAATTTGAGGAGTCGGAGTCTGAGCAAGAGAATTTGAGGAGTCGGAGTCTGAGCAAGAGAATTTGAGGAGTCGGAGTCTGAGCAAGAGAATTTGAGGAGTCGGAGTCTGAGCAAGAGAATTTGAGGAGTCGGAGTCTGAGCAAGAGAATTTGAGGAGTCGGAGTCTGAGCAAGAGAATTTGAGGAGTCGGAGTCTGAGCAAGAGAATTTGAGGAGTCGGAGTCTGAGCAAGAGAATTTGAGGAGTCGGAGTCTGAGCAAGAGAATTTGAGGAGTCGGAGTCTGAGCAAGAGAATTTGAGGAGTCGGAGTCTGAGCAAGAGAATTTGAGGAGTCGGAGTCTGAGCAAGAGAATTTGAGGAGTCGGAGTCGGAGTCGAAGGTTTGGCTTACCGACTCCACAGCCCTGCCGGGCACTGTTGAATCATTGACCCCAGGCCCCCCTCGGTTGGAGCAGCAAAGTGCTCCTGGGGTGACTCATAGGTCCCAAGGTGAGGTCTCTGACACGGACCGCAGTCCCAGACCGCCTAAGCGGGGTCGCTGGGAACTTCCCTCGACTTCATCACACTGCTCAGGGTCTCAGCAGGAGGACTCTCTAGAGGATGAAGCGGAGGGGGCAGATCAGGACTCTGATCCTGAAGCCGCTCTCAACCTAGATACACCAGAAGGGGACGCCATAGTGAATGACCCTATAGCGTCCATCAATCAGGTGTTGGATCTTTCTCCCCCAGCTCCTCCAATTGAGGAGTCAGCTTCTCAGCAGGAGAAATTCCGTTTTAGGCTTCCCAAGCGTACAATGAGTATGTTCCTGGATCACTCCGATTTCAGAGAGGCAGTCCAGAAACACCGAGCTTGTCCAGATAAGCGTTTTTCTAAGCGCCTTAAGGACACACGTTATCCCTTCCCCCCTGACGTTGTCAAGGGTTGGGCTCAGTGTCCCAAGGTGGATCCTCCAGTCTCCAGACTGGCGGCTAGATCCATAGTTGCAGTGGAAGATGGGGCTTCACTCAAAGATGCCACTGACAGACAGATGGAGCTCTGGTTGAAATCCATCTATGAGGCTATCGGCGCGTCCTTTGCTCCGGCATTCGCAGCCGTATGGGCGCTCCAAGCTATCTCAGCTTGTCACTCGCAGATTAATGCAGTCGCACGTGCCTCTGCTCCGCAGGTGGTGTCATTAACCTCTCAGGCGTCGGCGTTTGCGTCCTACGCCATTAATGCTGTCCTGGACTCGACGAGCCGTACGGCGATAGCATCCGCCAATTCGGTGGCAGTCCGCAGGGCCATGTGGCTACGTGAATGGAAGGCAGACTCTGCTTCCAAAAAGTTCTTAACCGGGTTGCCATTTTCTGGCGACCGCCTGTTTGGTGAGCGATTGGATGAAATCATTAAACAATCCAAGGGAAAGGACTCATCCTTACCCCAGTCCAAACCAAAAAGACCTCAACAACGGAAGGTACAATCGAGGTTTCGGTCCTTTCGGCCCGCGGGCAGGTCTCAATTCTCCTCGTCCAACAGGCCACAGAAGGGTCAGACGAACTCCGATTCATGGCGGTCTAAGTCACGTCCTAAAAAGACCGCCGGAGGAACCGCTCCCAAAGCGGCCTCCTCATGACTTTCGGCCTCTTCACTCCGCATCCTCGGTCGGTGGCAGGCTCTCCCGCTTTTGCGACGCCTGGTTGCCACAGGTACAAGACCGTTGGGTGAGAGACATTCTGTCTCACGGTTACAGGATAGAGCTCAGCTCTCGTCCTCCGACTCGTTTCTTCAGAACATCTCCGCCCCCCGAGCGAGCCAATGCTCTTCTTCAGGCGGTGTGCACTCTGAAGGCAGAAGGAGTGGTGATCCCTGTTCCTCTTCAGCAACAGGGTCACGGTTTTTACTCCAACTTGTTTGTGGTGCCAAAAAAGGACGGATCTTTCCGTCCTGTTCTGGACCTAAAACTGCTCAACAAACACGTGAAAACCAGGCGGTTCCGGATGGAATCGCTCCGCTCCGTCATCGCCTCAATGTCCCAAGGAGATTTCCTAGCATCAATCGACATCAAAGATGCTTATCTCCACGTACCGATTGCACCAGAGCATCAGGGCTTCCTGCGTTTCGCCATAGCGGACAAACACCTTCAGTTCGTGGCACTGCCTTTCGGCCTGGCGACAGCACCACGGGTCTTCACCAAGGTCATGGCAGCAGTGGTAGCAGTCCTACACTCTCAGGGACACTCGGTGATCCCTTACTTAGACGATCTGCTTGTCAAGGCCCCCTCTCGGGTGGCATGCCAACACAGCCTGGACATTGCTCTGGAGACTCTTCAGAGATTCGGGTGGATCATCAATTTCACAAAGTCAAATATGACACCGGCCCAATCACTGACATATCTTGGCATGGAGTTTCATACTCTTCCAGCGATAGTGAAGCTTCCGCTGGACAAACAGCGTTCACTACAGACAGGGGTGCAATCTCTCCTTCAAGGCCAGTCACACCCCTTGAGGCGCCTCATGCACTTCCTAGGGAAGATGGTGGCAGCAATGGAGGCAGTTCCTTTTGCGCAGTTTCATCTGCGTCCACTTCAATGGGACATTCTCCGCAAGTGGGACAGGAAGTCGACGTCCCTCGACAGGAACGTCTCCCTTTCTCAGGCAGCCAAAGCCTCTCTTCGGTGGTGGCTTCTTCCCACTTCATTGTCGAAGGGGAAATCCTTCCTACCACCATCCTGGGCGGTGGTCACGACGGACGCGAGCCTGTCAGGGTGGGGAGCGGTCTTTCTCCACCACAGGGCCCAGGGTACCTGGACTCAGCCAGAGTCCTCCCTGCAGATCAATGTTCTGGAGATAAGGGCAGTGTATCTTGCCCTAAAAGCGTTCCAGCCGTGGCTGGAAGGCAAACAGATCTGAATTCAGTCGGACAACTCCACAGCGGTGGCATACATCAACCACCAAGGCGGCACACGCAGTCGGCAAGCCTTCCAGGAAGTCCGGCGGATTCTGCTGTGGGCGGAAGCCACAGCATCCACCATATCCGCAGTTCACATCCCGGGCGTAGAAAACTGGGAAGCAGACTTTCTCAGTCGTCAGGGCATGGACGCAGGGGAATGGTCCCTTCACCCGGACGTATTTCAAGAGATCTGTTGCCGCTGGGGGATGCCGGACGTCGACCTAATGGCGTCCCGGCACAACAACAAGGTCCCGGCATTCATGGCACGGTCTCAAGATCACAGAGCTCTGGCGGCAGACGCATTAGTTCAGGATTGGTCGCAGTTTCAACTGCCTTATGTGTTTCCTCCTCTGGCACTGTTGCCCAGAGTGTTACGCAAGATCAGGTCAGACTGCCGCCGCGCCATCCTCGTCGCTCCAGACTGGCCGAGGAGGTCGTGGTACCCGGATCTGTGGCATCTCACGGTGGGTCAACCGTGGGCACTACCAGACCGACCAGACTTGCTGTCTCAAGGGCCGTTTTTCCATCTGAATTCTGCGGCCCTCAACCTGACTGTGTGGCCATTGAGTCCTGGATCCTAGCATCTGCAGGGTTATCTCAGGAGGTCATTGCCACTATGAGACAGGCCAGGAAACCAACGTCCGCCAAGATCTACCACAGGACGTGGAGAATATTCTTATCCTGGTGCGCCGATCAGGGTTTTACTCCCTGGCCATTTGCCTTGCCCACTTTTCTTTCCTTCCTTCAATCCGGATTGGAAAAGGGTTTGTCGCTCGGCTCCCTTAAGGGACAAGTCTCAGCGCTCTCTGTGTTTTTCCAGAAGCGCCTAGCCAGACTTCCAAAGGTACGCACGTTCCTGCAGGGGGTTTGTCACATAGTTCCTCCTTACAAGCGTCCGTTAGAACCCTGGGATCTGAACAGGGTGCTGATGGCTCTTCAGAAACCACCCTTTGAGCCAATGAAGGATATTTCTCTTTCACGCCTTTCGCAGAAAGTGGTCTTCCTAGTAGCAGTCACATCACTTCGGAGAGTGTCTGAGCTAGCAGCGCTGTCATGCAAAGCTCCCTTCCTGGTGTTTCACCAGGACAAGGTGGTTCTGCGTCCGGTTCCGGAATTTCTCCCTAAGGTGGTATCCCCCTTTCATCTCAATCAGGATATCTCCTTACCTTCTCTTTGTCCACATCCAGTTCACCAATGTGAAAAGGATTTGCACTTGTTGGATCTGGTGAGAGCACTCAGACTCTACATTTCTCGTACGGCGCCCCTGCGCCGCTCGGATGCACTCTTTGTCCTTGTCGCTGGCCAGCGTAAAGGGTCACAGGCTTCCAAATCAACCCTGGCTCGGTGGATCAAGGAACCAATTCTCGAAGCCTACCGTTCCTCTGGGCTTCCGGTTCCCTCAGGGCTGAAGGCCCATTCTACCAGAGCCGTGGGTGCGTCCTGGGCTTTGCGGCACCAGGCTACGGCTCAGCAGGTGTGTCAGGCGGCTACCTGGTCGAGCCTGCACACTTTCACGAAACACTATCAGGTGCATACCTATGCTTCGGCAGATGCCAGCCTAGGTAGGCGAGTCCTTCAGGCGGCGGTTGCCCACCTGTAGGAACGGGCCGTTTTACGGCTCTATTACGAGGTATTATTTTACCCTCCCAGGGACTGCTTTTGGACGTCCCAATTGTCTGGGTCTCCCAATGGAGCGACAAAGAAGAAGGGAATTTTGTTTACTTACCGTAAATTCCTTTTCTTCTAGCTCCAATTGGGAGACCCAGCACCCGCCCCTGTTCCCTTCGGGCTGTTGTTCTTTGTGTACACATGTTGTTCATGTTGAATGGTTTTCAGTTTTCCGAACTTCCTTCGGATTGAATTACTTTAGACCAAATTATAAGTTTCCTCCTTCCTGCTTTTGCACCAAAACTGAGGAGCCCGTGATGCACGGGGGGGTGTATAGGCAGAAGGGGAGGGGCTTTACACTTTTATTTGTAATACTTTGTGTGGCCTCCGGAGGCAGAAGCTATACACCCGATTGTCTGGGTCTCCCAATTGGAGCTAGAAGAAAAGGAATTTACGGTAAGTAAACAAAATTCCCTTCTTTTGCAGTACTTTCGGTGTGACAGCGGTTTTGTGTTTTGCCATATTCCTGGTTTACTACAAGAATTGGGGTTTTCAATGTACAATCCAAATGAATGGCGACTGTTTATTGATAGCTGAAAGCGGAGTCTTAAGTGTGTCCTTCTACACAATGGCAATTTATTTGGTGCAGTCCCTATTGGGCATTCTGTCTCTCTTCGTGAAGAACATGGAGATGTAAAGAGAGTTATTGAAATATGACACACACAATTGGATCATCTGTGTTGACCTTAAAATGGTTTGCTTCCTTCTTGGTCAGCAGCGTGGGTACACAAAGTATCCCTGCTTTCTCTGTATGTGGGATAGCCGAGCTCAAGAAAAGCATTGGGTTGAGTCAAATTGGCCTCCAAGATCTGGTCTTAAACC
Source organism: Anomaloglossus baeobatrachus (assembly GCF_048569485.1). Classification (NCBI taxonomy): domain Eukaryota; kingdom Metazoa; phylum Chordata; class Amphibia; order Anura; family Aromobatidae; genus Anomaloglossus; species Anomaloglossus baeobatrachus. The sequence continues at coordinate 228,563,392 of NC_134357.1, forward strand.
TGGAGATCCTAACATTCTACATCAGCCACTTGTTGACAGGAAGAATATACTATTCCCACCTCTGCACATAAAACTAGGTCTCATGAAGCAATTTGTAAAAGCATTGCCAACTGACGGCGACTGTTTTAAGTACATCATGTTGGCACTTCCTGGACTGTCCATTGAAAAAATCAAGGCTGGTGTGTTTGATGGTCCACAAATTCGACAGCTCATCAAAGATGAACATTTCACCGGGACTATGTCTATGACTATGGGACTTAAGAAGAATGCTTGGTTATCATTCAAAGATGTCGTCAAGAACTTTCTTGGAAATACACGTGCAAGTAATTACAAAAATTGTTCAGAAACTATTGGAGAGCTACAAAGCGCTTAGTTGCAACAGGAGTATTAAACTACATTTTCTGCATTGCCATCTTTCCAACTTTCCGGAAAATCTTGGTGCTGTTAGCGATGAGCAAGGTGAACGATTTCACCAAGATTTGAAGGTTATGGAAGACCGTTACCAGGGTAGATGGGATGTACATATGATGGCTGACTATTGCTGGAGCATCAAACGTGATTGTCCTCAAGTTAAACACTCCAGAAAAAGCTATAAATGTACATTTTTACCTTAAATACTTGCATGTATATGTATGTATGTATGTATGTATGTATATGTATATATGTGTATGTGTATATATATATATATATATATATATATATATATATATATATATATATATATATATATATATATATATATAATCTATCTCTCCTTAGTAAAAAAAACATGATAGTGTTGAAAAACATATTTGTCATGCCTATTTCTTATATATTTCATCTTTTGTTCATATTTGTACTATTTTAAAAAAAAAACACTTTTTAGGTACAGTAGTTTACATATTTTTGAGAAGACAAAAATCCTATAGTTCAAAAACTTATCGTGATAGAGAAAAACTGAGATCATTTCTGGATTCAGCATCCAAAAATTAAGAACAGTTGTCTGACCTAACGCCTAAAAAAATTGCGTTCCCCAGTGTTAACAGTACAAAACAGACTGGTATAGGAGGAGAGAGGACCCTGCCCGCGAGGGCTCACAGCCTACGGGGAATGGTGAGGACAGAGCTAGTTGTGCAGTGGTGTACTGAACTGAGGGCTATTGTAGGTTGTAGGCTTGTTGGAAGAGGTGGGTCTTGAGGTTCCTCTTGAAGCTTTCCACGGTAGGGCAGAGTCTGATATGCTGAGGTAGAGTGTTCCAGAGTATGGGGGAGACACGGGAGAAATCTTGTACGTGATTGTGGGAAGAGGAGATAAGAGAGGAGTAGAGAAGGAGATCTTGTGAGGATCTGAGGTTGCGTGCAGGTAGATACCGGGAGACTAGGTCACAGATGTAGGGAGGAGACAGGTTGTGGATGGCGTTGTATGTCATGGTTAATGTTTTGATCTGGAGTCGTTGGGCGATGGGAAGCCAGTGGAGGGATTAGCAGAGTGGCGAGGCTGTGGAATAGCGAGGGGAGAGGTGGATTAAGCGGGCCGCAGAGTTTAGGATAGATTGGAGGGGTGCAAGAGTATTGGAAGGGAGGCCAGAGAGCAGGAGGTTGCAGTAGTCGAGGCGGGAGATGAGGGCATGCACTAATGTTTTTGCTGATTCTTGGTTAAGGAAAGCACGGATCCGGGAGATATTTTTGAGTTGTAGTCTGCATGAGGTGAAGATGTCTTGGATGTGTGGCTTGAAGGATAGAGCAGAGTCGAGGGTTACTTAAAGGCAACGCGTTTGTGAGACTGGGGAGAGTGAGCAACCATCAAGTTTGATGGAAAGGCTTGTTGGAGGAAATGAGTGAGGAGGAAAGACAATGAACTCTGTTTTGTTCATGTTAAGTTCTAAAAATCGCACAGAGAAGAAAAATGAAATAGCAGACACATTGTGGAATTTTGGTTAGTAGAGAGGGAATGTCAGGTCCAGAGAGGTAGATCTGTGTCATCGGCATAGAGATGATACTGAAAGCCGTGAGACTTTATGAACTGTCCCAGGCCGATGGTGAAAATGGAGAACAGCAGGGGTCCAAGAACTGAGCCTTGGGGACACCGACAGATAGGGGGCGAGATGAAGTGGTGTGAGAATGGGAGACACTGAACGGTCGGTTAGGTATGAGGAGATCCAAGATCAGTCTGTGATGCCCAGAGATGAGAGAATCTGTAGTAGGAGGGAATGGTCTACTGTGTCGAAGGCAGAAGACAGGTCCAGGAGGAGGAGGATAGAGTAGTGTCGCTTGGCTTTGGCGGTTAGTAGATTATTGGTGACTTTGGTTAGGGCAGTTTCAGTAGAGTGATGTGGTCGGAAGCCAGATTGTAGCTGGTCAAAGGGGGAGCAGGATGAGGGGTATGAGGACAGTTCAAGATGGACATGCTGTTCCAGTAGTTTTGAGGCATAGGGGAGAAGGGATATAAGGCGATAGTTTGACACAGAGGATGGGTCAAGGGAGGGCTTTTTGAGGATGGGTGTAATGGAGACATGTTTAAAGCATGAGGGGAATACACCACTTGTTAGTGATAGGTTGAAGAGATGGGTTAGGGCTGGGATGAGTACTGCGGTGATGTTGGGGATGAGGTGCGATGGGAGCGGGTCCAGTGCACAGGTGGTTAATGTGATCTTGAGAGTAGAGTGGAACGATTTTTTTCTGTCATGGTGGAGAAGCTAGGTTTGGAGGAAGAGGGCTGAGTAGCTATGATGAGGGGCCATGGTGATTGTGGGCGAAAGCTTGCTCTGATGTTGTCAATCTTCTGCTTGAAGAAAGAGGCAAAGTCTTCAGAGAGGGAGGTGGTGCTGGAGGACGGAGGAGAGAATTGAAAGTGTTGAATAGCTGTTTAGGGTTGTGAGAGGGAGAGGATATGAGGGATGAGAAGTAGGTTTGTTTTGCAGCTGGGAGTGTGGACTTGAAGGTGGTGATGGACTCTTTATATGCAATGAAGTGCTCAGTGGATTGAGACTTCTTCCATCTGCGCTCAGCAATTCTGGAAGCCCGTCTCTGTTCTTTAGTCTGACTCGTGTGCCAGGGTTTCCTGTTGATTGTGCGGGTTTTGGGGTTTGTGTGAGGGGGGCAGCTGATTCGAGAGCTGCAGAGATTGTAGCGTTGTATAAAGTTGCAGCAGCATCTGCATCCTGTAAAAATGCAATGTCTGTGAGAGGGAGAAGGGACTGAGAAAGTGCGTGTAAGTCAAGGTGATTGAGATTTCTGTGAGGGTGTGAAAGTTTGTGGAGTGGGGGTTGTGTACTTGGAGAGGGAAGAGAATGTGAGTAGGTTGTGGTCAGACGGGGAGAGGTGAGTTAAAGAGGTTAGATAGGGAACAGAGGCGAGTGACGATGAGATGCAGCGTATGGCCATCTTTGAGTAGCTGCAGAGGACCATTGGGCGAGGCCGAAGGAGGAAGCGAGTGTTAGAAGTTTAGAGACAGATGAGTGAGAAGTGTCAATGGGGATGTTAAAGTCACCCATGATGATGGTGGGGATGTCGGTGGAAAGGAAGTGTAGTGGCCAGGTGGTGAAATGGTCAAAGGCAGTGGCTGGCCCTGGAGGGCGGTAAATGACAGCCAGTTGAAGGTTGGAGGGGGCGTAGATGCGTACGGAGTGCACCTCAAAAGATGGGAGAGTAAGGCTGCTTTCACACATCCGGTTTTAGCAGAGCCGGCCAATCTGGCTCTAAAACCTATGCAATGGATGCGGCGACAAAACCGCATCCTTTGCATAAGTTTTTTAGATGTGGCCCGTCTGGTTTTTGCCGCTTGCGGCAGGCTACTGAGCATGCGCAGTGGAAAAAAAACGCATGCGGCGGCTGGATGCGGCTTTTGCAAATCGCGCCGCATCGGCTAAATCTGCCACATGCTTCAAAAACCGGACGGAACGCAAGCCCATGCGGCACAATACGGCACTAATGTAAGTCTATGCAAAAAAAAAAAACGCAACCGGCGGCAAAAAAAGTTGCGTTTTTTTCTGCAAAGCGCCGGATTGTGCCGCACAGGAAAAACCGGATGTGTGAAAGCAGCCTAACAGAGGGTGGTAGTGGAATTGGTGTATAGGAGCATTGGTCGGACAGGAGCAAACCAACTCCTCCACCATGCTTGTTGCTGGGGCGGGGGGTGTGAGAGAGATGGAGTGCGCCATAAGAAAGTGCAGCAGGAGAGGCGGTGTCAGAGGGGGTGAGCCAGGTTTCAGTGATGGTGAGGAAGGAAAGTTTATTAGTGATTATTATTATTATTATTATTATTATTATTATTATTATTATTATTATTTATTATTATAGCGCCATTTATTCCATGGCGCTTTACAAGTGAAAGAGGGTATACGTACAACAATCATTAACAGTACAAGACAGACTGGTATAGGAGGAGAGAGGACCCTGCCCGCGAGGGCTCACAGTCTACAGGGAATGGGTGATGGTACAATAGGTGAGGACAGAGCTGGTTGCGCAGTGGTCTACTGGGCTGAGGGCTATTGTAGGTTGTAGGCTTGTTGGAAGAGGTGGGTCTTGAGGTTCCTCTTGAAGCTTTCCACGGTAGTGGAGAGTCTGATGTGCTGAGGTAGAGCGTTCCAGAGTATGGGGGATGCACGGGAGAAATCTTGTACACGATTGTGGGAAGAGGAAATAAGAGAGGAGCAGAGAAGGAGATCTTGTGAGGATCTAAGGTTGCGTGCAGGTAGGTACTGGGAGACTAGGTCACAGATGTAGGGAGGAGACAGGTTGTGCATGGCTTTGTATGTCATGGTTAATGTTTTGAACTGGAGTCGTTGGGCGATGGGAAGCCAGTGAAGGGATTGGCAGAGTGGCGAGGCTGGGGAGTAGCGAGGGGAGAGGTGGATTAAGCGGGCTGCAGAGTTTAGGATAGATTGGAGGGGTGCAAGAGTGTTGGAAGGGAGGCCAGAGAGCAGGAGGTTGCAGTAGTGATGAAATGATCATGGATGTAGGAAAGTTTGTTGCAGACAGAGCGAGCGTTCCATAGAGCTCCTGTTAGAGGGACTGGGGGAGCGGAGGTTGGGTGGATGGGAATGAAGTTAGAGAGGTTGCGGAAATTTGTGATAGGTTGTGGATGAGGGTTTGAAGTGACAATAGGGAATGTGGTGAGGAGGACCAGGATTAGGAGAGATATCCCCAGCAGTGAGGAGAAGCAGTGAGAGTGTTAGAAGGTTCAGAGTTTTTTTTTAGAAGTTTCTTTTTTTCCAACAAAAATTAGAAAACCATTTTTCTTTTAGGGCCCAAATCACAATTGAAGTGACTTTGAGAGGCCTAAGTGACAGAAATAAAGCCAAAAGTGACACAATTCTAAAATCTGCACCCCTCACACTGCTTAAAACCACATCCAAGAAGTTTATTAACCCTTCAGGTGCTCCACAGGAATGAATGCAAAGAGGGATGAAAAATGAAATACATTAACCCTTTTACGTAAAAATGTTGCTTTTAGCCTCAATTTATCCACTTTTACAAGGGCTAGCATGACACAATGTGTTGCCCACTTTCTTCTGAACGCACGGATATCCCACACATGGTCATAAACTTCTCGACAAACTAGAGGGCTCTGAACGGAAGAACCAATATTTGAATTTCGGAACACAAGACCCCCCCCAAGTGACCCCATTCTGGAAGCTAGACCCCTAAAGGGTTTTTATTCAGGTGTATAGCGAGCATTCTCAACCAACAGGTACTTCACGGGATTTGATAACATTACCCTATTTTTCGGACTATAAGAGGCACCAGACCATAAAGATGCAGCCTGGTTTTAGAGAAGGAAAGTAGGAAACTAAAATTTTAAGCAAAAAATGTGGTCATGACACACTGTTATGGGGCGAGGATCTGCTGCTGACACTGATATGGGGGTAATGTCCCCAAATTCTCTAAGGTACCCCATCCTGGCAATGATCCACCTGCTTTTTATATGATCCCCATCCTTGTATATACAGTATATGTCCCTCATCCTGATAAATACCCCCATCCTGCTATCTACTGCCATCCTGGTATGTGCTCCCATCCTGCTATATACCCCTTCCTGGCGTATGGCCGCATCCTGCTATATACCTCCATCCTGGTATATGGCCGCATCCTGCTCATAATATACTGCATCCTGGTGTATGGCCGCATTCTGCTGTATGGCCGCATCCTGCTATATACCCCCATCCTACTATATACCCCCAGCCGGCTCATAATATACTCCATCCTGGTTTATGGCCCCATCCTGCTATATACCCCCATCCTGCTATATACCCCCATCCTGCTATATACCCCCATCCTGCTATATACCCCCATCCTGCTATATATCCCCATGCTGCTATATGGCCTGCATCCTGTGGCACACAAATGTTTATACTCCCCTTTCCTCACTCCCTGCAGCATCGCTCCTCCTCCCGTCTGTGCCAGCAGCAGCGCTGTATAGTGGAGCCGGCCACGATCCCTGCAGCATCACGATGTCCTCCTGTCTGTGCCGGCTGCATGTGGACTTGTGCACACAGCGATGACGTCATCGCTGTGCGCACTGCTAGTCTCCACACACAGTCGCAGCCAGCACAGACAGGAGGACGAGCAAGGCTGCAGGGATCGTGGCCAGTGAGCATACTGATTCACTCCACCCCGCGCTGATGATGATGCGTGGGGAGTAGTGAATATAGCCGCACATGATCACTCCAGGCTGTAGTTGCCAGGGGTGATCATGCGGGCCGGCTGTTTACCATGCGCGCACCCCCGCCCATCACCCCGCCCATCACCCCGCCCACCTGTCAGCGCCGAGAGATGATGGGCGTGCGTATTAAATGAGCGGGCCCACGTGGTCATGGCAGGCTGCTAGAGCCTGCTCGTGCCCCCATGACCTGCAGCACCCTCATTCCCCGCAGCCTACATTCAGACTATAAGACGCACCCCCCACTTTCCCCCAACATTTGGGGGGGATGTGCGTCTTATAGTCCAAAAAATACAGTAGGTTGTCATATTAAAAATTTTCATTTTTTTTCTACAAAAATGTTGTTTTAGCACAAAATTTCTCACTTTTTCTAGAGGTAATGCCAAAAAGTGGACCCCACAGTCAGTTATAGGACACCTTCGGTACCTATATAGCCTCACAAGTGACCCCATTTTGGAAACTAGACCCCTCAAGGATTTTATTCAGGGTTATAGTGAGCATGTTAAAGCCACAAGTACTTCACGGAATTCATTAACAATAGATCGTCATATTGAAAATGTGTGTTTGTTTGTTTTTTTTTTTCTTTACAAAAATTTTTCTGCAGTACCAAATTTTTCACTTTTGGGCAATGTGCCCATGATACGATGACACTTCGTCTAGGACGCAATGTCTGATTCCTGCGGATATGCTAGAGTTGTCCGTGGGAGAATGCAGCGGTTCTGACCACTGCGGACTTTAGCTCTATTTTCTCCTCAGGAACACTGGCGTCTCCGCAGACCTAGCCTAAAAAGCTAGGAAGGATGGATGGATATGCGATAGAGGTCAGACACATATAATGTCCTACCACCCCCCTCCACATATTCTAAGCGTGCACCTTTAGTGCCTTTCATGTGGCACTAAAGGGTGTTTAGCCTTGTACTTAGTGGGAAAAAAAATGTGGGGTCCCCCTTATTTTTGATAGCCAGCAAGGGTAAAGCAGATGGCTGCAGTTCGCAGCTGGCAGCTTTACCTTGGTTGGCAATGCAAAAGAGAGGTTACCCCACGCTGTTTTTCAAAAATTTTTATTTATAAATAAATTTAACAAAACAGGGAGTCCTCAAATTGCATCACCAGCCAAGCTTAAAGCACTCAGCTATGGGCTGGTATTCTCAGGCTGTGGAGGCCCATGGTTATTGGGCCCTCCTCAGCCTAAAAATAACAGACCGCAACAACCCCAGAAGTGGTGCATTCTTTAGATTGAAGTATCGTTCTGACAAATAGATTTAAAGCAATTTGCATTTCAAACACATTAAAACAATTATCTACAATCCTATTAAATGGTGTGCAATGTGCCATGTGATTTTTTTTTTTTTTTTTTTACCTCCAAATTGTTTTACAAATCTTTAGTGAACAGTTACTGCAATCCTTACAATTTTTAAGTATTTGTTGCACCATTTGTTTTTCAGCCAACACAGAGGTATCAGTGGCTCCGGAGTTGATCACTCTTCCAGGCCCTCACATGCAGAAGTTAATCGTCGTGACCCCTATGCAGGTCTTATGCTACAACGAGAGAAAGAGTGGGTTTGTCGTATTCAGCTCCTCCAGCTGCAGAGCACTGACCCATACCATGATGATTTCTATTATCAGGTAAGTGGTCTGATGTAAGCACTGATATTGCATTTTATAGGCACCCAACATGTCCAATATCGACGGATTCAGCTGATAACAGTAGTCGTCTAATGTGTATAGGGACCCCAGACAACTGATGGTTGGGGTAGATCTCGATCGGGTATGTCTGTTTTCAGACTGCCAATCCCTTTATTCTCCCAGGGATAAGCCGTAGCCAGATATGTCTGGTGACCGCTTTCTTATAGAGAGCACACACTCGCTCAACCAAACTAGTGCTCCTGCGAGTTGGAGACAGTCTAGATGGCTGCCGGGTGAATGATCTTGGTTTTCACTGTGATCTCCAATATCTTTACTGACTATGCCACATTTCCACATTGTACGATTTTGTGCTGTAATTTTTTGTGGAAGTGTTAGAAATGGAGCTCTATGGTCTTTGTCCCATAGTTGGTATAGCTGTTGTTTATTGATGACTGTCTAAACAGACTTACTTTCCTAAAACCTTGATCCAAAAGGTCAACGACAATATATGACCCCTTATCGCCAAACAGTAAAAACTTACTGGTCATTTGAACTCTTGTTCATACCGACATATTAAAGTAAACAATTTGCACTGCGCAATCGTATACTAGTTCAGTGAGCATAGACCGCTATTGCTAGCCCTATTTGCATAGGATGATGCACCACCGAGAAATGATCATTACAGCTGATGAACGAGCATTTTACTTATTCATGAGGTGATCAGCAGTCTGATTACACGACAAGATAATGCTGAAATTAGCATTTCTAACCCTTTTCACTCCTTAGCCTGATTTTACCTTCCTGACCGGGCCAAATATTACAATTCTGACCTGTGTCTGATTTTAAGGTAATAACACTGGAACGCTTCAACATATCCCAGTGATTCTGAGACTAATTTTTTCAAGACACATTGTACATGTTAGTGGTAAGGGTTTGGTGGATATGATTTGCAAATATGAAAATATCTAAAATTTAACAAAAGAATCTGAAAACTTAGAAATATTTGAACGTTTCATTTTCATTACCTTAAACCTGATCGTGTATCACACATAAGTTAAATAGCATTTCCCTCATGTCTACTTCACATCAGCACCGTTTGTTTTATATATATATATATATATATATATATATATATATATATATATATATATATATATATATATATATATATATATATATATACACATTTTTTTTAGAACGTTGAAAGGGTTAAAAGTTTATCAGCAATTTCTCATTTCTCCAACAAAAGTTACAAAACCAATTTTATATATATATTTTTTTTTTCTTTTACATTAAGGGGCCTATATGACAAAAAATACCACAAATTGACACCATTTTAAAGACTGCACCCCCTCAAAGTGCTCAAAACCATGTTCAGAAATTCATTAGATCTATAGGTTCTTCACAGAAATTTTTAAATAATGTGGAAGGAAAAAATTAACATTTTGCTTTTTCCAACAAAAATATTTTTAGCCCCACATTTGGCATTTTCCAAAGGGTAAGGCTAACAGGAGAAAATGCGCCTTATAATTTGTTGTGTAATTTCTCCTGAGTACGCTGATAGCCCATATGTAATGGAAAACTACTGAATGGTTGCAGGGCTAGGAAGGGAAGGAGCACCATTTGACTTTTGGAGTGTGAAATTGGCTGCAATGGATGACTGACTCCACGTCGCATTTGCAGAGCCCTCGTTGTGCCTAAGCAGTGGAAACCCCCCACAAGTGTCCCCATTTTGGAAACTACACCCATCAAGGAATTTATCTAGACGTGAGGTGAGCACCTTGAACCCACAGGTGTTTCACAGAATTTTCGAAAATTCAGTCATGGAATTAAGAAAATACATTTTTTTTTCCCCCACACATTTTTAATTTTACAAGGGTAACAGGAGAAAATGGACCATATTATTTGTTGTGGAGTTTCTCCTGAGTACGCTGATACCCCATATGTGGTGAAAAACTATTGAATGACTGCACAGCAAGGCTCAAAAGGAATTTTGGAGCGCCATTTTGGCTAAAATAGATTGCGGTTGCTATGTCACACTTGACGAGCCCCTGACATGCCAAAACAGTAACCCCCATATGTAACCCTAGTTAGGAAACTACACCCTTGAAGAAATTCAGCTAGGGGTGTAGTGTGCATTTGTAACCCACACATGATTTACAAAATTGTATAACATTGAGTTAATAAAAAATTCACTTTTTTTTCCAGTAAAATGCTTATTTGGCCCCAAGTTTTTAATTTTCTAAAGGATAATAGGATAAAATGAAGGGTACAATTTTGTTATGCAATTTCTTCTGAGTATGCCAATACCCTGTAAAAAAAAAAAAAGAAAAAAATCTTTTGAGGCACAGTACAAAGTCCATAATTGAAGGAGCGCCAAATTGCAGTGCAGATTTTGTTGTAATGGCTTGGGGGTGCCCTGTAACATTGGCAGAGCTCCTAACATGCAAGAAAAGCAGGACCCCCATAAATGAACCCATTTTTAAATCTCAATGAATTCATCCAAGGGTGCAGTGAGCGAGCATGTTGACACCACATGTACCTTACAGAATTTGATACCATTAGTAGTGAAGTGTAGTGATAGGGTAGTGAAGAAAGAATGACATTTTTGCTAATTGCATTTTCACCAAAATTTGTCGCACAATTTCTACTAAACGTGGCAATACCCCACATGTGACTGTACAGTACTGTTTGACCACACAGCGAGACTCAGGAGGGAAGGAGCACTATTCGACTCTTGGAACACAGATTTTCCTAGAATAGTTTTCAGACTCCATATACAGAACCCCTTCTTGCCAGAAGAGCAGAATCCCCTCAAGTGATCCCATTTTGTAAATTACACCCCTTCTGGGAATTTACCTACTGGAGTAATGACAATTGTGACTCCACAGATGTTTTCCAAAAACAATAAACTATGGATGTTGCGAAGTGAAAATTGCAAAAAATCTGCCATTGTTTTGCCCAGTACATTATCCCAACTTGTGCTTCTGGAGACACACACCCTGTAAATTCAGTGGACTCTCGCTGCTACACTACTGACAAACGTGGGCGCTGTGGGGTGGGGGGAGGTCGAGAGGGGGGTTTGGATTCGAGGAGATATACTATCTGTAATTTTGTAGTTTAACATAACCATATTATGTATTGTATTATATGATTATTATCTGTTATTAAAAACTAATAAAAAGAATGTTAAAAAAACAACCCCGAAAAACACGTGGGCACTAAATGTGGTTTATGCACAATCTGGAGCTCATAAGGAAGGGGGCATTTGGATTTGGGAGTGCAGGATTCACTAAATTTCTTAAAGGGGCAGGCATAGCGCTTTTCCAGAACCTTTGTGTTACCATTAACATGAAAACCTATGATGGACCTGACTGGTGACTTGTTTGTTTTTTGTGTGGATTGAGTTTAAGCTTTTATTGGAACATTTTACTCAAAAATTTGGGACCACATTTATCCTGTGCTCTATGCTGAACACTTGCATCAGGGTTTCCATCTAAATCTCCAAATGACTATCTAATAATAATAATAATAATATTATATTATATTAGACCACTGATCAGACTAATAGAAGTTAAAGTCCCATGGTGGGACTAAGTACAAAAAAAATTGTAAAAGAATATAAATAAAACCACACAAAATAAAGAACAAAAAATTTACACCGAGAAATGTAAATATTTATACAAGTGCTTGCCCTCATGCAAGATGGTCAATGCGCGCTGTCACAATTTTTTATAGTCTTCTTTAACGTGCTCCATTCTGCTAAGGCCGTGAATCACGGCACACGTGGGTTGTCTAAGTGCAATCCGGGCTCCGTTCTCCGTGGCCCGTGATTGCACTTAGAAATCAACTCACCTGTGCCCGCTCCTGCTCTCCGTGGTGCTGAATCTTCCCGCGGTGCAGCATCCAGCCGGCGCTGACCCCTGCAGCAGCTGCGGCTGTGTCGCGCATAATGAATATGCGCGACAGTAATCAGCCGGCTTAGAAGCAGCAGGGAGGACGGGCTGCAGAGAGCGCGGCTGAAGCCGGGTGAGTTAAAATGTTTATTATTTTAAATGCACGTTTTTTTCTGGCACTGCATGGTCCGGAACATCAGTGATGCCAGAAAAAAATGCACATGTCTCCGTGCAGCAATCACGCACACGCGGGTACGCTGCACGGAGACACGTGCAGTGAAAAATCACTGACGTGTGAGCAGACCCATTCATTATAATGGGTCTGCGTATGTCAGTGATTCTGGTACGTTTAAAAAAAAAGCACAAACGTACCAGAATCACTGACGTGTGAAAGGGACCTTACATGGTGATGATGACATGCTCCATTGTTAATTATTGGCAGCTCTTTTGTTTCCTTTACATGCCTACCTCTGACCGCTCCCCCACACTCCCTGATGAAGCCATAACGAAACGCTCATTGGAGTGGTTAGGTGGTTGTAACTTGACCTATTCGTAATGGTCCTATTCATGTGTTAAATTTTTACCAGCTTTGCCATTACTATGCTTTTGGTATATCCTCCGCTTTTTCCTGAGCTTATACTCTCATGCACATGGCACTTTCTTACCCTAACTTATTATGACTCTATTTGTTTAAATTATATTTGCATTATATACTTACCTGGTATATTTGGACATTAGACCTTTATTAATTAGATTTATTCTAGTATTTAGTCTCTTTATATTGCTATATGTTATATTTAAAAAGCTGCATATTCATACACTGTGTACAATATATAATAAAATATATTGTGCAGTTGCTTATTTCATGTCATCACTTTTACTGCATTTGGACTCGTACTTTTTTTCTTTGTCGCTCCATTGGGAGACCCAGACAATTGGGTGTATAGCTTCTGCCTCCGGAGGCCACACAAAGTATTACACTTAAAAGTGTAAAGCCCCTCCCCTTCTGCCTATACACCCCCCGTGTATCACGGGCTCCTCAGTTTTTATGCTTTGTGCGAAGGAGGCACACATGCACGCATAGCTCCACAATTTAGTCAGCAGCAGCTGCTGACTATTTCGGATGGAAGAAAAGTGGGCCCATATAGGGCCCCCAGCATGCTCCCTTCTCACCCCACTCTGGTCGGCGGTGCGGTTAAGGTTGAGGTACCCATTGCGGGTACATAGGCAGGAGCCAACATGCTGTTTTCCTTCCCCATCCCTTAAGGGCTCTGGGTGAAGTGGGATCCTAATCGGTCTCCAGGCACTGGGACCGTGCTCCCTCCGCAGCCCCTGGGGAATCTGCTGGACAGGAGCTGGGTATCGTCAGGGACAAGGCCCTGCTACTGTGAGGTACTCTGTGTCCCCTTGGGGACGGCGCACGGAGCGCTTGTGTCATACACGCTGCAGCACTGCTGGGTGTGTTAGTGCGCCGGGACTACCGCGCTGACCGCGCTTGTTTGCCGGCCGCGCTTATAACTTTAGTCCCCGGCTTTTGCGGCCTAGTACCGCATATTCCCGCCCCCGGGCCTGTCAGTCAGGGGAAGGGAGGGACGCTGCACTGGACGTCAGCGCTGAGGGCTGGAGCATACTTTGTATCCTCCTCCCCCCTCACTGAGCGCAGTGGGACACCAGATTCCCGCACTTTCTTGGGCACGCCCACGGCCCCCTCCTCCTCACAGAACGCTGGCAGCCATTCCTGTCAGCACTTCTGAAGCTAGAGAGGAGAGACAAACGGCTCTGGGAGATCCAGGCAGGGAATCTGGTGGTCACACAACCGCTTTGGGCGGTCGGTAAGCCGCACCTGTTTCTAGGTGCTGGCCCCCCTGGGTGCCGAAGTGTGTATATATATATATAGGTTTATATGCTATACATTTACTCTGTACGGTCGCACTGTTGGTTTTTGGCTATATACCCTCCCGGATTGTACTCAGAGGAGACAACAGCATGTCGTCTGCAAATAGCAAGGGTGCCAAAGCACAGGCTTACTTTGCAACCTGTACCTCATGTGCGGCTATGCTACCTGCAGGTTCCACCTACCCTCATTGTGTGCAATGCTCGGCACCTATGGTACTTACTCAGCCGGAGCCTCAGCCAATAGTGGGACCCTCGGCCCAGGTAGAAACACCGGCTGCCACTGTCCAGGTGACAGGGACGGAGTTTGCAGTATTCGCTGACAAACTTTCTGAGACTATGGATAAATGGTCTGCTAAGATACTAGAAGCTTTGCAGTCCAGACCTGTAACACAGGCCCCAGGCACTGTTGAATCATTGACCCCAGGCCCCCCTCGGTTGGAGCAGCAAAGTGCTCCTGGGGTGACTCATAGGTCCCAAGGTGAGGTCTCTGACACGGGCCGCAGTCCCAGACCGCCTAAGCGGGGTCGCTGTGAGCTTCCCTCGACTTCATCACACTGCTCAGGGTCTCAGCAGGAGGACTCTCTAGAGGATGAAGCGGAGGGGGAAGATCAGGACTCTGATCCTGAAGCCGCTCTCAACCTAGATACACCAGAAGGGGACGCCATAGTGAACGACCTTATAGCGTCCATCAATCAGGTGTTGGATCTTTCTCCCCCAGCTCCTCCAATTGAGGAGTCAGCTTCTCAGCAGGAGAAATTCCGTTTTAGGTTTCCCAAGCGTACAATGAGTATGTTCCTGGATCACTCCGATTTCAGAGAGGCAGTCCAGAAACACCGAGCTTGTCCAGATAAGCGCTTTTCTAAGCGCCTTAAGGACACACGTTATCCCTTCCCCCCCTGACGTTGTCAAGGGTTGGGCTCAGTGTCCCAAGGTGGATCCTCCAGTCTCCAGACTGGCGGCTAGATCCATAGTTGCAGTGGAAGATGGGGCTTCACTCAAAGATGCCACTGACAGACAGATGGAGCTCTGGTTGAAATCCATCTATGAGGCTATCGGCGCGTCCTTTGCTCCGGCATTCGCAGCCGTATGGGCGCTCCAAGCTATCTCAGCTTGTCACTCGCAGATTAATGCATTCACACGTGCCTCTGCTCCGCAGGTGGTGTCATTAACCTCTCAGGCGTCGGCGTTTGCGTCCTACGCCATTAATGCTGTCCTGGACTCTACGAGCCGTACGGCGGTAGCATCCGCCAATTCGGTGGCAGTCCGCAGGGCCATGTGGCTACGTGAATGGAAGGCAGACTCTGCTTCCAAAAAGTTCTTAACCGGGTTGCCATTTTCTGGCGACCGCCTGTTTGGTGAGCGATTGGATGAAATCATTAAACAATCCAAGGGAAAGGACTCATCCTTACCCCAGTCCAAACCAAAAAGACCTCAACAACGGAAGGTACAATCGAGGTTTCGGTCCTTTCGGCCCGCGGGCAGGTCTCAATTCTCCTCGTCCAACAGGCTACAGAAGGGTCAGACGAACTCCGATTCATGGCGGTCTAAGTCACGTCCTAAAAAGACCGCCGGAGGAACCGCTCCCAAAGTGGCCTCCTCATGACTTTCGGCCTCTTCACTCCGCATCCTCGGTCGGTGGCAGGCTCTCCCGCTTTTGCGACGCCTGGTTGCCACAGGTACAAGACCGTTGGGTGAGAGACATTCTGTCTCACGGTTACAGGATAGAGCTCAGCTCTCGTCCTCCGACTCGTTTCTTCAGAACATCTCCGCCCCCCGAGCGAGCCGATGCTCTTCTTCAGGCAGTGTGCACTCTGAAGGCAGAAGGAGTGGTGATCCCTGTTCCTCTTCAGCAACAGGGTCACGGTTTTTACTCCAACTTGTTTGTGGTGCCAAAAAAGGACGGATCTTTCCGTCCTGTTCTGGACCTAAAACTGCTCAACAAACACGTGAAAACCAGGCGGTTCCGGATGGAATCGCTCCGCTCCGTCATCGCCTCAATGTCCCAAGGAGATTTCCTAGCATCAATCGACATCAAAGATGCTTATCTCCACGTACCGATTACACCAGAGCATCAGCGCTTCCTGCGTTTCGCCATAGGGGACGAACACCTTCAGTTCGTGGCACTGCCTTTCGGCCTGGCGACAGCACCACGGGTCTTCACCAAGGTCATGGCAGCAGTTGTAGCAGTCCTACACTCTCAGGGACACTCGGTGATCCCTTACTTAGACGATCTGCTTGTCAAGGCACCCTCCCGAGTGGCATGCCAACACAGCCTGGACATTGCTCTGGAGACTCTTCAGAGATTCGGGTGGATCATCAATTTCACAAAATCCAATCTGACACCGGCCCAATCACTGACATATCTTGGCATGGAGTTTCATACTCTTCCAGCGATAGTGAAGCTTCCGCTGGACAAACAGCGTTCACTACAGACAGGGGTGCAATCTCTCCTTCAAGGCCAGTCACACCCCTTGAGGCGCCTCATGCACTTCCTAGGGAAGATGGTGGCAGCAATGGAGGCAGTTCCTTTTGCGCAGTTTCATCTGCGTCCACTTCAATGGGACATTCTCCGCAAGTGGGACAGGAAGTCGACGTCCCTCGACAGGAACGTCTCCCTTTCTCAGGCAGCCAAAGCCTCTCTTCGGTGGTGGCTTCTTCCCACTTCATTGTCGAAGGGGAAATCCTTCCTACCACCATCCTGGGCGGTGGTCACGACGGACGCGAGCCTGTCAGGGTGGGGAGCGGTCTTTCTCCACCACAGGGCCCAGGGTACCTGGACTCAGCCAGAGTCCTCCCTGCAGATCAATGTTCTGGAGATAAGGGCAGTGTATCTTGCCCTAAAAGCGTTCCAGCCGTGGCTGGAAGGCAAACAGATCCGAATTCAGTCGGACAACTCCACAGCGGTGGCATACATCAACCACCAAGGCGGCACACGCAGTCTGCAAGCCTTCCAGGAAGTCCGGCGGATTCTGCTGTGGGCGGAAGCCACAGCATCCACAATATCCGCAGTTCACATCCCGGGCGTAGAAAACTGGGAAGCAAACTTTCTCAGTCGCCAGGGCATGGACGCAGGGGAATGGTCCCTTCACCCGGACGTATTTCAAGAGATCTGTTGCCGCTGGGGGATGCCGGACGTCGACCTAATGGCTTCCCGGCACAACAACAAGGTCCCGGCATTCATGGCACGGTCTCAAGATCACAGAGCTCTGGCGGCAGACGCATTAGTTCAGGATTGGTCGCAGTTTCAACTGCCTTATGTGTTTCCTCCTCTGGCACTGTTGCCCAGAGTGTTACGCAAGATCAGGTCAGACTGCCGCCGCGCCATCCTCGTCGCTCCAGACTGGCCGAGGAGGTCGTGGTACCCGGATCTGTGGCATCTCACGGTGGGTCAACCGTGGGCACTACCAGACCGACCAGACTTGCTGTCTCAAGGGCCGTTTTTCCATCTGAATTCTTCGGCCCTCAACCTGACTGTGTGGCCATTGAGTCCTGGATCCTAGCATCTTCAGGGTTATCTCAAGAGGTCATTGCCACTATGAGACAGGCCAGGAAACCAACGTCCGCCAAGATCTACCACAGGACGTGGAGAATATTCTTATCCTGGTGCGCTGATCAGGGTTTTACTCCCTGGCCATTTGCCTTGCCCACTTTTCTTTCCTTCCTTCAATCCGGATTGGAAAAGGGTTTGTCGCTCGGTTCCCTTAAGGGACAAGTCTCAGCGCTCTCTGTGTTTTTCCAGAAGCGCCTAGCCAGACTTCCAAAGGTACGCACGTTCCTGCAGGGGGTTTGTCACATAGTTCCTCCTTACAAGCGTCCGTTAGAACCCTGGGATCTGAACAGGGTGCTGATGGCTCTTCAGAAACCACCCTTTGAGCCAATGAAGGATATTTCTCTTTCACGCCTTTCGCAGAAAGTGGTCTTCCTAGTAGCAGTCACATCACTTCGGAGAGTGTCTGAGCTAGCAGCGCTGTCATGCAAAGCCCCTTTCCTGGTGTTTCACCAGGACATGGTGGTTCTGCGTCCGGTTCCGGAATTTCTCCCTAAGGTGGTATCCCCCTTTCATCTCAATCAGGATATCTCCTTACCTTCTCTTTGTCCACATCCAGTTCACCAATGTGAAAAGGATTTGCACTTGTTGGATCTGGTGAGAGCACTCAGACTCTACATTTCTCGTACGGCGCCCCTGCGCCGCTCGGATGCACTCTTTGTCCTTGTCGCTGGCCAGCGTAAAGGGTCACAGGCTTCCAAATGAACCCTGGCTCGGTGGATCAAGGAACCAATTCTCGAAGCCTACCGTTCCTCTGGGCGTCCGGTTCCCTCAGGGCTGAAGGCCCATTCTACCAGAGCCGTGGGTGCGTCCTGGGCTTTGCGGCACCAGGCTACGGCTCAGCAGGTGTGTCAGGCGGCTACCTGGTCGAGCCTGCACACTTTCACGAAACACTATCAGGTGCATACCTATGCTTCGGCAGATGCCAGCCTAGGTAGGCGAGTCCTTCAGGCGGTGGTTGCCCACCTGTAGGAAGGGGCCGTTTTACGGCTCTATTACGAGGTATTATTTTACCCACCCAGGGACTGCTTTTGGACGTCCCAATTGTCTGGGTCTCCCAATGGAGCGACAAAGAAGAAGGGAATTTTGTTTACTTACCGTAAATTCCTTTTCTTCTAGCTCCAATTGGGAGACCCAGCACCCGCCCCTGTTCCCTTCGGGCTGTTGTTCTTTGTGTACACATGTTGTTCATGTTGAATGGTTTTCAGTTTTCCGAACTTCCTTCGGATTGAATTACTTTAGACCAAATTATAAGTTTCCTCCTTCCTGCTTTTGCACCAAAACTGAGGAGCCCGTGATACACGGGGGGGTGTATAGGCAGAAGGGGAGGGGCTTTACACTTTTATTTGTAATACTTTGTGTGACCTCCGGAGGCAGAAGCTATACACCCAATTGTCTGGGTCTCCCAATTGGAGCTAGAAGAAAAGGAATTTACGGTAAGTAAACAAAATTCCCTTCTTTTTTTCTATTTTGTCCTTATGTTGTTCTATTTAACCTTTTGGTTAATTTTCAATAAGTAAATGATGTCATTGTACTTTTTGCCTTTTAAAAAAAAAAAAAATTGGGTTGATTACATTTTCTTTTTAGAGTTTCGTGGGCCTTTTATATATGTTTAATATTTTGGTAGTTCCTTCTTTAACACTAGAAGTCCCAGAAATTTCGAGCTCCTCCCCTGAAGTCCCGAAAGAGGGTCAAATGACTTAGTTCAAACGAACTAGAAATAAATGGCTAAACTCAATGGAAAACAACCTCCTCCTGTGGTGCGACAGTAATGGCCTTAATTACAGAACAAAAGTCAGTCGGTGATTATAGGATGTTAGCTAAAATCCTTCAGGTCATTCGACCCGTCTCTGGGTTCCAAAGGTAGAAATGTAAAATGACCCCTCTCTGGGACTTCTAGTTTTAAGAGGTTTCCAGAGTATCTCTGCTTTACTCATTATAGTGAATGGATCTGTCAGGGCTTTCAATGTCAGTGCTTAGTGAAGAGCACAGGATAAATGTGGTCCAAAATGTCATGTAATGTAAAATGTTTCCAATAAAAGCTTCAACTGCTTCCTTAAAAAAAAAAAAAAAAAAAAAGTCTCCACTCATTTCCATCATCTGTCATTGGAAATATAGGGTGCTTTTACATTACTGATAACCCAAAGGCTCTGGAAAAGCACGATGTCTCTATAAGCTGAGGAGACATGTCAGTCTCAGTCTGGTGAATGGTCACCTATAGGTAGTGTTACAGTATACTTTGGGAAAAGCTAAGTGCACATAAGCAGTGTTTGCCACATGTAGGCCTCCAGCACACTTATATTGTAGGCTCCTCTACAGCAGGGGTAGATGCACTGCAAAATTTAGAAAGTGAATGCGTAACGTAACACCTGATTTTTTTTTTCCCAGTTCCTGCCGATAGTGAACAGATGTACCTTGTTTGTAGAGGGTTTTAATCTGACTTTTTTTGTGAAATCTAGAATTACTTTGAGAAGCTGGAAAAGCTTTCATCCAGTCAAGACAGGCCGAGTGAGGGTCCCAAGAAGGAACGAACTAAACTGATTACACCGCAAGTAGCCAAGCTAGAGCACGCCTACAAGCCAGGTGAGCATTTAAGATGAAGAAAGCCCACATAGTTTGTGGGGCCAATTCATCCAGACAGGCATTTTAGTCACCATTCTTGATGTAGAGCCCACCGGAGAAATATTTGTCAAATTCTTTAAGATGTGCTTGTCTTTTTCAATGGGGCACATCTTTAAGCTGTTGTGCACCAGAGACCTAAATATACTCCTGTCCTGAATTGCAGTACATTTCTGCTAAAATTGTCACCATTTTTGTGCAATATGTTATGATGAATGTGCTAGGCAATGCCCCTAACACAACGATACGCCCAAGTTATTAAAAGGTTTGTGGACCTGGAATAAAAACTCCAAGATTACAGTTTGTGACGGTTTCACCACCGTTTTCTTGTGCAAACTGACAAATTGAGTTCTTTAACTCTGTAAAGGGAATGTCATCAGAAAATAGACTTATTGATTAACCATTTAATACCCAATGATGGATGTAGCAGTTATGGAGCGTGTCTTTGGAGCAGGCTCAGACGCAGAGTCCAAATCATATTGCACATGGCAGCTGTATGATGTAGCTGGCATCTGCCTCTATCGGCAGCAATTGGATGGCCCATTGATCACTGGTGTTACAGGGAATCTGTCACCAGGTTTTTGCTACCCCATCTGAGAGCAGCATAATGTAGAGACAGAGACCCTGATTCCAGCGATGTGTCACTTACTAAGCAGTTTGCTTTCCTTTTTGATAAAATCATTGTTTTCTCTGCTGAAGATCTTGCAGTAATACAGAGCTCATGAATATACTGGACTTACCTGGTAGCACGCCAAGTAGTCTTCTAATGATAATCTACTGCTGACTAATGAGTGATTTTTATCAAAACTACTTTAAGTAGCCCAGTAAGTGACACACTGATGGAATTAGGATCTGTGCCCCTACATTATGCTGCTCTCAGATTAGGTGGCAAAAACCTGGTGACATATTCCCTTTAACCTTTTAAATGTCATTGTCAATTGCTGACAGTGTAATTTAAGCATTATGAGAAGGGCCAGAAGTTACTTCAGACAGCCATAGGCTTCCCTGCGATGCGATTGCCGGTGAGTTGCTATGACACGGGATCCGGTCAATGTCTCTGTGCCTGTGATGTGATCTACTCAGTGACGGCCAGCCTGTGGCAGTACTGTAGAATTACTGTGTATAGTTAAAGTGATTAGACAAACCCTAGAGGGACTAACAAAGGAAAAAGTAAAGAAAAAAGTTTAACAATAATGTAATCAAGATAAGAGATATACGAATTCTAATCCCCTCCCTTTCTTTATCGTTCCTTTGGGAGACCCAGACCATGGGTGTTTAGCTTCTGCCTCTGGAGGACACACAAAGTACTACACTTAAAAGTGTAGCTCCTCCCTCTGAGCTTATACACCCCCTGGTAGCCAGTCCTAGCCAGTTTATTGCTTTGTGTCAGGAGGCATACATCCACACATGCATTCTCATCTGATTTGTTTGACTTTTGGAAAGAGTTTGAAGAAAAGCGGGTCCATGTCTGAACTCCCGACATGTCCCTTCTCACCCCACTGTGTCGGCGGTGTTGTTAAGGTTGATTTACAAGGCTGCAGCCTTACATGCCGCGCTCCTTCACCATCCCTTCTGGGCTCTGGCTTGAAGTGGGAGCCAGCACGGTCTCCATGCCTGGCAGGAGTCCGGTCTCCATCCACAGCCCCTTGAGGATTCTGTTGGACCGGAGCACTCATCCCCAGGGACATGGCCCTGCGTCTCAGCAGCTAAGTACCTGAGACGTTTACGTTGGGGGTCCTAGTTCTTTATTGTAAGGGGAGAGTATGCTGTATGTGATTTAACTTTTCCGGCGTGTTCTCTAGCTTTTGCCTGAGAACCGCGCCGATGGTGCCTGCTTGTCGGCCTCGCCGCTTAAATTTAGGCCCCGGCTTCGCCGGAGGCCTAGTTTCATTTTCCTGCCCTCTCATGTCACTCATACAGAGGGACAGGTTCGGCTCCTCCCGGCCGCGCTCAGCGGTCTGGTAAGCCACAGCCGGTCTCCGGTTGTGGACCTCTGTATATTCTCCCTGGGGTTCATTCTCTGCAAAGCCCCCACTCCAGCAGCATGTCTCACACAAGGAGCAAGACTCCAAAGCTTTATTCTGCATGCACTGCATGTAAGCTCCTGCTGCCTGAGCCGAGCACCTATCCACATTGTGATGTCTGCTCTAACTTGGCGGTGCCACAGCCTGGAACAACAAGGTTCCGGTTTACGTGGCTCGCTCCCACGATCCTCAGGCCTTCGCCGCGGACGCTCTGGTTCAAGACTGGTCCCAGTTTCTTCTGTCCTACGTGTTTCCCCCTCTAGCTCTCTTGCCCAGAGTCCTGCGCAAGATCAGAATGGAGGGCCGTCGAGTCATCCTCATTGCACAGGACTGGCCCAGGCGAGCTTGGTATTCGGACCTGCTCCAACTGTCCGTGGAGATGCCGTGGCATCTTCCGGACCGTCCAGACCTGCTCTCGCAAGGTCCGTTTTTCCGTCCGAATTCTGCGGCACTCAAATTGACGGCGTGGCTCTTGAGTCCTGGATTTTGACGGCTTCTGGTATTCCTCCTGAAGTCATCTCCACTATGACTCGGGCCCGTAAGTCTTCCTCCGTCAAGATCTATCACAGGACTTGGAAAATGTTCCTGTCCTGGTGTCGCTCTTCCGGCCATTCTCCTTAGCCATTCTCGTTGCCGACCCTACTGTCTTTTTTAGGCTATGTGTCCACGGTAGAATGTACCTGCGGATTTTTCTGCATGAAAATCCGCGACTTTCGCGGCAAATCTGCACCTTATTTTTGCCGCGGATTTACTGCGGATTACCGCGAATTTGCCGCGGATTTTGATGCGGATTTTTTTTTTCTTTTCCCCATTCTATACCCAAAATCCGCACCAAAATCCGCAACAATAATTGACATGCTGCAGATTTTTCCGGATCAAAATCCGCGGCAAATCCGCCGCGGAAAAATCCGCAGCATGGACACAGCATTTCCAAAATGCCATTGAAATGGCTTGGAAGTGCCGCTGCTGCAGATTTTCGGTAAATACGCAGCGTGGGCACATAGCCTTACAGTCCGGTCTGCAGCTAGGACTGTCCCTCAACTCTCTCAAGGGACAAGTCTCAGCTCTATCAGTGCTGTTCCAGCGGCGTCTCGCCCAGCTGGCTCAGGTCCGCACCTTCATGCAAGGTGCGTCTCACATCATTCCGCCTTATCGGCGGCCCTTAGATCCCTGGGACCTTAACTTGGTCCTTACGGTATTGCAGAAACCCCCTTTCGAGCCCCTTAGGGAGGTTTCTTTGTATCGTCTTTCTCAAAAGGTGGCCTTTCTAGTTGCCATAACTTCTCTCAGTAGAGTCTCTGATTTGGCTGCGCTCTCCTCGGAGTCACCTTTTTTTGTTTTTTCACCAAGGCAAGGTAGTTCTCCGTCCGACCCCGGACTTTCTTCCTAAGGTGGTCTCTCCCTTCCACCTTAACCAGGATATTTCCTTGCCTTCCTTCTGTCCGGCCCCTGTTCATCGCTTTGAGAAAGCGCTGCATACTCTAGATCTGGTGCGTGCTCTCCGGATCTATGTGTCTCGCACCGCTGCGCTTAGGCGGTGCACCTCTCTTTTTGTGCTAACCACAGGGCGGCGCAAGGGTCTCTCTGGTTCTAAGCCGACCTTGGCCCGTTGGATTAGATCGACCATTTCGGACGCCTACCAGAGCACTCAGGTGCCTCCCCTGCCGGGGATCAAAGCACACTCGACCAGAGCTGTCGGTGCCTCTTGGGCTTTTAGGCACCAGGCTACGGCTCAACAAGTCTGTCAGGCTGCCACTTGGACTAGCCTGCATACCTTTTCGAAGCACTACCAAGTGCATGCTCATGCTTCGGCAGATGCGAGCTTGGATAGACGCATCCTTCAGGCGGCTGTCGCCCACTTGTGAAGTTAGGCTCCGCCTACTTCTTAGTTTTTCTGTTTATTCCCACCCAGGGACAGCTTTGGAACGTCCCATGGTCTGGGTCTCCCAAAGGAACGATAAAGAAAAAGAGAATTTTGTTACTTACCGTAAATTCTTTTTCTTATAGTTCCGTATTGGGAGACCCAGCTCTCTCCCTGTTGCCTGTTGGCAATTTTCTTGTTCCGTGTGTTATCACCGGCTGTTGTCGTGGACAGAGTCTCCGGTTGTTCCGGTTCTTACTCGGTTCTACTTGTGGGTGGATATTCTCCTTCAGCTTTTGCACTAAACTGGCTAGGACTGGCTACCAGGGGGTGTATAAGCTCAGAGGGAGGAGCTACACTTTTTAGTGTAGTACTTTGTGTGTCCTCCGGAGGCAGAAGCTAAACACCCATGGTCTGGGTCTCCCAATACGGAACTATAAGAAAAAGAATTTACGGTAAGTAACAAAATTCTCTTTTTTCCCCAGTTAATGATAAAGAAATGTAAAAAATATATATTTATTTGATATCAATGTGTTCAAAAATGTCCGATCTACGAAAACGTATGAAATAAATTAACCCAATCTGTAAAAACTATAGAGAAAAAAAAAATATAATGGCAGGATAGTGGGTCTTTATTTGCCAAAACTCTGCAAAAAAATGCAATAAGAAGCACTACTATTTAATCTATTTATAGTATGCCACTATAAGGCACAAGATCCTGATTCTAGGGATGCATCACTTACTAGGCTGTCGGTTTGCAGTTTCAATGTAAACACTATTTCATCAGCAGGAGGGTAAAGGCACCGTCACACATAACGAGATCGCTAGCGAGATCGCAGCTGAGTCACGGTTTCTATGACGCAGTAGCAATCCCGTTAGCGATCTTGATATGTGTGACATCTTCCAGCGACCAGGCCCCTGCTGTGAGATCTCTAGTCGTTGCAGAATGGTCCAGGCCATTTTCTTTAAAGGCGATGTCCTGCTGGGCAGGACACATCGCTGTGTTTGACACTGTGTGACAGGGTCACAGTGACTGCTGAGATCGTTATACAGGTGGCTACTGGGACCTGTATCATTCCTGCATCGCTGGTAAGATCTGACTGTGTGACATCTCACCAGCGACCTCCCAGCGACTTACCTGCGCTCCCTATCAGGTCGCATCATTTTCGGGATCGCTGGTAAGTCGTTGTGTGTGACTGGGCCTTAACACTGCTGGACTACATCTCTGGCACAGAGCAGACCAGCTAATCTTGTGTAACCCTGCCCCAACCACTGATCAGCAGCTTGCTCACAATGCACAGTGTACACAAGAAGCTGCCAATCAAGGGTATGGGCGAGGTTCTACACAGAGCAGAAGACTTACCTCCGCTACATCAGACAAAACAGGTGTTCTATGAAAACTACAGTATGGGATACATCAGGCTTCCTTGTTTTATATTATATTGCTTCAGTTTATAAAGCGCAATCCTGCTGACAGATTCCCATTTAAGAAAAATAACACAAGGCATTGTTTTGAATGCGTAGTACAGTTTGAAGGCTCTCTCGGAAAGCTGACAGTTTCCAGTGTGAACAACCCACGAAAGATGATTGATGCTGTGGCCACCCATCGCTCTGATGAAGAGGTAAGCTATGCTTAATTTTTCACCCCTACAGACATCGTAAATATGCTGTCACAATGCTAAGTAAATATTTTTTTTTTGCGTAACAGGAAAACCGAGAGAAACAAGTGCGTGACAAAAGACGCCAAACTCTTGTTACCATTGAGAAGGTAGTTTTTTTTTTTTTCCATTAATTACACCGTAATCTATGACTAAAAAGACAGTGGTGCTTGAAAGTTTGTAAACCCTCCATAATTATCCATATTTTTAAATACGGTTGACCTAAAACTATTATCAATTGTTGGTCCTAAAATTACATAGAGACCCAAATCTAACTAATGTGTCAAATATTAGATTCTTTTTTTTTTTTTTGAGGAAAATGATCCAATATCCCAAGTCTGTGATTGTCTATGTAGGTGAACTTTTAGCATTAGCAGATAATTTAAAGGTGAAATTAGTCTGTTCCAAGCTGTTTTATTTAAAGAACGTGAATCTGTCAAAGACTGATCTTCACAACACATTTGTGGAAGTGTATAATGGCACAATCAGATTTTGGAGGACCTCAGAGTTGTTGATGATGGTCATCGGGCTTGAAAAGGTTACAAAAGCATCTCTAGAGTTTAGACTGCACTAATCCAAAGTCAGACAAATGTAGGAAATTCAAGAACCTTTTTTCCTCCCCAATAATGGTCGATTAACAAAGGTGACTCCAAAAGCAATTCATGTAACAGTCTGTGAGATTACCAAGGATCCCAAGATAACCTCTAAGCACTAAAATAATGTTCAGGAGTCCAATTATCTTGAGAACATGGAAAAACAAAGGTTTCTTTGTCGCTCCATTGGGAGACCCAGACAATTGGGTGTATAGCTTATGCCTCCGGAGGTCACACAAAGCATTACACTTAAAAGTGTAAACCCCTCCTCTCTGCCTATACACCCCCCCGTGCATCACGGGCTCCTCAGTTTTATTGCTTTGTGGAAGGAGGCACACATCCACGCAAGCTCCACATTTTAGTCAGCAGCAGCTGCTGACTATATCGGATGGAAGAAAAGTGGGCCCATACAGGGCCCCCAGCATGCTCCCTTCTCACCCCACTCGGGTCGGCGGTGCTGTTAAGGTTGAGGTACCCATTGTGGGTAAATAGGCAGGAGCCACATGCTGTTTTCCTTCCCCATCCCTTAGGGGCTCTGGGTGAAGTGGGATCCTGACCGGTCACCAGGCGCTGGGACCGCGCTCCCTCCGCAGCCCCTGGGGGAATCTGCTGGACAGGAGCCGGGTATCATCAGGGACAAGGCCCTGCGACTCTGAGGTACTCTGTGTCCCCTTGGGGACGGCGCATAGTGCGCCTGGGTAATAGACACTGCAGCAGCTGCTGGGTGTGTTAGTGCGCCGGGACTACCGCGCTGGCCGCGCTTGTTTGCCGGCCGCGCTTATAACTTTAGTCCCCGGCTTTTGCGGCCTAGTGCCGCATATTCCCGCCCCCGGGCCTGCCAGTCAGGGGTAAGGGCGGGACGCTGCACTGGACGTCAGCGCTGAGGGCAGGAGCATACTTTGTATCCTCCTCCCCCCTCACTGAGCACCATGGGGCACCAGATTCCCGCACTTTTACAGGCACGCCCACGGCCCCCTCCTCCTCTCTGAACGCCGGCAGCCATTGCTACAAGACGCTGGAGAACTTCAGAGGGGAGACAACTGAGCTCACAGCTCTGGGAGGCCCAGGCAGGGATCTGGTGGTCACACAACCGCTGGGAGCGGTCGGTAAGCCGCACCTGTTACTAGGTGCTGGTCCCCCTGGGTGCCGAATTGTATATTTATATGCTTATAGTGTATACATTTACTCTGTACGGCCTCACTGTTCGCGTTTGGCTATATACCCTCACTGATTATTCTAAGAGGAGAAACAGCATGTCGTCTGCAAAAAGCAAGGGTACCAAAGCACAGGCTTACTTTGCAACCTGTACCTCATGTGCGGCAATGCTTCCTGCAGGTTCCACCTACCCTCATTGTGTGCAATGCTCGGCCCCTGTGACACTCACTCAGCCGGAGTCTCAGCCACTGGTGGGACCCCCGGCCCAGGTGGAACCTCCGGCCCCCACTGTCCAGGTGACAGGGACAGAGTTTGCAGTATTTGCTGACAAACTTTCTGAGTCTATGGATAGATGGTCTGCTAAGATACTGGAAGCTTTGCAGTTCAGACCTGTAACACAGGCCCCGGGCACTGTTGATTCATTGCCCCCATGCCCCCCTCGGTCGGAGCAGCAAAGAGCTCCTGGGTCAACTCATAGGTCCCAAGGTGAGGACTCCGACACGGACCGCAGTCCCAGACCGGCTAAGCGGGGTCGCTGGGAGCTTCCCTCGACTTCATCACACTGCTCAGGGTCTCAGCATGAGGACTCTCTGGAGGATGAAGCAGATGCGGCAGATCAGGACTCTGATCCTGACGCCGCGCTCAACCTTGATACGCCTGAAGGGGACGCCATAGTAAACGACCTTATAGCGTCAATCAATCAGGTGTTAGATCTTTCTCCTCCACCCCTTCCGATTGAGGAGTCAGCTTCTCAGCAGGAGAAATTTCATTTTAGGTTTCCCAAACGTACACGGAGTGCGTTTCTTGATCACTCCGACTTCAAAGACGCAGTCCAGAAGCACCGAGCTTTTCCGGATAAGCGCTTTACTAAGCGACTTCATGACACACGTTATCCCTTCCCCCCTGACGTAGTCAAGGGTTGGGCCCAGTGTCCCAAGGTGGATCCTCCAGTCTCTAGACTGGCGGCCAGATCCATAGTTGCAGTGGCAGATGGTGCATCACTCAAGGATGCCACTGACAGGCAGATAGAGCTCCTGATGAAATCCATCTATGAGGCTATCGGCGCGTCCTTTGCTCCGGCATTTGCTGCCGTATGGGCACTACAAGCTATCTCAGCTTGTCAGTCTGAGATTAATGCACTCACACGAGCCGCGACTCCGCAGGTTGTGTCATTAACCTCTCAGGCGTCGGCGTTTGCGTCCTACGCCATGAATGCGGTACTAGACTCTGCGAGCCGTACAGCGGTAGCATCCGCCAATTCAGTGGCAGTCCGCAGGGCCATGTGGCTACGTGAATGGAAGGCAGACTCTGCTTCCAAGAAGTTTTTAACCGGTTTGTCGTTTTCTGGCGACCGCCTGTTTGGCGAGCAATTGGATGAAATCATTAAACAATCCAAGGGTAAGGACTCGTCCTTACCCCAGTCCAAACCTAACAGACCTCAACAACGGAAGGTACAATCGAGGTTTCGGTCCTTTCGGCCCTCAGGCAGGTCTCAATTCTCCTCGTCCAACAGGCCTCAAAAGGATCAGAGGAACTCTGATTCATGGCGGTCTAAGGCACGTCCTAAAAAGACCGCCGGAGGAACCGCACCCAAAGCGGCCTCCTCATGACTTGCGGACTCCCCAAACCGCATCCTCGGTCGGTGGCAGGCTCTCCCGCTTTTGCGACGCCTGGTTCCCACATGTCCAAGACCGATGGGTGAGAGACATTCTGTCTCACGGTTACAGGATAGAGTTCAATTCTCGTCCTCCGATTCGTTTCTTCAGAACATCTCCGCCCCCCGAGCGAGCCGATGCTCTTCTTCAGGCGGTGAACTCTCTGAAGGCAGAAGGAGTAGTTATCCCCGTTCCCCTTCAGCAATGGGGTCACGGTTTTTACTCCAACTTGTTTGTCGTACCAAAAAAGGACGGATCTTTCCGTCCCGTCATGGACCTCAAACTGCTCAACAAACACGTGAAAACCAGACGATTCCGGATGGAATCTCTCCGCTCCGCCATCGCCTCGATGTCCCAAGGAGACTTCCTAGCCTCAATCGACATCAAGGATGCTTATCTCCACGTGCCGATTGCACCAGAGCATCAGCGCTTCCTGCGTTTCGCCATCGGGGACGAACACCTTCAGTTCGTGGCACTGCCTTTCGGCCTGGCAACAGCCCCACGGGTCTTCACCAAGGTCATGGCAACAGTGGTTGCAGTCCTACACTCTCAGGGACACTCAGTGATCCCTTACTTGGACGATCTTCTTGTCAGGGCCCCCTCTCGGGTGGCATGCCAACACAGCCTGAACATTGCTCTGGAGACAATCCAGAGGTTCGGGTGGATCATCAATTTCCCAAAGTCAAAACTGACACCGTCACAATCGCTGACATATCTCGGGATGGAGTTTCACACTCTCCCAGCGATAGTGAAACTTCCGCTGGACAAACAACGATCACTACAGACAGGGGTGCGATCTCTCCTCCGAGCCCAGTCGCACCCCTTGAGACGCCTCATGCACTTCCTAGGGAAGATGGTGGCAGCAATGGAGGCAGTTCCATTTGCACAGTTTCATCTGCGTCCTCTTCAATGGGACATTCTCCGCAAATGGGACAGGAAATCGACGTCCCTCGACAGGAACGTCTCCCTTTCTCGGGCAGCCAAGGCATCCCTTCAGTGGAAATCCTGGGCTGTGGTCACGACGGACGCGAGTCTGTCAGGGTGGGGAGCGGTCTTCCTCCACCACAGGGCTCAGGGTACCTGGACTCAGCCAGAGTCCTCCCTTCAGATCAATGTTCTGGAGATAAGGGCAGTGTATCTAGCCCTGAAGGCGTTCCAGCCGTGGCTGGAAGGCAGGCAGATCCGAATTCAGTCGGACAACGCCACGGCGGTGGCATACATCAACCACCAAGGCGGCACGCGCAGTCGGCAAGCCTTCCAGGAAGTTCGGCGGATTCTGCTGTGGGTGGAAGCCACAGCCTCCACCATCTCTGCAGTTCACATCCCGGGCGTGGAAAACTGGGAAGCGGACTTTCTCAGTCGCCAGGGCATGGAGGCAGGGGAATGGTCTCTTCACCAGGACGTGTTTCAAGAGATCTGTTGCCGCTGGGGGAAGCCGGACGTCGACCTAATGGCGTCCCGGCACAACAACAAGGTCCCGGCGTTCATGGCACGGTCTCAAGATCACAGAGCTCTGGCGGCAGACGCTTTAGTTCAGGATTGGTCGCAGTTTCGACTGCCTTATGTCTTTCCTCCTCTGGCACTGCTGCCCAGAGTGTTACGCAAGATCAGGTCCGACTGCCGCCGCGCCCTCCTCGTCGCCCCAGACTGGCCAAGGAGGTCGTGGTACCCGGATCTGTGGCATCTCACGGTGGGTCAACCGTGGGCACTACCAGACCGTCCAGACTTGCTGTCTCAAGGGCCATTTTTCCATCTGAATTCTGCGGCCCTCAACCTGACTGTGTGGCCATTGAGTCCTGGATCCTAGCGTCTTCAGGGTTATCTCAAGAGGTCATTGCCACTATGAGACAGGCCAGGAAACCAACGTCAGCCAAGATCTACCACAGGACGTGGAGGATCTTCTTATCCTGGTGCTCTGATCAGGGTTTTATTCCATGGCCATTTGCCTTGCCCACTTTTCTGTCTTTCCTTCAATCCGGAATGGAAAAGGGGCTGTCTCTCGGCTCTCTTAAGGGACAAGTCTCGGCGCTCTCTGTATTTTTTCAAAAGCGTCTAGCAAGGCTTCCGCAAGTACGCACGTTCCTGCAGGGGGTTTGCCACATAGTCCCCCCTTACAAGCGCCCGCTAGAACCCTGGGATCTGAACAGGGTGCTAATGGCTCTTCAGAAACCACCTTTCGAGCCAATGAGAGATATTTCTCTTTCTTCGGCGCTCCATTGGGAGACCCAGACGATTGGGTGTATAGCACTGCCTCCGGAGGCCACACAAAGCAATTACACTAAAAAGTGTAAGGCCCCTCCCCTTCTGGCTATACACCCCCAGTGGGATCACTGGCTCACCAGTTTTCTGCTTTGTGCGAAGGAGGTCAGACATCCACGCATAGCTCCACTGTTTAGTCAGCAGTAGCTGCTGACTATATCGGATGGAAGAAAAGAGGGCCCATATGGGGCCCCCAGCATGCTCCCTTCTTACCCCACTTGTGGTTTGTAAGGTTGAGGTACCCATTGCGGGTACGGAGGCTGGAGCCCACATGCTGTTTTCCTTCCCCATCCCCCTGAGGGGCTCTGAGGAAGTGGGATCTTACCGGCCACCAAGCCCTGAGGCCGGGCTCCATCCACAGACCCATAGAACCTGCTGGATGTGGAGCGGGAGTGCCGTTCAGGGACAAGGCCCTGCAACTTTCAGGTACTCTGTGTCCCCGTATGGCAGGCCACGCACACCCCAGGCTTGCTGGGTGTGCTAGTGCGCCGGGGACTGTAGCGCTGTGCGCTGGGCTTATAGTCCCCGCAGATTACTGGGGGACTTTATGTGTGTGGATCGCCGCGCCGACCGCCCCTGGAGCGGCGGCGCAGCTGCGACTTGTAGTGCGCCGGGGACGCGCCGACCGCGCTTTTACGGCGGCGGCGCTTCTAACTTTAGTCCCCGGTTTTCTGCGGCCTAGCTCCGCTTCGTTAACGCCCCCCACCCTGTCAATCAGGGTAGGGGAGAGACGTTGTTCAATCGGCAGCGCCGAGGGCTGGAGCACGATTTACATGCTCCAGCCCTCTCACTGAGCACAGTAGGACACAGGCTTCGCGCTTTTTCTCTGTGCACGCCCTAGGCCCGCCCCCAGGCTTGCAGCTCCCCAGGACGCCGGCAGCCATTATACACATGCAGTCTGGCTGGAGAACGGACGCAGGCTCTGGGGGACCCAGGCTAGGGGTTTCTGGCGACCACACACCCGCGCTAAGCGGGCGGTAAGCAGCACATACGTGCGGCCCCACTAGTGCCACAGTGTTATATTTTTCGCTGTACCAGATATATTTATATACTGCACTGTAAGGTCGCTTCTTGGCTGTACACCCTATATTGCTTTGAGGAGACAACAGCATGTCATCCGCAAAACGCCAAGGCACGGGCTGTATACACTGCTTGTACAGCATGTGGGGCTAATCTACCAGCAGGCTCCAACGACTCTCATTGTGTGCAATGTTCAGTCCCAGTGGCACTTCGTCAGCCAGAGCCTATTGTGGTGGTAGCCCAGGCAGAGACGCCTGTGAACCCTGCCCCGGTGACGGGGACAGAATTTGCAGTCTTTGCTGATAAAATGTCTGTGACTATGACAAAAATCCTGGAGACCTTGCAGTCCAGGCCAGTTGCTCAGACCATAGACACTGCTGTGTCTATGTTCCCCGGTCCCCCTCAGTTGGAACTAATCCGTACTTCAAGGGGGTCCCAGGCATCACAGGCTGAGGGCTCTGACTCCGATGACAGTCCCAGTCCGCCTAAGCGAGCTCGCTGGGAGAGACCCTCCACGTCATCACGCGGATCAGGGTCTCAGCGAGAAGGGTCCCTATATGATGGTTCAGAGGTGGGTGATCAGGAGTCTTGTCCTGACGCCGCACTCAATTTGGATACGCCAGATGGTGACGCCATGGTAAATGACCTTATAGCGGCCATCAATAGGCTGTTGGATATTTCTCCCCCAGCCCCTTCTGCAGAGGAGGCAGCTGCACAGCAGGAGAAATTCCATTTCCTGTATCCCAAGCGTAAATTGAGTACTTTTCTGGACCACTCTGACTTCAGAGAATCCATCCAGAAACACAATACTTATCCGGACAAGCGTTTTTCTAAACGCCTTAAGGATACACGTTATCCTTTTCCCCCTGACGTGGTCAAACGCTGGACCCAGTGTCCAAAAGTGGACCCTCCAATATCCAGGCTTGCAGCTAGATCCATAGTTGCAGTGGAGGATGGGGCTTCACTTAAAGATGCCAATGACAGACAGATGGACCTTTGGTTGAAATCTGTCTATGAAGCTATCGGCGCGTCGTTTGCTCCAGCATTCGCGGCCGTGTGGGCGCTCCAAGCTATTTCAGCTGGTCTGGCACAAGTGGACTCTCTCATACGTCCAGCAGTGCCGCAAGTGGCGTCCCTAACTACGCAAATGTCTGCGTTTGCGACCTACGCTATCAATGCGGTACTGGACTCTACGAGCCGTACCTCAATGGCATCCGCCAACTCTGTAGTTTTGCGCAGGGCCTTGTGGTTAAAGGAATGGAAAGCAGATTCTGCTTCTAAAAAATGTTTAACCAGCTTGCCATTATCTGGAGACAGACTGTTTGGTGAGCAATTGGCGGAAATCATTAAACAGTCCAAAGGTAAGGACTCCTCCTTACCCCAGCCCAGATCAAGCAAACCTCCACAGAGGAAGTGGCAGTCAAAGTTTCGGTCCTTTCGAGGCTCGGGCAAGCCCCAATTCTCCTCGTCCAAAGGGACTCAGAAAGAGCAAAGGAGCTCTGATTCCTGGCGGGCTCACTCACGCCCCAAGAAAGCAACCGCAGGTACCGCTTCCAAGGCGGCTGCCTCATGACTTTCGGCCGCCTCCCTCCGCATCCTCGGTCGGTGGCAGGCTCTCCCGCTTTTGCGACATTTGGCTGCCACAGGTCAAAGACCGGTGGGTAACAGACATTTTGTCTCACGGGTACAGGATAGAGTTCAGTTCTCGGCCTCCGCCTCGGTTCTTCAGAACTTCCCCACATCCCCACCGAGCAGATGCCCTTCTGCAGGCGGTGACTTCTCTAAGAGCAGATGGAGTGGTGGTCCCTGTTCCTCTTCAGGAACAAGGTCAAGGTTTTTACTCCAATCTCTTTGTGGTGCCAAAAAAGGACGGCTCATTCCGTCCTGTTCTGGACCTAAAACTGCTCAACAAGCATGTGAACGCCAGGCGGTTCCGGATGGAATCCCTCCGCTCAGTCATTGCCTCAATGTCTCAAGGAGATTTCCTAGCATCAATAGACATCAAGGATGCTTATCTCCACGTGCCGATTGCTACAGAGCACCAACGCTTTCTACGCTTCGTGATAGGAGACGACCATCTTCAGTTCGTAGCTCTGCCATTTGGTCTCGCGACAGCCCCACGAGTGTTCACTAAGATCATGGCGGCAGTGGTAGCAGTCTTGCACTCTCAGGGACACTCTGTGATCCCTTACTTGGACGATCTACTGGTCAAGGCACCCTCTCAAGAGGCATGCCAACTCAGCTTGACTGTTGCACTGGAGACTCTCCAGACGTTCGGGTGGATCATCAACTTCTCAAAGTCAAATCTGTCACCGACCCAGTCACTAACGTATCTTGGCATGGAGTTTCATACTCTCTCAGCGATAGTGAAGCTTCCGCTGGACAAGCAGCGGTCTCTACAGACTGGGGTGCAGGCTCTCCTTCAAGATCAGTCGCACTCCTTAAGACGCCTCATGCACTTCCTCGGGAAGATGGTGGCGGCAATGGAGGCGGTTCCGTTTGCGCAGTTTCATCTGCGCCCACTTCAATTGGACATTCTCCGCCAATGGGACGGGAAGTCAAAATCCCTGGACAGGAAAGTCTCCTTTTCCCAGACGGCCAAGGACTCTCTGCAGTGGTGGCTTCTTCCCACCTCATTATCACAGGGAAGATCCTTCCTACCACCGTCTTGGGCGGTGGTCACGACAGACGCGAGTCTGTCAGGGTGGGGAGCAGTTTTTCTCCACCACAGGGCTCAGGGTACGTGGACTCAGCAGGAGTCCACCCTTCAGATCAATGTTCTGGAAATCAGAGCAGTGTATCTTGCCCTACTAGCCTTCCAGCAGTGGCTGGAAGGAAGGCAGATCCGAATTCAGTCTGACAACTCCTAAGCGGTGGCATACATCAACCACCAAGGGGGGACACGCAGTCGGCAAGCCTTCCAGGAAGTCCGTCGGATTCTGATGTGGGTGGAAGCCACGGCCTCCACCATATCCGCAGTTCACATCCCCGGCGTAGAAAACTGGGAAGCAGACTTCCTCAGTCGCCAGGGCATGGACGCAGGGGAATGGTCCCTTCACCCAGACGCCTTTCAGGAAATCTGTCGCCGATGGGGAAGGCCGGACGTCGACCTCATGGCGTCCCGGCACAACAACAAGGTCCCAACCTTCATGGCACGGTCTCGCGATCAAAGAGCGCTGGCGGCAGACGCCCTAGTGCAAGATTGGTCGCAGTTCCGGCTCCCTTATGTGTTTCCACCTCTGGCACTCTTGCCCAGAGTGCTACGCAAGATCAGATCCGATTGCAGCCGCGTCATACTCGTCGCTCCAGACTGGCCGAGGAGGGCGTGGTATCCGGATCTGTGGCAGCTCACGGTCGGCCAACCGTGGGCACTACCAGACCGACCAGACTTACTGTCCCAAGGGCCGTTTTTCCATCGGAATTCTGCGGCCCTGAACCTGACTGTGTGGCCATTGAGTCCTGGATC
Source organism: Anomaloglossus baeobatrachus (assembly GCF_048569485.1). Classification (NCBI taxonomy): domain Eukaryota; kingdom Metazoa; phylum Chordata; class Amphibia; order Anura; family Aromobatidae; genus Anomaloglossus; species Anomaloglossus baeobatrachus. Next base: position 228,599,306 of record NC_134357.1, read on the forward strand.
CTAGCGTCTTCAGGATTATCCCAAGGGGTCGTTGCCACCATGAGACAGGAAGCCCACGTCCGCTAAGATCTACCACAGAACGTGGAGGATATTCTTATCCTGGTGCTCTGCTCAGGGAGTGTCTCCCTGGCCATTTGCATTGTCTACCTTTCTTTCTTTCCTGCAATCTGGGTTAGAAAAAGGTTTGTCGCTCGGCTCCCTTAAAGGTCAGGTCTCGGCGCTATCCGTCTTTTTTCAGAGGCGTTTGGCACGCCTTCCTAAGGTGCGCACGTTCCTACAGGGGGTTTGCCATATCGTACCCCCGTACAAGCGGCCGTTAGATCCATGTGATCTGAACAGGGTACTAGTTGCCCTCCAGAAGCCGCCCTTCGAGCCTCTGAGGGAGGTTTCACTTTCTAGACTATCACAGAAAGTGGTTTTTCTGGTAGCGATCACATCTCTTCGGAGAGTGTCTGAGCTGGCAGCGCTATCATGCAAGGCTCCCTTCCTGGTCTTCCACCAGGACAAGGTAGTGCTGCGCCCCATTCAGGAGTTTCTCCCGAAGGTGGTATCCTCTTTTCATCTTAATCAGGATATCTCTTTGCCTTCGTTTTGTCCTCATGCAGTTCATCGGTATGAGAAGGATTTACATTTGTTAGATCTGGTGAGAGCACTCAGAATCTACATTTCCCGCACGGCGCCCCTGCGCCGCTCGGATGCACTCTTTGTCCTTGTCGCTGGCAAGCGCAAAGGGTCGCAGGCTTCCAAAGCCACCCTGGCTCGATGGATCAAAGAACCAATTCTTGAAGCCTACCGTTCTGCTGGGCTTCCGGTTCCATCAGGGCTGAAGGCCCATTCTACCAGAGCCGTGGGTGCGTCCTGGGCATTGCGACACCAGGCTACGGCTCAACAGGTGTGCCAGGCAGCTACCTGGTCGAGTCTGCACACTTTCACCAAATATTATCAGGTGCATACCTACGCTTCGGCGGACGCCAGCCTAGGTAGAAGAGTCCTGCAGGCGGCAGTTGCCTCCATATAGGGGGAGGGCTATCTTGCAGCTCTAACATGAGGTATTCTTTACCCACCCAGGGACAGCTTTTGGACGTCCCAATCGTCTGGGTCTCCCAATGGAGCGCCGAAGAAGAAGGGAATTTTGTTACTTACCGTAAATTCCTTTTCTTCTAGCTCCTATTGGGAGACCCAGCACCCGCCCTGTTGTCCTTCGGGATTTTTGGTTGTTTTTCGGGTACACATGTTGTTCATGTTGAACGGTTTTCAGTTCTCCGAGGTTACTTCGGAGTGAATTTGTTTAAACCAGTTATTGGCTTTCCTCCTTCTTGCTTTTGCACTAAAACTGGTGAGCCAGTGATCCCACTGGGGGTGTATAGCCAGAAGGGGAGGGGCCTTACACTTTTTAGTGTAATTGCTTTGTGTGGCCTCCGGAGGCAGTGCTATACACCCAATCGTCTGGGTCTCCCAATAGGAGCTAGAAGAAAAGGAATTTACGGTAAGTAACAAAATTCCCTTCTTCTCGCCTCTCGCAGAAGGTGGTCTTCCTAGTGGCAGTCACATCACTTCGCAGAGTGTCTGAGCTAGCTGCACTGTCATGCAAAGCTCCCTTCCTGGTGTTTCACCAGGACAAGGTGGTTCTGCGTCCGGTTCCGGAATTTCTCCCGAAGGTGGTATCCCCTTTTCATCTCAATCAGGATATCTCCTTACCTTCTTTTTGTCCTCATCCAGTTCACCAATGTGAAAAGGATTTGCACTTGTTAGATCTTGTGAGAGCACTCCGGCTCTACATTTCTCGTACGGCGCCCCTGCGCCGCTCGGATGCGCTCTTTGTCCTTGTCGCTGGCCAGCGCAAAGGGTCGCAGGCTTCCAAGTCAACCTTGGCTCGGTGGATCAAGGAACCAATTCTTGAAGCCTACCGTTCTTCTGGCCTTCCGGTTCCTTCAGGACTGAAAGCCCATTCTACCAGAGCCGTGGGTGCGTCCTGGGCATTGCGGCACCAGGCTACGGCTCAGCAGGTGTGTCAGGCGGCTACCTGGTCGAGTCTGCACACTTTCACGAAGCACTATCAGGTGCATACCTACGCTTCGGCAGATGCCAGCTTAGGTAGGCGAGTCCTCCAGGCGGCGGTTGCCCACCTGTAGGAAGGGGCCGTCTTTCGGCTCTATTACCGGGGTATTATTTTACCCACCCAGGGACTGCTTTTGGACGTCCCAATTGTCTGGGTCTCCCAATGGAGCGACAAAGAAGAAGGGAATTTTGTTTACTTACCGTAAATTCCTTTTCTTCTAGCTCCAATTGGGAGACCCAGCACCCGCCCCTGTTCCCTTCGGGCTGTTGTTCTTTTGTGTACACATGTTGTTCATGTTGAATTGTTCTTTGGTTCATGGTTTAAGTTCTCCGAACATCCTTCGGATTGAATTTACCTTAGACCAATTTATAAGTTTCCTCCTTCCTGCTTTTGCACCAAAACTGAGGAGCCCGTGATGCACGGGGGGGTGTATAGGCAGAGGGGAGGGGTTTACACTTTTAAGTGTAATGCTTTGTGTGACCTCCGGAGGCATAAGCTATACACCCCAATTGTCTGGGTCTCCCAATAGGAGCTAGAAGAAAAGGAATTTACGGTAAGTAAACAAAATTCCCTTCGTTTATGGCAGTATTGCAAGAAGAAACCCTATGCCCTCCAAAAATAACAGTGCTGTCTGTTTTCAGTTTGTTAAAGATCACCTGGACAAATGAGAAGAATATGCGAACAATGTTTTGTGGACAGATGGGACCAAAATAGAACTTTTTTATTTTAATAAGAATTATTATGTTTGGAGAACTGAAAACACACATTATGTTATATATATATCCTTATGCCATCTGTGAAACAAAAAGTGGAAGTACCATAGTTTGGACCTGTTTTGCTTCATCTGGGCCAGAACAGTTTGCGCCATCATTCATTCATTCCATGCGCCATCTATGAATTTTCTCAGCAAATTCTAAAGAAAAATGTGAGGACATATATGTCTGAACTGAATCTCAAGAGACTGTTGGTCATACAGAAAGACAACCAAAGCACACAAGTCGTTCCACAAAAAAAAAATTGCCTTAAAGTTTAGGAATGGCCACATCAAAGTCTTTACCTGAACCCTAGCTAGTGATAGCGTCCAATGCATGGGGCTGCTGTCCGCCGGCATGGCTTTACTGCAGTTAAATGCTTTGCTGTGCCGTAAAGCATTCAACTGCAGTAAAGCGCTGACAGCAGCGGCTCCGTGTATGGGACGCAATCATGGAGGGGTGCATCTTGCGGACCGCAGGCCCATAGACCCCTCCATGATTGCGTCCTGTACACTGAGCTGCCGCCGCTATCAGTGCTTTACTGCAGTTGAATGCTTTACGGCACTGCAAAGCATTCATCTGCAGTAAAGTCATGACGGCAGCGGCGGTGGCAGGGTGTACAGGACGCTATCGTGGAGGGGTCTATGGGCCTGCAGTCTGGCAGAAGAAGCTGAAGGCACCGCGGGAACAGAGGACAGGTGAGAATGTTAGTGTGTAAAAAGGGGACCGTTAGGAGGGCATTACTAAACAATGGGCTCATGCAGCACTGTGCACCGCCGTATAAGATGACCCCCGACTTTTGAGAAGATTTTCAGGGGTTAAAAAGTCGTCTGATGCGCCAGAAAACACGGTAGCTATTGCTGCAAAAGTAGGTCACACTGAAAGCAAAGGCTGACATGTTTGCCCCTCAGACAAGTGATATTGGACCATTTTCCTTAAGACATTATTTATTTTTATTATTATTATTATTATTATTATTATTATACATGTCAGTGTCTATTTTTTTATTCTTTTTTATTTGTTAATTTGATTATTTGTATCCACCTTTAGGACCTCTGTGAAAATCTTATGTAGTTTTAGGTAAATGTTATGCAGAAACATGAAAAAAGGATTCCCAAACTTTCAGGCACAGCTGTAAAGAGCGGCTAGTGTTTTTTCTTTTAATTCTGACGAGTTGCGGATGATAGCGATTAGAGGTCTAAGATACCCACTGATTGGTAGAATGAAGGAGTAAAGTGCTTGTTTTAGCACTGACCTGGAAGAGGCATAATGCCACTTAGGCTGAGTTCACATGTGCTGTAATTATCCGTGGCAAAAATATTTCTGCCAAATACGTTTTTTAACATGGGAGTCTGTGGAGAATGGATCCGTTAAGTGATTGATATTTATAGTCCATTTGAAACTGATCCTGTAATAAAAAAAAACCTTTACAAATGCAAGAATATCTGATGACTAAATAGCATTCCCTTAAAGGGAAGGTGTCACGTTTTTTTATTTTTGTATTAAAAATAGTGATTATGAAATCAAGTATTTTTAATAAAAAAATGAAAATCGCAGCTTTAGATTTTATTTAATTCTAATTTTACTGGAGGCACTGGGGGCCATGCTGGATTTGCTGTGTGTGTAACAACAGTTACTCCTTTATGGCAGCCCCTGTGCATAGAGAACAGTGGTCGGGATCCGACCTCATCATTTACGTTACAGTGGGCATCTGCTATGACCTGGACTTGCCCCCTGGGCTGTCCAGATCACAGCAGAGGGAGGAGATCAGCAACATGATTGTGGAGCTCACAGCGTATGCTGTTTGCTCCACTATACCCGTGTCAACCACCGGCATATGTGAGTACGGGCTCCCTCCCCTCCCCTTCCCCGTTAGTCTCCGATGACACCCCATCCCTCCGCTCTCCCCAGCCCCCGCTACTGCTACCGCTGCCCATCCCCCCCCTCCGTTACCATCTCCGATGACACCCCCTCCCTCCGCTCTGCCCGCTGGTGTGTGTGTGTGTGTGTACGTGCCTGCGCTGCTGTGAGTACCGCCGCTGCTACCGCTGATACTGTCTGCACGGCTGTGTATCTAATCCTCTCCTGTGTGATACTGTCTGCACGGCTATGTATCTAATCCTATCCTGTGTGGTACTGTCTGCTGAGCAGTGTATCTAATCCTATCCTGTGTGATACTGTGCTAAGCCGTGTATCTAATCCTGTGTGATACTGTCTGCTGATCTGTGTATCTAATCCTCTCCTGTGTGATACTGTCTGCACGGCTATGCATCTAATCCTATCCTGTGTGGTACTGTCTGCTGAGCAGTGTATCTAATCCTATCCTGTGTGATACTGTGCTAAGCCGTGTATCTAATCCTGTGTGATACTGTCTGCTGATCTGTGTATCTAATCCTATCCTGTGTGATACTGTCTACTGAGCTGTAAACTGGAGAAAAAGAAAAAGTTCAGCTCACCCACTCTGATGGAGGCTTGAATGGAGGACAGGTGCATGGGAGGTAAGCCAACCAGGCTGAAGTTTCCAAACGGGGAAAAAAAAAAAGGTTCCAGCATCCACGTCCAGTTCAATAAAATGGTCTTTATTAGATATGCATTAAAAAAGGGATAAGATCACATCCTGAGCAATAAAAATTCCCATGAAATTGAGGGGTAGGGTAGATGGTACGCGTTTCGAGCGTTCACCGCTCTTAGTCCCAATCCATAATATAACAACACACAAGGTGGGGATTTAAAGGAAAAAAGGTGTGTAAAAAGGATATGACATCACATCAATGAAAAGTCAGACAGGTAATCATTAAGCGGTTCTCAATATAGAACAATGGTAAATGTAATACGAACACAGAAAAAAACCTGAAAAAAAAAAAAGCTGAGTTGTGTATCTAATCCTATCCTGTGTGATACTGCCTGCTGAGCTGTGTATCTAATCCTATCCTGTGATACTGTCTGCTGAGCTGTGTATCTAATCCTATCCTGTGTGATACTCCTGCTGTCCTTGGTGACACTTTAGACATTTCTGGTCACCAACAAAATGGCTCTGCACTGTGTCCCTACATGGCATTCTCTGTTATCTGTTGAAAACACTCAGATTAGGAGGGGGAGGCGTGCCATCACACACAGGAGAGCAGACTCCGCCCACTTTACTGCAGCTGTAATCTGAGTTTTTTTCTACAGTTGGATTTCTGTAGGATTTCAGAAGCTGCTCCCCCTAGTGTTTAACAGTGGAAAATATCAAACTTTTTAATTTTTTTTTTTATATTTTGCTCAATTAAAAAAAAAAATATTTAAACAAAACCTTAAAATAGTATTAAGTTACATTTTTTCAGTTATTGAATTTTTTTTTTTTCTGACGATACATTCCCTTTAACAGATCTGTTCTCCATAGACTTCTGTGTTAAAAAAACCCCAAACAAACGGATCTTGCAGACATCAGTTTTTCAACAATGGACAAAAAAGGTGTTTGCACAACTTTTTTTCCCAACCAATCTCTGCAGGATCCATTCTAACATGTAATTACAGGATGTGAACTTGGCCTTAGTTGTGTATAAGCTATGGCTCTGGGTTCTACTAAATTGCCTTTATCTGGCAGGCACGTCTTTATGTATAGCATATTCACATGGCCAGGTTTCACTGACCTCTCTGACGTTTGAGGTTACAGAAAGTGCTTTAGTTTGAGCCGTTCAGTAAGCCTGACCCCTCTGTTGTAGGCATTTTCTGTACTGCTAGAGCTGGAGGACTTTGAACGTCGATTTTCCCTCTGCTGTGAAGACGAGCGGGAAGCACTGACTGAAGAGCGCAGGCAGAAGGTGCAGCAGCTCTGTGACATCCTCAGGGTCAAAGAAGGAACTGAGAGGTAATTAGTTGACTAATTCATTGAGAGATTTATGAAATCTAGTGCAATGGGGTAATGTACAGCTGGAATGTGATTAGTTGCACTGGACGTGTTCACATTTCAGCTAGATTAGTTTAAAGGGAATCTCCTCCTAAGCTGTCTATATGGGCATGCATGTCATAGGAAGCTGAACAAAATGAGACCTTGATGACTGCGATCTCATGCTTTATTCCCAAGAAATCCATGTTTGTCTAAATGAACCAAGCTATGGGGCAGATAACTGTCTCCAGAGATTATTTTATATAGAAGGTGGAATTACCAGTGTGAGACAAGCAATGACACCGAACAGGAGAGATGACATTTGTGTTCTTGTAAACACATTTTTGAAGCTTTGTTGTATTGCAGCAATATTATCACACCGACTGCCTGATGAAAGCGGAGAGGAGTCTGCATATGTGTCAGCTATAATCACATACCACTCTGCAGAGACGCATCCTATATAGACTAGTCTCTGGTCCAGGCAGCGTCCTTCTCATAGCCTGGAAGAGGTCATTTAAATAAAGTGATAAAAGATGATTTAGGCTGCTTTCACACTACGTATTTTTAACATGCGTCCTGAACGTTTTTTTAACGCAGAAACGGATCCAGTGCAAATGCGTTTTCATTTCAATGCATTTGCAATGGACTCGCGTTAACATGCGTTCACCTGCGTTTGCGTGCGTTATAGTGAGGATCCAGCGACTTGCAGTTTTTTAACATCTTTCAAAAACGCTACTTGTAGCGTTTTTGAGCTGCGTCCAACTTCTGCAAATTGCTGGATCCTGACTAAACAGCACGCAAACGCATGTGAACGCTGGCGTGCTGATAGGCAGGATCCTGCTTGCTCTACTGAGCATGCCCAGAAGCCAGCCCCGTGATCAGCGTCTCTCTCTCCTACCTCTGTCTCTCTCCCCCTCCCTCTCCTGTCTCTCTCCCCCACCTGAGAGCTGCGGACACTCGTAACCAAGGTAAATATCGGGTAACCACTTATCTTATTTACCCGATGTTTACGTTGGTAACGTGTGCAGGGAGCCCGGCTCCTAGCAGCTGCAGACGCTTGTAACCAAAGTAAATATCGGGTATCCAAGCAAGTATACCCGATGTTTACCTTGGTTACGAGCCTCGCAGCTGTCAGAAGCCGGCTCCCAGTCTGGCACGTTTAGTTCCCATCACTCCCGATCACATGACTCCAATGCCCGCCCCTAAACATCCAGTGACAGGATCCTGCAAAGTAACACATGCGTTTGCATGCATTTTTTGCTGTAAAAGCAGGATCCGCTTTTGCAGCAAAAAACCGTTCAGGACGCATGTTAAAAAGATGTAGTGTGAAAGCAGCCTTATCCACAGCAAGGCCTCTGATATGAGGCATACATGTACAGTATGGTTTGGGGTTTTTAGCAGGCTATAACCTGTATTCCTATATTAATAGTTTAGATAGCTGAAATGTGGGGGCAGATTCCCTTTTAACCAGTTCTATCCTATTAATTTGGGCTTTCAGATTGCAATTTTGTCTATTAAATAAAAATAACTAAGTTTGTGTACACAAAGTTGAGTAGTAAAATATCAAGTCAGAGCATTGCACATTTCCCATTCAAAAGTGTTGCCTTTTAAAGGGAATTTGTCTCCAGGAATTTGCCACCTAATCTGAGAACGTCATAATGTAGGGGCAAATAACCTGATTCCAGTGTTCTCTTACTGGGCACCTGGCTGTAGTTTTGATGCAGTGTTTTATCAGTATGATAATAGTATGATAATAGTATCAAGCCAGCTTACGCCATAAAATGTTCATTCCTGTGGCTTGATGCCTGGGGATCTTGGCACAAAGACGGGTGGACACACACCGTAGCGAAGAGCAGAAAAGGACAGAAACTCGTCCAGCTTAATCCAGGGAATCCAGATAAAAACGCGTAGTCTGCTGCAGACCATGTTCTAAAGACACTGTCGTGTATTCACATGGCGGCTTGTTTTTACACTGAGAATAAAAGTTAAGTTTTACCTGAATCCGGATTCCCTGGATAATTAGGCTGGACAAGTTTCTTTCCTTTTCTGCTCTTTGAATGTTTTATCACCTGTAGAGCTGATTGAATTGGCTAAAAATCGGGACAGGTGGATCACTGCTCAATTAAAAAAAAAACAAAAAAAAAAAAACAAAACATTGGAAGGGATATGGGGGTAGTGTACTCACCCAGGCGATGTCATGGCGACAAAAACTTATTCCGGGTCACACTTTTCCCTTCCGGAGCGGACTATTCAATATTCATTGTTTTGCCCGCCCACTGGCGCATGTAATTGGTTGCAGTTAGACACGCCCCCACCCTGAGTGGCAGCATGTCAGCTGACTGCAACCAATCACAGGTGGCAGGACGGCCGGTGGGCGTGGAAAGCAGTGCAAGTGTCGGCGGGTCTGTATGGTGAGCGTGCATGTAGACAGAAACACATGCACGCTCCTGTCAGTGTGTGTGGCTGTGCCGGTGATGCGATGTCACACTCGTGCGGGTCCCTCGCAAGTGTGATTCTGGCCTAAGAGAAATCGCATGTGGTTTTTCTTTTATTGTTATTATTATTATTATTATTATTATTATTATTATATAAATACAGTACAGACCAAAAGTTTGGGGACACCTCCTCATGTCTCGAACTGTTAATAGGAGACTTTGTGCAGCAGGCCTTCATAGTAAAATAGCTGCTAGGAAACCACAGCTAAGGACAGGCAACAATCAGAAAAGACTTGTTTGGGCTAAAGAACACAAGCAATGGACATTAGACCAGTGGAAATCTGTACTTTGGTCTGATGAGTCCAAATTTGAGATCTTTGGATCCAACCATCGTGTCTTTGTAGAAAAGGTGAATGGATGGACTCTACATGGCTGGTTCCCACCGTGAAGCATGGAGGAGGAGGTGTGATGTGTGGGGGTGCTTTGCTGGTGACCCTGTTGGGGATTTATTCAAAATTGAAGGCATACAGAACCAGCATGGCTACCACAGCATCTTGCAGCGGCATGCTATTCCATCCGGTTTACGTTTAGTTGGCTGTGTAAGCGCTATTTGACTAAGAAGGAGAGGCAAAAGGGCCAACAAATGCTAAGCATCTCTGGGAACTCCTTCAAGACTGTTGGAAAACCATTTCCAGTGACTACTTGAAGCTCATGTGCAAAGTAGTAATGACAGCAAAAGGTGGCTACTTTGAAGAAACTAGATTATAAGACATATTTTCGGTTATTTCACACTTTAAGTATTTCATTCAACATATTTTAATTCATAGTTTTGATCTCTTCAATGTGAATCAATAATTTCAGAGTCCTGAAAAAAAAGAAAACTCTTTGAATGAGAAGGTGTGTCCAAACGTTTGGTCTGTACTGTACATAAATTAAAAAAAAAAAAACGACACACGGTCCCCCCTAATTGTCATCCCCAGCCAAGATAAAACCGACTGGGGACTGGTATTCTCAGCCTGCAGCCTCCCGGTATTGCCGCATCTATTAGATGTGACAATCCCGGTGCTATACCGACTCTTCTCGGTGCCCTGGTGCGGTGGCAATCTGGGTAATAAGGGGTTAATAACAGCACACAGCTGCTACTAAATCCTAGGTTGATTGCACAGGCATCTGAGATACCTGCATCATTAACTTGTACATGACAGTAAATAAGCACAAACAGAGAAAAAATCCTTTATTTAGAATAAAATACACAAACGCACCCTCCTTCACCACTTTATTAACCCCCAACACCCTGCAGGTACCACGTAATCCACATGAGGTCCCACAAGGACACATCCAGCTCTGCTATATCGCACAGCTAGCGACAATAGAGCACGACTGCTGGCTGTGAGTGTAGCCTATGACTGAGCCGTGATGAGCGATGACTGCAGGCAGATACTGTCACCGGCTGGGGGCGCGTCTGCCTGCAGCCAATTAGACAGGACGGCCGGTGGGCGGGTAAAACACTGAAAGCTGTGTGTATGCGATGAGCCTATTGCGCAGTACAGGAAGTGAATGCGTGATCTGGAAGCAGTGTACCGTCATGACACCGAGTCTCGGTAAGTATAAAACGCTGTTTTAATTCTGTTTGCTTTATTTTTTAATTGTTTTACCTAGTGCTGGATCCGCATCGTGCACTCGGAAATCTTTGAAACCACGCAATCCGGACTTTTACAGTCCGGATCCGCTGAGCCCTAATCAGCAGGAGACTTGTCACTAGAGGACTAGTAGACCTGCTGCCATGCAAAGCTGCAGCAAACAGCCCATTAAGAGACACATTGCTGGAATCAGGGACTCGGACACTACAGCTTGCTATTCGCAAATTATATACCAAAAACTGGTGAAAGATTCCTTTTACTATAGTTCACTGTTTATCTAGTACTGATAAGAGATCACAATTACATTAAACATGTATTGGAAATGTCCTCCCTCACGTATTGCCAGTTTTATGGCTATAACTTGACTTTAAAAGTGAAGGTTCAGACTGTGGTCAGCTTAGCAATGGACTGTAACCTACCCATTTGTCAGCCTTCATTATTACTTGTAGTTTTAGGTTAAAGAAACAAATGGCAATTCCACATTGAAATTAGACACACATTAGCTAGTGTAGTATTTCTGTTAGCTAAATATTGTTTGCTTAATCGTTATTTTAACTTTGCCCACAGAGCGACTGAGGAACATATTGTTCAGATCATGTGCATTAGAAAGGGAAAGCGCTTGGTGGGAAGGATTCTCCCTTTCTTCCCTTTGCAGCAGTGCACTTCATTGATTTCCACTGTAGCACACAGCTTGCCCTTCCTCATCAAGAAGGATGTTCAAGATCAGGTGTCAATTCTTTACTAGACATTTACAAATCTCCATTTTTTTGCATGTTTCAAGCTAATTTATTTTGTAACAACCAATGTCTCCCAGATTTTGCCATGCCTGTCTGTTCCCTGTGCCCAAGTGGTGAGCCAGCTGTCTGGATCAGGTGTCACGTCCCTACTGCAGTGTCTCTGTGGATCTGGTGTTACGTCTCCTCAACAGCAACTTACAGCTCTGCTCCAGAATAAGGTAAGGCTTTTCTGTAGAAGAAAAAAACATAAATGTATAAATGTGTTAAGTTCTTTTCTGAATGTTTAGTCCAATGGATCAACAATTGAGATCCGGATGGAAAGATTGGTTCTTCTGGGGCAGACTGGATCTCAGGAATGGTAGTTTCTCTTCATCCTTTACTGTCCCCCAGATTGAACTTCCACAATTATCTTTTTTTTTTTTAACCATGTTAACTATATAAGTGAACCCCTTATCACACTACATTTATGCAGGGAGTCTGACTTTGCCGGTGGATTTATCTGAATCCTGATTTTTGTAGTTTTAGAATAATTATGCAGTAAAACTATCTTGTGCTATATACAGCAATACCAAAGTATTGCATATATAGAAAAAAAAAATCACGATTTCTGAAGAACGCCAGCCACGGGCTGGCTTTTACAGGTGTACCGTCACAACTGGCACATGGTTCTTCAGCAGACCCTTGGTTGTTACGACAAGCCATTGGTGCCTCGCGATTATGCAACTGGAACGTCGATGGGTGGTTAAAGTGGCACGCCTTCCTGCCAACACAATGTAAATGCAATTGTCACAGATTTGATAGTAACATTTAACTGATTAGCAGGTGTACAACTGTTAGAGGCGGACGCATTTCTTCATATGTCCTTTTAGCAGTATTTTTTGTCATGTTTAAGCTACGAGTTTATCCCTTTCTTGTTTTTATTTTGAATCAATTTGATCATTTTTACATTGGGTGGTTGAAGTGTAGTACCGGGAAGGCAAGTTGTTGCACTTTTTAGATGATTTTTTTTGTTTTAGTATAGCAAATTCAGATGATTGTTTAGGGTTGTTGAATAAATTTAGGGAGATAATGTTTTTCTTTGTCACTCCATTGGGAGACCCAGACAATTGGGTGTATAGCTTCTGCCTCCGGAGGCCACACAAAGTATTACACTTTAAAAAGTGTAACCCCTCCCCTCTGCCTATACACGCTCCCGTGCATCACGGGCTCCTCAGTTTTATGCTTTGTGTTGAAGGAGGCACACATTCACTCAAGCTCCCATTTTAGTCAGCAGCAGCTGCTGATTGTATCGGATGGAAGAAAAGAGGGCCCCCACCAGGGCCCCCGGCATGCTCCCTTCTCACCCCACTAAGTCGGCGGTGCTGTTAAGGTTGAGGTACCCATTGCGGGTACAGAGGCTGGAGCCACATGCCGTTTTTCCTTCCCCATCCCTTAGAGGCTCTGGGAGAAGTGGGATCCTAACCGGTCACCATTCACTGGGACCGGGCTCCCTCCGCAGCCCCTGGGGGAATCTGCTGGACAGGAGACTGGGTATCATCAGGGACAGGCCCTGCATCAAAAAGGTACTCTGTGTCCCCTTGGGGACGGTGCATGGAGCGCCTGTGTCACAGACGCTGCAGCGGCTGCTGTTTTTTTGTGACGACCGGGACTACCGCGCCGACCGCGCCTGTTTGCCGGCCGCGTTATTAAATTTAGTCCCCGGCTTCATGCGGCCTAGTACCATAACTCCCGCCCCCGGGCCTGCCAGTCAGGGGTAAGGGCGGGACGGTCGACTGGACGTCGGCAGTGAGGGCTGGAGCATACTTAGGTGTCCTCCTCCCCCCTCACTGCTCACTGTGGGGCACCAGATTCCCGCACTTTATTAGTCACCGCCCACGGCTCCCTCCTCCCCTGAGAGCTCCGGCAGCCATTTTTACAATCACTTCTGCCGGTGGAGGATTTCAGAACGAGCTCTGCAGCTCTGGGAGGCCCAGGCAGGGAATCTGGTGGACACACAACCGCTTTGGTGCCCGGTGCTGGCCCCCCTAGGGTGCCGAAGTGTGTGTGTGTGTATACAAATATATATATATATATATATTTGTATACATTTTCTCTGTTCGGCCGCATTGTTTTGCTTTTGGCTATATACCCTCAGTGATCACTCTCAGAGGAGACAACAGCATGTCGTCCGCAAAGAGCAAGGGTGCCAAGACACAGGGTTACTTTGCAACCTGTACCTCTTGTGCGGCTATGTTACCTGCAGGTTCCACCTACCCTCACTGTGAGCAATGCTCGGCCCCTGTGGCACTCACTCAGCCGGAGCCTCGGGCACTGGTGGGACCCTCGGCTCAGGTAGAACCGCCGGCTTCCACTGTCCAGGTGGCAGGGACAGAGTTTGCAGTTTTGGCTGAAAAACTCTGAGTCGCTTTCACAATCCATGGCTCAGTCTATGGACAGATGGTCTGCTAAGATACTAGAAGCCTTGCAGTCCAGATCGGTACTTACACAGGCCCCGGGCACTGTGAGTTCATCGCCCCCAGGCCCCTCTCGGTCTGCGCAGCAGAGTGCTCCTGGGGTGACACCTAGGTCCCACGGGGAGGACTCCGACACGGACCGCAGTCCCAGACCGGCTAAGCGGGCTCGCTGGGAACCTTCCCCGACTTCATCACGCTGTTCGGGGTCTCAGCTTGAGGACTCTCTGGAGGATGAAGCGGAGGTCGCAGCTCAGGGCTCTGATCCTGACGTTGCTCTCAATCTTGATACACCTGAAGGGGACGCCATAGTAAATGACCTTATAGCGTCCATCAACCAGGTGCTAGATCTTTCTCCCCCAACTCCACCTATAGAGGAGTTGGCTTCGCAGCAGGAGAAACACCAGTTTAGGTTTCCCAAACGTACACGGAGTGCGTTTTTCGATCACTCTAACTTCAGAGATGCTGTCCAGAAGCACAGAGCATTTCCGGACAAGCGCTTTACTAAGCGCCTTAATGACACACGTTACCCCTTCCCCCCTGACGTAGTTAAGGGTTGGGCTCAGTGTCCCAAGGTGGATCCTCCAGTCTCTAGACTGGCGGCTAGATCCGTAGTATCAGTGGCAGATGGTTCATCGCTCAAGGATGCCGCTGACAGGCAGATAGAGCTCCTGATGAAATCCATCTATGAAGCCATAGGCGCGTCTTTTGCCCCGGCCTTTGCAGCCGTGTGGGCACTCCAAGCTGTCTCAGCTTGTCTGTCTGAGATTAATGCGGTCACACGTACCTCTGCTCCGCAAGTTGCGTCTTTGACTTCGCAGGCGTCGGTATTTTCATCCTACGCCATGAATGCCGTCCTGGACTCGGCGAGCCGTACAGCGGTAGCGTCCGCCAATTCGGTGGCAGTCCGCAGGGCCATGTGGCTACGCGAATGGAAGGCAGACTCTGCTTCCAAGAAGTTCTTAACCGGTTTGCCGTTTGTTTGGCGAGCGATTGGATGAAATTATTAAACAATCCAAGGGAAAGGACTCGTCCTTACCCCAGTCCAAACCAAACAGACCTCAGCAACGAAAAATTCAATCGAGGTTTCGGTCCTTTCGGCCCTCAGCCAGGTCCCAATCCTCCACGTCCAACAGGCCAGAGAAGGGCCAGAGGAACTCTTCTGCATGGCGGTCTAAGTCACGTCCTCCAAAGACCGCCGGAGGAACCGTCTCCAAGGCGGCCTCCTCATGACTTTCGGCCTCCCCAAACCGCATCCTCGGTCGGTGGCAGGCTCTCCCGCTTTTGCGACGCCTGGTGGCCACATGTCCAAGACCGATGGGTGAGAGACATTCTGTCTCACGGTTACAGGATAGAGCTCAGCTCTCGTCCTCCGACTCGTTTCTTCAGAACATCTCCGCCCCCCGAGCGAGCCGATGCACTTTTTCAGGCGGTGAACAGTCTGAAAGCAGAAGGAGTTGTGATCCCCGTTCCCCTTCAAGAACGTGGTCGCGGTTTTTACTCCAACTTGTTCGTGGTGCCAAAAAAGGGACGGATCATTCCGTCCCGTTCTGGACCTCAAACTGCTCAACAGACACGTGAGAACCAGACGGTTTCGGATGGAATCTCTCCGCTCTGTCATCGCTTCGATGTCCCAAGGAGACTTCCTAGCATCAATCGACATCAGGGATGCTTATCTCCATGTGCCGATTGCACCAGAGCATCAACGCTTCCTGCGTTTCGCCATCGGGGACGAACACCTTCAGTTTGTGGCACTGCCTTTCGGCCTGGCGACAGCCCCACGGGTCTTCACCAAGGTCATGGCATCCGTGGTGGCGGTCCTACACTCTCAGGGCCACTCGGTGATCCCTTACTTAGACGATCTCCTAGTCAAGGCACCCTCCCGGGTGGCATGTCAACACAGCCTGACCATTGCTCTGGAGACTCTCCAGAGGTTCGGGTGGATCATCAATTTCCCAAAGTCAAAATTGACACCGACCCAATCACTGACTTACCTCGGGATGGAGTTTTATACTCTCTCAGCGATAGTCAAGCTTCCGCTGGACAAACAGCGTTCGCTGCAGACAGGGGTGCACTCTCTTCTTCGGGCCCAGTCACACCCCTTGAGGCGCCTCATGCACTTCCTAGGGAAGATGGTGGCAGCAATGGAGGCAGTTCCCTTTGCGCAGTTTCATCTGCGTCCACTTCAATGGGACATTCTCCGCAAATGGGACAGGAGGTCGACGTCCCTAGACAGGAACGTCTCTCTTTCACTGGCAGCCAAAACCTCTCTTCAGTGGTGGCTTCTTCCCACTTCGTTGTCGAAGGGAAAATCCTTCCTGCCCCCATCCTGGGCTGTGGTCACGACGGACGCGAGTCTGTCAGGGTGGGGAGCGGTCTTTCTCCACCACAGGGCTCAGGGAACCTGGACTCCGACAGAGTCCTCCCTTCAGATCAATGTTCTGGAGATAAGAGCAGTGTATCTAGCCCTAAAGGCGTTCCATCGGTGGCTGGAGGGCAGGCAGATCCGCATACAGTCGGACAACGCCACGGCGGTCGCGTACATCAACCACCAGGGCGGCACACGCAGTCGTCAAGCCTTCCAAGAAGTTCGGCGGATTCTGCTGTGGGCGGAAGCCACAGCCTCCACCATCTCCGCAGTTCACATCCCGGGCGTAGAAAACTGGGAAGCAGACTTTCTCAGTCGCCAGGGCATGGACGCAGGGGAATGGTCTCTTCACCCGGACGTGTTTCAAGAGATCTGTTGCCGCTGGGGAACGCCGGACGTCGACCTCATGGCGTCTCGACACGACAACAAAGTCCCGGCATTCATGGCACGGTCTCAAGATCACAGAGCTCTGGCGGCGGACGCATTAGTTCAGGGCTTGGAGGATCTTCTTATCCTGGTGCTCTGATCAGGGTTTTACCCCCTGGCCGTTTGCCTTACCCACTTTTCTTTCTTTCCTTCAATCCGGAATGGACAAGTGTTTGTCTCTCGGCTCTCTCAAGGGACAAGTATCGGCGCTTTCCGTGTTTTTTCAAAAGCGTCTAGCCAGGCTTCCGCAGGTCCGCACGTTCCTGCAGGGAGTTTGCCACATAGTCCCACCTTACAAGTGTCCGCTGTAACCCTGGGATCTTAACAGGGTGCTAACGGCTCTTCAGAAACCACCTTTCGAGCCGCTGCGGGATGTCTCTCTATCACGTCTTTCGCAGAAGGTGGCCTTCCTAGTGGCAGTCACATCACTTCGGAGAGTGTCTGAGCTAGCAGCGCTGTCATGCAAAGCCCCCTTCCTGGTGTTTCACCAGGATAAGGTGGTTCTGCGTCCGGTCCCGGAATTTCTCCCTAAGGTGGTATCCCCTTTTCATCTCAATCAGGATATCTCCTTACCTTCTTTTTGCCCTCATCCAGTTCACCAATGTGAAAAGGATTTGCACTTGTTAGATCTCGTGAGAGCACTCCGGCTCTACGTGTCTCGCACGGCGCCCCTGCGCCGTTCTGATGCGCTCTTTGTCCTTGTCGCTGGCCAGCGTAAGGGGTCGCAGGCTTCCAAGTCAACCTTGGCTCGGTGGATCAAGGAACAGATTCTTGAAGCCTACCGTTCTTCTGGGCTTCCGATTCCTTCAGGGCTGAAAGCCCATTCTACCAGAGCCGTGGGTGCATCCTGGGCATTGCGGCACCGGGCTACGGCTCAGCAGGTGTCAGGCGGCTACCTGGTCTAGTCTGCACACTTTCACGAAACACTATCAGGTGCATGCCTATGCTTCGGCAGATGCCAGCCTAGGTAGGCGAGTCCTTCAGGCGGCGGTTGCCCACCTGTAAGAGGGGGCCGTTTTTCGGCTCTTTTTATCGAGGTATTCTTTCTTCGGCGCTCCATTGGGAGACCCAGACGATTGGGTGTATAGCACTGCCTCCGGAGGCCACACAAAGCATTACACTAAAAAGTGTAAGGCCCCTCCCCTTCTGGCTATACACCCCCAGTGGGATCACTGGCTCACCAGTTTTCTGCTTTGTGCGAAGGAGGCACACATCCATGCATAAGCTCCACTGTTTAGTCAGCCGTAGCTGCTGACTATATCGGATGGAAGAAAAGAGGGCCCATATAGGGCCCCCAGCATGCTCCCTTCTCACCCCACTTGCGGTTTGTAAGGTTGAGGTACCTATTGCTGGTACGGAGGCTGGAGCCCACATGCTGTTTTCCTTCCCCATCCCCCTGAGGGGCTCTGAGGAAGTGGGATCTTTCCGGCCACCAAGCCCTGAGGCCGGGCTCCATCCACAGACCCATAGAACCTGCTGGATGTGGAGCGGGAGTGCCGTTCAGGGACAAGGCCCTGCAACTTTCAGGTACTCTGTGTCCCCGTATGGCAGGCCACGCACACCCCAGGCTTGCTGGGTGTGCTAGTGCGCCGGGGACTGTAGCGCTGTGCGCTGGGCTTATAGTCCCTGCAGATTACTGGGGGACTTTACGTGTGGGGACCGCCGCGCCGACCGCCCCTGGAGCGGCGGCGCAGCTGCGACTTGTAGTGCGCCGGGGACGCGCCGACCGCGCTTTTACGGCGGCGGCGCTTCTAACTTTAGTCCCCGGCTTTTGCGGCCTAGCGCCGCTTCGTTCCCGCCCCCACCCTGTCACTCAGGGAAAGGGAGAGACGCTGTTCTATAGCAGCGCCGAGGGCTGGAGCCTTATTTGCATTCTCCAGCCCCCTTCACTAGACACAGTGGGCGCCGGGTTCCCGCTCTTGTCTCGGGCACGCCCTCGGCCCGCCCCTCTCCTCTGGACGCCGGCAGCCATTCCGGCACGCAGAGCGGGAAAACGGAGACAAGCGCTGAGCTACCAGCACAGGATTCCGGCGCCACACACCCGCTTTTGTGCGGGCGGTAAGCGGCAACTAAAGTGCTGACCCACTAATGCCGAAGTGTCCTGTTGTACTTTTGTACGGTCGCTCTTCAGGATGCAGACCTAGAAACAGCAGCAAAAGATCAGGGGTGCTAAAGCACAGACTCTATATGCTGCTTGTCTTGCATGTGCTGCAGTGTTGTGTGTCCTTTATGCTTGTATGCTTTACATTGCACTGTAAGGGCTATTCTTGGCTGTCTACCCGCCTAGATGGCTAGACAGCGGCAGCAAACAGCAATGGTGCTAAGGCACAAGCTTTCAATGCTGCTTGGATTGCATGTACTGCAGAGTTTATTTTCATGCTTGTACATTCACTGCATGTCGCTATTCTTGGCTAATGCTCCTTGATGACTAGACAACAGCAGCAGAAAAGCAAGAGTGCTAAGGCACAAGCTTTCAATGCTGCTTGGATTGCATGTGCTGCAGTGGTTATTTTCATGCTTGTATGCTATACATTCACTGTATGTCGCTTTTCTTGGCTAATGCTCCTGAATAACTAGACAACGGCAGCAGAAAAGCAAAGGTGCCAAGGCACAGGCTTTCTATGCTCCTTGTACTGCATGTGCTGAAGTGTTTATTGTACTTCATGCTTGTATGCTATACATTGCACTGTACGGTCGCTATTCTTGGCTAATGCTCCTAGATGGCTAGACAGCAACAGCAAAAAAAAAAAAAAAAAAAAAAAAAAAAAACAGCATGGGTGCCAAGGCACAGGCTTTCTATGCTGCTTGTACTGCATGCGATACTGTTCCAGGACCCCCAGTGTGTGCAATTACTCAACGGGGTCTCTGCTACAGGTGGCCAAAAGAACCACCTGTGATCCCTGTCCAGGGACAGGGACGGAGTTGCAGTTTCCGCTGATATATTGTCTGTGACTATGACTAACATCTTACAGACTTTGCAGTCCAGACAGACCTTGGGCAATGTTGATTCAATGCCCCTGGCCACCCTGATTTCGAAACAAATCATGGCTCCAGGAGGGTCCCATGCATCCCAGGGTGCAGGCTCTGACACGGACGACAGTCCCAGACGGCCTAAGCGAGCTCCCTAAGAACGGCCCTCGACTTCATCACAGTACTCTCTGTATGATGATGCAGACGTAGCTGTTCAGGACTCTGATCCTGAGACCGCTCTCAATCCGGATACACCGGATGGTGACGCTATAGTGAATAATCTTATAGCGTCCATCAATGGAAGGTTGGGTATTTCTCCCTCAACTCCTCCAGTGGAGGGGTCAGCTTCACAGCAGAAGAAATCCCTATTTCGGTATCTCAAGCGTATATTGAGTACTTTTCTGGTCACTCTGACTCCAGAGAAGCAGTCCAGGACCACCACGCTTATCCCGATAAGCGTTTCTCCAACCGTATTGAGGATACGCGTTGTCTCTTCCCCCCTGACGTGCTCAAGCGCTCCAAGGGTGGATCCCCCGATCTCCAGGCTTGCGGCTAGATCTATAGTTGCAGTGGAAGATGGGACTTCACTTAAAGATGCCATTGACAGACAGATAGCCCTCTGGTTGCAATCTGTCTATGAAGCTATCGGCGGGTCGGTTGCCCCGGCATTCGCAGCCATAGATGCACTCCAAGCTATTTCAGCTAGTATTGCGCAGAGGGACGCGGTCACATGTACATCTTGGCCGCAGTAGCGTCCTTCACCTCGCAATGTCGGCATTGCGACTCAAGCTGTTTATGCTGTCCTGGACTCTACGAGCCGTACGTCAGTGGCGTCCGCCAACTCCGTGTTGTTACGCTCCTAGTGTTAAGGGATTGGAGCAGATGCTGCTTCCACAAAAGTGCTTAACCAGATTGCCTTTATCTGGTGACAGACTGTTTCGTGAGCGGTTGGATTAAATCATTCAACTGTCCAAGGGTACGGATTCTTCCTTACCCCAGCTATCAAACAAGACCCATCAGGAGAAGGGACAGTCGAGGTTTCGGTCCTTCCCAGGCTCGGGCACGTCCCAATTGCCCTCGTCCAACAGGACTCAAAAGGCTCAGAGGGGGCGCAGGTTCCTGGCGGGCTCAATCACGCCCGGAGAAGGCAGCCGGAGGAACCGCTACCAAGGCGGTTTCCTCATGACTTTCAGCCCTCTCTCTCCGCGTCCGCGGTCGGTGGCAGACTCCCCCGCTTTAGCGACATTTAACTGCCACAGGTCAATGGCCGGTGGGTGAGAGACAGTTTGTCGCAAAAACTTCCTCACCGGCCGAGCCGAGGCTCTTCTGCAGGCAGTAGGAGTCGTATTCCCGGTTCCTCCTCAGGAACGAGAGACACTTTTTACTCCGATCTGGTCGGGGTGACAAAATAGGACGACTCCTTCCGTTCCGTTCTGGACCTTAAACTGCTCAACAAGCACGTGAAAACCAGGCGGTTCCGGATGGAATCCCTCCGCTCCGTCATTGCCTCAATGTCTCAAGGAGATTTCCTAGCATCAATAGACATCAGGATGCTTATCTCCACGTGCCGATTGCTCCAGAGCACCGGCGTTTTGCTACGATTCGTTATTGAAGACGAGCATCTTCGGTTCGTAGCCCTACCCTTCGGTCTGGCGACAGCCCCACGGGTTTTCACCAAGTTCATGGCAGCAGTGGGACCACTCCCGCACTCTCAGGGTCACCCTGTGATCCCTTACTTAGACCATCTACTTGTCAAGGCACTCTTTTAAAAGGCATGCCAACACAGCCTGAACATGGCGCTGGAGACTTCCCAGAGTTTCGGGTGGGTCCTCAACTTTTCAAAGTTAAACCCAATCGCTGGCATATCTTAGCTTGGGGTTTCACACTCTCTCAGCGATGGTGAAGCTTCCACTGGACAAACAGCGGTCACTAGACGGGGGGTGCAGTCTCTCCTTCAAGGACACACCTCATCCAGAGGCAGTCCCTTTCACGCAGTTTCATCTGCGTCCACTTCAATAGAACATTCTTCGCTAATGGGAGGGGAAGTCGATGTCCCTACACAGGAACGTCCCCCTTTCTCAGACGATCAAGGACTCTCTTCAGAGGAGTCCACTCTTCAGATCAATTGTCTGGAGCTCTGGGCAGTGTATATTGCCCTGCAAGACTTCCTGCAGTGGCTGGAAGGCAAACAGATCCGAATTCAGTCGGACAATCCACAGCGGTGGCATACATCAACCACCAGGGCGGACTACGCAGTCGGCGAGCCTCCCAGGAAGTCCGCCGGATTCTGCTAGGGGTGGAAGACAGACCATACACCATATCCGCAGTTCACATCCCGGGCGTAGAAAACTGGGAAGCAGACTTCCTCAGTCACCAGGGCGTGGACGCAGGAGAATGGTCTCTGCACCCGGACGGGTTTCACGAATCGGCACAACAGCAAGGTCCCGGTTTTCATGACGATCAAAGAGCTCTGGCGACAGGCATCTCACGGTCGGTCAACCGTGGGCACTACCAGACCGTCCAGACTTACTGTCCCAAGGGCCGTTTTTCCATCGGAATTCTGCGGCCCTGAACCTGACTGTGTGGCCATTGAGTCCTGGATCCTAGCGTCTTCAGGATTATCCCAAGGGGTCGTGGCCACCATGAGACAGGCTAGGGAGTCCACTTCTGCTAAGATCTACCACAGAACGTGGAAGATTTTCTTATCCTGGTGCTCTGCACAAGGAGTATCTCCCTGGCCATTCGCGTTACCTGTCTTTCTTTCCTTCCTGCAATCTGGGTTGGAAAACGGCTTGTCGGTCGGCTCCCTTAAAGGGCAAGTCTCGGCACTATCCGTGTTTTTTCAGAAGCGTCTAGCACGACTTTCTCAGGTGCGCACGTTCCTGCAGGGGGTTTGTCATATCGTACCTCCGTACAGGCGGCCGTTAGATCCATGGGATCTAAACAAGGTCCTTGTTGCTCTCCAGAAGCCGCCCTTCGAGCCTCTGAGGGATGTGTCACTTTCTCGACTCACAGAAAGTGGCCTTTCTGGTAGCGGTCACGTCTCTTCGGAGAGTGTCTGAACTAGCAGCGCTGTCATCCAAAGCTCCTTTCCTGGTGTTCCACCAGGACAAGGTAGTGCTGCGCCCCATTCAGGAGTTTCTCCCTAAGGTGGTATCCTCTTTTCATCTTAATCAGGATATCTCCTTGCCTTCCTTTTATCCGCATGCAGTTCATCGGTATGAAAAGGATTTACATTTGTTGGATCTGGTGAGAGCACTCAGAATCTACATTTCCCGCACGGCGCCCCTGCGCCGCTCGGAGGCACTCTTTGTCCTTGTCGCTGGTAAGCGCAAAGGGTCGCAGGCTTCCAAAGCCACCCTGGCTCGATGGATCAAAGAACCAATTCTTGAAGCCTACCGTTCTGCTGGGCTTCCGGTTCCATCAGGGCTGAAGGCCCATTCTACCAGAGCCGTGGGTGCGTCCTGGGCATTACGACACCAGGCTACGGCTCAACAGGTGTGCCAGGCAGCTACCTGGTCGAGTCTGCACACTTTCACCAAACATTATCAGGTGCATACCTATGCTTCGGCGGACGCCAGCCTAGGTAGAAGAGTCCTGCAGGCGGCAGTTGCCTCCCCGTAGGGGAGGGCTGTCTTTGCAGCTCTAACATGAGGTATTTCTTTACCCACCCAGGGACAGCTTTTGGACGTCCCAATCGTCTGGGTCTCCCAATGGAGCGCCGAAGAAGAAGGGAATTTTGTTACTTACCGTAAATTCCTTTTCTTCTAGCTCCTATTGGGAGACCCAGCACCCGCCCTGTTGTCCTTCGGGATTTTTGGTTGTTTTTCGGGTACACATGTTGTTCATGTTGAATGGTTTTCAGTTCTCCGATGTTACTTCGGAGTGAATTTGTTTAAACCAGTTCTTGGCTTTCCTCCTTCTTGCTTTTGCACTAAAACTGGTGAGCCAGTGATCCCACTGGGGGTGTATAGCCAGAAGGGGAGGGGCCTTACACTTTTTAGTGTAATGCTTTGTGTGGCCTCCGGAGGCAGTGCTATACACCCAATCGTCTGGGTCTCCCAATAGGAGCTAGAAGAAAAGGAATTTACGGTAAGTAACAAAATTCCCTTCTTTATCCACCCAGGGACTGCTTTTGGACGTCCCAATTGTCTGGGTCTCCCAATGGAGCGATAAAGAAGAAGGGAATTTTGTTTACTTACCGTAAATTCCTTTTCTTCTAGCTCCTATTGGGAGACCCAGCACCCGCCCCTGTTCCCTTCGGGCTGTTGTTCTTTTGTGTACACATGTTGTTCATGTTGAATTGTTCTTTGGTTCATGGTTTAAGTTCTCCGAACATCCTTCGGATTGAATTTACCTTAGACCAATTTATAAGTTTCCTCCTTCCTGCCTTTGCACCAAAACTGAGGAGCCCATGATGCACGGGAGGGTGTATAGGCAGAGGGGAGGGGTTACACTTTTTAAAGTGTAATACTTTGTGTGGCCTCCGGAGGCAGAAGCTATACACCCAATTGTCTGGGTCTCCCAATAGGAGCTAGAAGAAAAGGAATTTACTGTAAGTAAACAAAATTCCCTTCTTCTTTGGGGTTTCCTTTAGCCGTGAAAAATGACGTTGCCCCGTCATTGTATGGAATTTCTTGGGATTACCTTTGTTTCTGAGAAAATGGAGTGTAGGTTACCCCAGGATAAGTTGGAATTCAAGTTATTATCTATGATTGGCAGGAAAAAAACTAAGTCGAGGAAGCTGCAATCGTTATTAGGTCTGTTAAAATTTTAGTTTGGGTATTTTTCCAATGGGAAGAGTCTTTACTAGAAGATTATATGAAGCAACTAGGACTAACTTTACCAGGTGCTCATATTCGTCTGACGCAACAGTTAACCCCTTAATGACCTGGCTGCCGCGAGCAGCTGGGGGGATCTGCGCACGTCAGCTGGTTTGTACAGCTGACGTGTGCCTAGCAGACACGAGCAGATCCACAATCTGCCTGTACCTGTTAACCCCTTAAATGGCACTGTCAAAATGTGACAGCACCATTATAAACACTGTCACGGTTAAAGTTTACTCACCGCCCAACACCAGAAGTCATGTGGCGTGATCATGTAGATTCGATGGTTGTCATGGTAGCACAGGGTCATGTGATGACTCCTGTAGCTCACATGACTCACTTCCTGTTTCATCCAGTCGAGAGCTGTGTGAGACAGGAGATGAGCCTATCTGGTGTTCACAGCTATGTAGCTGTGATTAGCAGATATGGAGGAGCGATCAGACTGCTGATCCTTATAGTCCCCTAGGGGGACTAGTAAAATAAAAAAAAGTAAGACAAAGTTTTGAACAATGAAAAAAAACAACTAAAAGTTCAAATCACCCCCCTTTCACCCTATTGAAACTTAAAGGGTTAAAAAAATACACATTTGGTATTGCCGCGTTCAGAAACTCCCGATTTTATCAAAATATAAAATCAATCAATCTGATTGGTAAATGGCATAGCACCAAATAAAATCTAAACGCCAAAATTACGTGTTTTGGTTTCTACAAATTTTGGGCAAAATGCAGTAACTGGCAATCAAAATGTAGCATCTGAGCAAAACTGGTACCATTGAAAATGTCAGCTCGAGACGCAAAACATAAGCAGTCACTGAGCCCCAAATCTTGAAAAATCAGAAGCTATGGATCACGGAA
The DNA here is from genome assembly GCF_048569485.1 of Anomaloglossus baeobatrachus. Classification (NCBI taxonomy): domain Eukaryota; kingdom Metazoa; phylum Chordata; class Amphibia; order Anura; family Aromobatidae; genus Anomaloglossus; species Anomaloglossus baeobatrachus. The sequence continues at coordinate 228,624,691 of NC_134357.1, forward strand.
TATCGCGCAAAACATGCACCACTTTTTTTGGACAAACTTCTGTTTTTTTTTTAATTTTTAACCGATTTTAGATAAAGGTAAACCTATACATGTTTGGTGTCTACGAACTCGTACCGTCCTGAGGCATCGCAACACAAGGTTTACCATATAGTAAACACGGTGAATAAGATATCTCAAAAACCATCGTGCAATCACACTTTTTTTTTTTTGCAATTTTTCCTCATTTGGAATTTGTTTGCTGTTTTCCAGTACACTATATGGTAAAACTCATGGTTTCATGTAAAAGTACAGCTCGCTCCGCAAAGAACAAGCCCTTATATGGCTATATTGACGGAAAAATAAAAAAGTTACGTCTCTCAGAAGAAGAATGGCGAAAGAAAAACCGGAAAGGGCAAAATCGGCTGGTCGTGAAAGGGTTAAAGGAGGATTTAGTTATGTGACTTGATTTTTGTAGACATTTTAATTGTAAATCTGTTTGGCAACAAGAATTCAAATCGTCTCATTCTTTACAAGTATATTTTGGAGATGACCAGTATGGCTTTGGTGTTTTGGTTCAAAGGGAATTTTTGATTGAGAGATGTCATGATTCATGGATTGCTAATAGTGTCATAGGTAATAGTAGTAGTACTGCAATATCCTTGTTTCCAAATTTTAGTATTTGATATTTGGGGTGAAAAATTAGCTAATAGTAGAATCTTATTTCTGTCAAGTAACAAGAATTTAGTTTTTTTTTTTTTTTTTTCAATGAATACAATGTCTTTTAAGTCCAGTTGGGGTATCAGAGTTTGGAGGAGGTTAATTTTAACTTGCTTAAAAAATATTTGGATTAAAGCTCTGTATGAGATGGGTAGAAGTAATAAGATAGCTAACTCTCTTGGCAGCAACTGGACGAGCTCTGCCAATTGGCATCAGAAGCAAATCTACTGGGGTGCCTATGCCCGAGGCATTTATGGACTGTTGTGATGGGGCAATATCTTGTATTAGGAGTTTTTTAGCTGATGAAACATGGCCCAGCTACTCGGCTGCATGGTTTGAATGGACAAAATTTTATGGCTTATTCAGTTTTGATTTCTTTCAAAGAAATGCAAAAATAGCTTTGGAATTTTTGGTTCAAAAGAAGTTGGCTGATGGCTCGGTTTCTAATATTCTAGCAGGTGTATCTCTTTTCTTGAAGCTTCGGGGTATTTTATCGCTTAAGAGTTATTTTCTGGTACAGCAATCTTTGAAGGGTCTTAGAAAGTCTATTTGGAAACTGGACAGCTGGAGGCTGGTTTCGCTGAGTGTCTTTTTTTCCTTATGTTTGTATTATCTTTTATTTGTAGAGATGTTTTTGAAACAACGGTTTATAGAGTGGTGTTTATTTTAGCATATTTTGGTGCTTTTAGGATTAGCGAGTTAGTAAAGTTAGAGGGTCGAGTTTGTTAGGGTACTTTCACACTTGCGTTGTTTTCCTTCAGTTGCAATCCGCCGTTTTGGTAAAACAGCGGACTCCGTTAACTGATTCCGCTGTTTCCCATAGACTTGTATGGATGACGGATTGTGCCAAAATGGCCAATGCTGCTTTGCTTCCGCCGAGCGGAAGGAACGCAGCATGTAACGTTAATTGCTTGCGTTAAAATGACGCTGAGCGGCAGATTCCGTTACATCCGTCAAAAGTTATAATGGATCGCTATGGTGGCTGGATTCTGTTAGTTTCTACTGAGCATGCCAAGAATGAAAAAAATGAAAAAAAAACAAAAAAAAAAACTGAGCCGACTCATTCCGTTTGACGGACGCCAAACAGATGCAACGGGTCCGTTCTTTCACAGGAATCAGCAAACGGATTCCTGTGAAATAACGGACCCGTTGCATCCGTTGACAACACAAAAATAACGGATGCATCAAAACGACGCAGCAACGGACCCAGCGGATTCAACCCAACGCAAGTGTGAAACTAGCCTTAGTTTCAGATGTTTCTGTCAATGGTAAATCGGTATTGATATTAGACACTCTAAATCAGATCAGAATGGGGTAGGATCTCAGATTATTGTTTAGGATGAGATTCAGTTATTTGTCCTATTATGAATGTTAAAGCTTGGTTAAAAATTAGACCATGATCGAACGGGGCTTTTCTTATGCATCAGAATGGTGATCCAGTAACAGTTTTTCAATTTAATGCGATTCTTAAAAAATGTTTGATTAGACTAAATTTGGGTCATTCAAAGTTGTCATCACTCTCATTTCGTATAGGAGCAGCTATGGAAGCAGCTAAAAGGGTTTTATCAGCAAGAAAGATTATGGGGATCGGTCGATGGGAATTAAGCCGTTTTAAGATTTATGTCAGTCTTCTCTTAATTTGAATTTTTGAGAAAATTATTATTTCAGGTACAATAACAGTGTGGCTAGTAGGTCATTCATTTGTTTTTTTTGGGCCAAGAAAAGAGCTGCTGCACGGATTTATGGTGAAAATGGGCTTTTGAAGGAAATCAAGTGTCTTAGGTCTTTATGGCCTTCTCTCAGCTTGATTATAATACACTTGGGAGGTAATAATTTAAGCAAAATGAAAACTTTGGATTTGATTTAGTCAATGCGCAGGGATTTATCAGTGATCAGATCTTGGATCCCAGACACAGACCTGGTCTTTTCCAAGATTGTTTGTTTGTTGTGAAATTTAGAGAAGAGTCGTCAGAGCCAGGAAGAAATTTTTTAATGGTTTTTCTTAGACATTTGGACTTAAAAGGATTTGTGGGTGCTTTGTACAGAAATTACTTAGTCTATCTCTCTGATATTGGGCATATTTAACTTGGTCTTGCAGAACTGTGTGGAGAAATGGCTGTAATTTTTATGGGGGGGCACAAGGTCTGTTGGCGTTTTGGGAAAAATCGGTCAATGGTTGTCAAGGGGCAACTTCTAGCAACAAGAACATGAAAGTGCACATTTCGAGTAGCACACCACCTATCAGCAAGCAGGAAGCCTGGAGGCAGGGAAGCTGTGTCCTTCTGAAACAGAACTTAAGACAACTTCTTTAATGCAAATTTTAATCATCCTGAATGTTTGCCATACGGGCATTTCAGGGAGAGATTCCCTTTTGGTAAATTAACCTAGGAAAATGACACCACACTTAGGTTACTTTTTTAACTGATGCCGGTGCAGATGGGTCTGATGGGTGTCTCCGTTCACAGGGTGCGGACCCTCCTCTTTCGGCCATCTTCGTCGTCCCTATGAAGACTGGGTGCGTGACGTGTCCTACGTTCTGCGCAGGCGCACTTTGATCTGCCCTGAGCAGGGCAGATCAAAGTATTATAGTGCGCCTGTGCAGGACCTCAATGCTGGCGTGTGTGCATGACGTAGGGGGTTCATTGTACTCTTCCTGGTACCCTCCTATTTTTCGGTCTAGACTGCCTCCTATCTTGCCCTATACTATTGCTCGTGGCATGTAAGTTTTCAAGTCTGTAGGTTGGTATTTACATTCTCTCTTACGGAGATCGGGTTTTCAACAGTTCCTTCGCAGGGGACAGATGAAGCATCGACTATTTTTCCTTCTCGGATCCGGTTCCTGACCATTAAGGACAGTGGACAAGATCTTATGACAAGCATTGATTCTATGGGGGACCAGTTTCCCTAACAGGAATCCATATTCTTTCTAGTCCCCCACAAGATATTAAGGACTCAGTCATTGGGCTCATTCCTCTCCTACCGCCTGGGTCCCCCAAGCCAACAAAACCGTTCTGCCTGTCCACTTTCTGTGGCAGAATTCCCGGGGGGTCCAGAATGCAGAGGTCATCCAGTATTATCCAACAAGGTTAATCTGTTTCTCTCCCTACTTTGGCATTTAACGTCACGGCATATAGCACCAATCCGACATGCTGGGCTTCTTGACATCAAGGCCATGACCTGCCTGAGTATCAGGCCAACGATGGTCTTAATCACCCCTGTCCCTTGTCTGACTTCCAGTAGATTACACGAAGCTCTTCCCTTACGGGTACCCTCTTCTATGACTGGTTTGCAGGTCTTCTAATACTCCACTCTGCCGGATTCCATGACTGGTCAGCAGCGCTTCTGCACTCAGACATATGCGTATCCGTCTACGCTTCGCAATCTGAGTCTCTGCAGTCTCGATTAACCCTAAGGTATTTCTTGGTCGTTTCTCCCTCGCAGCATAGAGAATATCTCTACTTCGCTACTCCTGGATTCGACAGGAAGCCTTGTTTTTCTCGTCAGTTTTTCAGTTTCCTTACAGTCTTTTCCAGGCTAGGGGGGATCGCTCCTCTGGCCAGATAAGGTTATGCCAGCGATATAGTGTAGGCAAGGTCCCTACCTTCCTTACGACTTCTTACCCTCCTCCAAGTCTTTTTTTTTTTTTTTTTTTTTTTTTAGGGGGGGGGTTCTCGCTTCCTTCTAAAATGGGTCTTACAGCCCAAGTCACATTGCAATTCACAGGCGCAGGAGTTTCACCCTCCATAGAGGGTTTCACCTTCTAATAGCTCCATCTCTCTCCCTCAATGTTCCCTCAATCGAGCCAGATCTTTCTCAAATCTTGAGCCTCCAGGTCTTCTCAAGTTTCAAGTACCTTCGAGACAGATCTTTCTTAAGATCTCGAGCTTCCAGGTCTTCTCCAGTATCAAGTACCTTCATATCTAGGATATGGGAACTCTGAGTGGGTCACTTTGGCATCACCCGCCATCGCGTTAGTAGATGCCCACTGTCTTACTTTAAAGTTTTCTCATTTCTGTCCAACATCATCTGGGAAATTGATTACTTGATTTACTTTAGGTTCCATGGCCCTCTCATCTTCCAGAGGAATTTCTCAGAAATGTCTGACCTTTTTCTAAATAAGGGGGGATTCCATCCTGTTTTACCCTGCCTTCAGGTTGATATTCTGTTCCCTTTGGTCAAATCACTACTTTCAGGTTCTTTGGAATTCTCCAGTTTCCTTTGGGTGCATGTTCCATAGAGGATAAAGAACTTTCTCTTGCTCTTCTACTCTCTTCTTCTAAACCTAGGGTCTACCATTTTTAACCCTAGTAGAATACGCATCCAAAGTGCCTTCTCTGGTACTCTGTTTCTCTTCCCTTACATTTAAGGTCTTCCCAGGCATAGCTGCCGGGTTTCTCTCTTCAGCTTCTCAGTTGTGTTTTACTTGCCTAACAACTCCCCTTTCAGGGTATTCACAGGACCCGTCGTCTTGGCATTTTTACCGGCATTTCACACCTAGCCGGAAAGGGTTCTTTACAGTGTCCTGAGACAGGTTCCAGTCAGAGATTCTCGCCTGTGCGGCTCCTATTTTCGAGTTCTTCTCTTCCCACCCTTGGGGACTGCTTTAGGACGTCCCATGGTTTCCTGTGTCCCCCAGTGAAGCGATAGAGAAAAGAAGATTTTGGGTACTCACTGTAAAATCTTTCTCAGAGCCTTCATTGGGAGACACAGCACCCGCCCTCTTCTTAATACTTCAGTGGGACCAGTCTGTTCCTGGATTCTACTGCTTTAACACTAACTGATTAGTTCAGCTCTGGTCAGTAAATGTATACTTTTGGGGAGGAGCCAACTTTTTTTTTTTTTTTTACAGCATAGTGTCAGACTCCTAGAGCCAGCAGCATACACTCATGGTTTCCTGTGTCACCCAATGAAGGCTACGAGAGAGCTTTTACAATGAGTACCCAAAATCTTTTTTTCTTTATCGTTCCTATGGGAGACCCAGACATTGGGTGTATAGCTTCTGCCTCCGGAGGACACACAAAGTACTACACTCAAAAGTGTAGCTCCTCCCTCTGAGCATATACACCCCCTGGATAACCAGATCTAGCCAGTTCATTGCTTTGTGTTCAGGAGGCATACATCCACACATGCATTCTCATCTGATTTTTCATTTTTGGAAAGTTTTTGAAGAAAAGCGGGTCCAAGCCTGGACTCCCGGCATGTCCCTTCTCACCCCACTGTGTCGGCGGTGCTGTTAAGGTTGATTCCAAGGCTGGAGCCTTACATGCCGTGCTCCTTCACCATCCCTCGGGCTCTGGCTTGAAGTGGGAGCCAGCACGGTTCTCCTTGCTTTGCAGGAGACCGGTCTCCATCCGCAGCCCTTCAGGATCCTGCTGGACGGAGCACTCATCCCCAGGGACTTGGAACCCTGCGTCTCAGCAAGCTAAGTACCTGAGACGTTTATATTCGGGGGGTCCCGGTACTTTATTATGGTGGGAGAGTGTGCTGTATAACCTTTCTGACATTTCCGGCCGGTTCTCTGGTTGTCGCCTGAGAACCGCGCCGATGGTGCCTGCGCGCCGGCCGCATCGCTTAAATTTAGGCCCCGGCTTCGCCGGAGGCCTACTTTCGATTTCACTGCCCTCGCATGTCAATCATGCAGAGGGACAGTGCGGCTCCGCCCACCGGCCGTTCAACACGTCTCCGATCAGTGGGTGCGGGATATCATCTCCCACGGCTACAGGATAGAATTCTCTTCCAGCCCGCCAAACAGATTTTTTTCTGTCAACTCCCCCCTGCTCCAAGGCCGCCGCCTTCTCTCATGCCGTGGCATCCTTGCAGGCCAACGGAGTAATTGTACCGGTTCCCGCCCGGGAACGGTTCAGAGGTTTCTACTCAAATCTCTTCCTAGTCCCCAAAAAGGACGCTTCCTTCCGGCCCATCCTGGATCTCAAGCTTCTCAACAAGCATGTTCAGGTGCGGCATTTTCGCATGGAGTCTCTGCGATCAGTCATTGCCTCAATGACCCAAGGAGATTTCCTGGCATCCATCGACATCAGAGATGCCTATCTGCATGTGCCAATTGCAGTTTCACACCAGCGTTGGCTACGTTTTGCAATCGGAGAGGAACATTTCCAATTCGTGGCTCTCCCCTTCGGGTTAGCCACGGCCCCTCGAGTATTCACCAAGGTCATGGCAGCAGTGGTTGCGGTTCTGCACCTCCAGGGGTTGGCAGTGATTCCTTACCTGGACGACCTTCTAGTCAAGGCTTCATCCAGCGCAGACTGTCAGCGGAGTGTCTCGCTCACTCTCGCCACTCTAGCCCAATTCGGGTGGCTTGTCAATCTGCCCAAATCCACTCTGACTCTGACCCAGAGGCTCACGTACCTAGGGATGCAGTTCGAGACTCTGCCGGCACTTGTGAAGCTGCCCTTAGTCAAACAGCAGTCCCTCCATCTGGCGGTGCGCTCTCTGCTGAGGCCCCGCCGTCATTCCATCAGGCACCTAATGCAGGTGCTGGGTTAGATGGTGGCGTCAATGGAGGCTGTTCCCTTTGCCCAGTTCCATCTGCGTCCTCTGCAGCTGGACATTCTCCGCTGTTGGGACAAGCGGACTTCCTCCTTGCACAGGCTAGTGGCTCTGTCGCCACAGACCAGGGGCTCCCTTCAGTGGTGGCTTCGGCCCCTCTCTCTGTCTCAGGGACGCTCCTTCCTGGCCCCGTCCTGGGTGATCCTCACCACGGATGCCAGTCTATCCGGCTGGGGAGCGGTATGTCTCCACCACCGAGCACAGGGCACTTGGACTCCGTCCGAATCAGCCCTCTCGATCAATGTGCTGGAAACCAGAGCTGTGCTTCTAGCTCTCCTAGCCTTTCACCACCTTTTGGCGGGCAAGCACATCCGAGTCCAGTCAGACAACGCGACAGCGGTTGCCTACATCAATCACCAAGGCGGGACACGCAGCCGCCTGGCAATGTTGGAGGTTCAACGCATCCTTCAATGGACGGAGGACTCAAAGTCCACCATATCCGCAGTCCACATCCCAGGCGTGGAAAACTGGGAAGCAGATTATCTCAGCCGTCAAACCGTGGACAGTGGCGAGTGGTCCCTGCATCCGGCAGTGTTTCAGTCAATCTGCCGCAAGTGGGGCACTCCGGAAGTGGATCTAATTGCATCCCGGCACAACAACAAGGTTCCGGTTTATGTGGCTCGCTCCCACGATCCTTAGGCCTTTGCAGCGGACGCTCTGGTTCAAGATTGGTCCCAGTTTCGTCTGTCCTACGTGTTTCCCCCTCTAGCTCTCTTGCCCAGAGTTCTGCGCAAGATCAGAATGGCGGGCCGTTGGGTCATCCTCATTGCTCCGGACTGGCCCAGGCGAGCTTGGTACCCAGACCTGCTCCATCTGTCCGTAGAGGTGCCGTGGCATCTTCCGGACCGTCCAGACCTTCTCTCACAAGGTCCGTTTTTCCGCCAGAATTCTGCGGCTCTCAGATTGACGGCGTGGCTCTTGAGTCCTGGATCTTGACTGCTTCTGGTATCCCCCCTGAAGTCATCTTCACTATGACTCGGGCTCGGAAGTCTTCCTCGGCCAAAATCTATCACAGGACCTGGAGAATTTTCCTGTCCTGGTGTCGCTCTTCCGGCCATGCTCCTTGGCCTTTTTCCTTGCCGACCCTTCTGTCCTTTCTACAGTCCGGTCTGCAGCTAGGACTATCCCTCAATTCCCTCAAGGGACAAGTCTCTGCTCTGTCAGTGTTGTTCCAGCGGCGTATCGCCCGGCTGGCTCAGGTGCGCACCTTCATGCAGGGCGCGTCTCACATCATTCCGCCTTACCGGCGGCCCTTGGATCCCTGGGACCTCAATCTGGTCCTCACGGCCTTGCAGAAACCCCCCTTTGAGCCTCTTAGGGAGGTTTCTTTGTTTCGTCTTTCACAGAAAGTGGTCTTTCTAGTGGCCATAACTTCCCTCAGGAGAGTCTCTGATTTGGCTGCGCTCTCTTCGGAGTCACCTTTTTTGGTTTTTCCTCAAACAAGGTGGTTCTCCGTCAGACTCCGGACATTCTCCCTAAGGTGGTTTCTCCTTTCCACCTTAACCAGGACATTTCTCTGCCTTCCTTTTGTCCGGCTCCTGTTCATCGCTTTGAAAAAGCGTTGCATACTCTGGATCTGGTGCGGGCGCTCCGGATCTGTGTGTCTCGCACCGCTGTTCTTAGGCGGTGCACCTCTCTTTTTGTGCTAACCACAGGTCGGCGTAAGGACCTCTTGGCTTCTAAGCCGACCTTAGCTCGTTGGATTAGGTCGGCCATTTCCGATGCCTACCAGTGTACTCAGGTGCCTCCCCCGCCGGGGATCAAGGCACACTCGACCAGAGCTGTCGGTGCCTCTTGGGCTTTCAGGCACCAGGCTACGGCTCAGCAGGTCTGTCAGGCTGCCACTTGGACTAGTCTGCATACCTTTTCAAAGCATACCTTTTCAAACCACTACCAAGTGCATGCTCATGCTTCGGCAGATGCGAGCTTGGGCAGACGCATCCTTCAGGCGGCTGTCGCCCATTTGTGAAGTTAGGCTCCGCCTACTTCTCAGTTTTCTGTTTATTCCCACCCATGGACTGCTTTGAGACGTCCCAATGTCTGGGTCTCCCATAGGAACGATAAAGAAAAAGACAATTTTGTTTACTTACCATAAATTCTTTTTCTTATAGTTTCGTATTGGGAGACCCAGCACCCTCCCTGTTGCCTGTTGGCAGTTTCTTGTTCCGCGTGTTATCACCGGCTGTTGTCGTAGACAGAGGCTCCGGTTGTTCCGGTTCTTGCTCTGTCTTTACTTGTGGGTGGCTATTCTCCTTCAGCTTTTGCACTAAACTGGCTAGGACTGGCTACCAGGGGGTGTATAAGCTCAGAGGGAGGAGCTACACTTTTTAGTGTAGTACTTTGTGTGTCCTCCGGAGGCAGAAGCTATACACCCAATGTCTGGGTCTCCCAATATGGAACTATAAGAAAAAGAATTTATGGTAAGTAAACAAAATTCTCTTTTTTTTTTTCTTGTCAGCTAACAAAAGACCACTCCAAGCACAATGTCTAAATTAGTGTACAATATTACAAAGGAGCCCAAGGTAACCTCTAAATATCCAAAGGGTTTTCTCACTTTAGCTAATATTCAAAAGTCCACCATCAGTAGAACACTGAACAATGAGGTGCATGGCAGAATTGCAAGGAGAAAGCCAGTGCACTCCAAAAAGAACATTGCTGCCCATCTGTAGCTTGCTAAAGATCACCTGGACAAGCCAGGAGGCTATTGGAATAATTTTTTGAGGATGGATGACACTAAAACAGGTTATCATGTTAAATGAGCAGAATTATCTTTGCAGAACGAATACTGTTTTCCAGTATGAAAAAACGCATACCAACTGTGGAACACGTTGGTGGTAGTATTATATTTTGCTGTTTTGTAGAAAGGATTGGGCTAAAATTCCTTTAAGCCAATGTGCAAGACTAATCAATAATCAAAAGAAATATTAGATGCAGTTATTGCTGCTTATGGGGATCACATCACATACTGAAAGCAAAGATTCACATATTTTTGCTACTAACAGATGTTTAGATTATTCACTTAATTTAAAAAATGAGTTTAATATTGCTTTACGATTTGATTATCTACTTTTTGGACTTTGTCTTAAAACTACATCAGAATTTCACATAGTTACGCTGAAACATGGAAAATTTTAAATAGTTCACAAACTTTCAAGCACCACTGTAGTCTTCATAATCTTCTGATGACTGGTAGAGCTAGAAGCAGAGCTCCAAGAGTGGAATAGCGTGCGTCCCTCCTGAGTCTCGCCATGTTGCTAATTAATACTGTACAGCCACATGTGGGGTATTGCCACATTTAGCAGAAATTGCTTGACAAATTTTGTTGCCATTGTCACCCATTTTCCCATGTGAAAATGTAAAATCCGGTACCATGAAACCAAATTTTTATGGCAAAAATGTAATTTTTTTTTTCTTCATCACCCAATGGTATAAAATTCGTTGACACATCTGTGGTGTCAATCACAATATGATCAATTCACCCCTAGATGGATTCATTGAGGGTTGTAGTTTGTAAAATAGGGTCACTTATGGGTCATTTTGTTGTTCTGGCACCTGTGGTGCTCCTTCCCTTGTGAGCGTTGCACTGTGCCTGAAAAGTAGTTTATGACAACATATGTCCTACTGATATACTCAAAGAAATTGCACAAAAAAATGTGTGGTCCATTTTTCTTCCTATTGGCCCATTTTTTAAAAAAAAAAATAAATAAATAAATAAATTTGCTCTAAGGCTATGTGCGCACTGGGAAATGGAATTTTCTTGAGAAAATTCCGCATGCTCTCAAAGATTACCGCACCCGCGGTAAAAAACCGCGGGGAAACCGCACCCGAAAACCGCATGCGGTTTGCTGCGGTTTTACCGCGGTATTATTCGCGGTATTGCCGCGGTTTTGCCGCGTGCGGGTTGGGATGTGCTTTATTGCATTCAATGCAATAAAGCACATTGAAAAAAGAAAAAAAAAAAAAAGTCATTTAATTCTGAGATAGTAGATAGATAGATAGATAGATAAAGAGACAGAAGAATAGATAGAGGGATAGATAGATAATAGATAGATAGATAGATAGAGGACAGATCGCTGCATTTCCCACGGTCGGCAGTGAGTTCACATTACCGGCCGTGGGAAATGACCGGTAATTACCTCTGCTGTCTGCTGCATTCAGCCTGTGTCTGTGACAGTCGCGGCTGGATGTCAGCAGTGCAGGACGCCGGAGCTGTGGATTATGTCGGAGCTGTGGATTACGCCGGAGTTTTGTTGCGGGAGGGGTTAATAAAAGGGTGAACGAGGCTTGTTGGTTTTATTTAAAATAAAGGATTTTTCGGTGTCTGTGTTTTATTCACTTTACTTACGGGTTGATCATGTCAGCTGTCACATAGACGCTGCCATGATCAAGTCTGGGGTTAATGGCGGTGATCCACCACCATTAACCCCTTGTTATATTACCCTGACCGCCACTGCTACACGGCGGCAGGAAGAGCCGAGGACACTCCCGGTGCTGCCGCATAATGCATGCGACAGTGCCGGGGCAGCTGCGGCTGATATTCTCGGCTGCGGGAGGGGGAGTGAGGCAGGGGACATTACCCCTGCCCCTCTCCCTCCCCAGCCTGAGGATACCGGGCCGCCGCTGTGTGCTTACCTCGGCTGGAAGGTAAAAATACAGCGGAGCCCACGTTCTTTGTTTTCTATATGTCCGTTTGCTTTCTATGTGTGTTCTATGTATCTGTGTCTGTGATGTCTGTGTTCTATGTCTGTGTGTGTCTGTGATGTGTTTGTGTTTACTCTCTGCTCCGCTTCCTCTTCCTGTAATGACATCACTTCCCTGCAAAACCACAAGCAAGTGATGTACATTACCGGAGGTAAACCGCGAAATACCGCAGGGAATAACGCAGGAAAACGCAGTGAACCGCACAGAATTTGCTGCCTGCGTTATTCCCTGCGGGATTTCACGATTACATTGGAGTCAATGGAGTGAAATCCCGCAGCGATGTGCGGAAAAGAAGTGACATGCACTTGTTTTTGCTGCGGGATTCCCGCAGCAAAACATGCAGCTGTCAAATTCCGCCTAGTGCGCACAGGATTTTTTTTCTCCATAGGATTTGCTGGTGATTCACTGCAGAGATGTTATGAACATTTTCTGCAGCGAAACATGCAGCAAATCCGCGCAAAATCCGGTAAGTGCGCACAGGGCCTAAAACAACATTTAGTGAAAAAAAAAATGTAATTTTTCTTCACCACTAGAGTCGAGCGGGATGCCAATAATCCGGGGCCGGCGGATCATTATCAGAATTAAAAATAAGTCCGCTCCGCTCCGGAATCCGGTGCCCATATAAGTCAATGGGGACCGGAATCCGGAGGTTAAAAACATTTGTGGAGGGGCTAGGAGAAAGCGCGGCATACTCACCGAGGCGCTGTCATGACGGCACACTCCTTCCGGGTCACACTGTTACCTTCCGGAGCCGACAATTCAATATTCATTGTTTTCCCCGCCCACCGGCGCGTGTTGTTTGCAGCTAGACACGCCCCCACCCTGAGTTGCAGCGTGTCAGCTAACTGCAACCAATCACAGGCGCCAGGATGGCCGGTGGGCAGGGAGAGCAGTGCACTGTCGGTCAATTCACGGTGGTAAACACTCGGCAGCACAGATATAGCGCGTACACCAGTGACTATGCAAGGGGAATACATGTAATAGCAGAAACTGCTGTGTGAATACTGACATGAAAAATTCAATAGCTATATGTAAGAATGAAATGTGAAAAATGGAACTTGCATTACTGCCATGAATATATGAATAAAGAGAAATTTAGCTACTGAATTGATCAATGCAATAGAGCCCCAACACTACGCCAAAGTATTTCTCTACGTTGGGGTCCCTAGCTTGTGTGTGTCCTCTCATGCATTTAAAAAAAACTTACCGGGTCTCAGCTTCCTATACACGGTACGTTTTTTAGAGAAATACTTTGGCGTAGTGTTGGGGCTCTATTGCATTGATCAATTCAGTATCAAGTTCCCCTTGCATAGTCACTGGTGTGCATACTTTATCTCTATATAGTGATTTTTTTTTTTTAGGTTTTTGCACCCAGTTCAGACATAGAATGGAGTTCCAAACGTTATTCCTTATCAGATATAGCGCGTGGCTGCAGCCCCAGCCATCGCGCTGTATCTGTGCTGCCCAGAGTCACACATGCGAAACTTTGCCGGGTGCTGCCATGGCAGACTCGCGTGAGCCCCTCGCATGTGTGATTCCGGTGACAGTAAAAAAAAAACAAAAAAACGACGTGCGGTTCCCCCTATTCTCATCCCCAGCCATGATAACGCCGGCCGGGGGCTGGTATATCCTCAGCCCGCAGCCGGCCGGTACTGCCGCATCTGTTAGATATGACCGTACCGGTCTGCGCTACTGGCTCTTCCCGCAGGCGTGATGCGGTGCCAGTCGGGGTAATAGCAGGGGTTAATAGCGGCACATAGCTGCTACTAAACCCTAGCTTTGTGTGATTGCACAGGCGTCTATTAGATACCTGCATCACACAAACCTGTAAATGACAGTTAATAAACACAGACACACAGAAAAATCCTTTTATTTGGAAAAAAATACAAACATCCCCTCCTTCACCACTTTATTAACCCCCAACACCCTGCAGCTCCGACGTAATCCACAGGAGAAGTCCCACGCCGCTTCAGCTCCTCTACATCTGAATATAGTTTCATAGTTTTTAAGGTTGAAGGGAGACTCTAAGTCCATCTAGTTCAACCCGTAGCCTAACATGTTGATCCAGAGGAAGGCAAAAAAAAACCAATGTGTCAAATAAGCTCCAATGGGGAAAAAAAATTCCTTCCTGACTCCACATACGGCAATCAGACTAGTTCACTGGATCAACACCCTGTCATAAAATCTAATATACATAACTGGTAATATTATATTTTTCAAGAAAGGTATCCAGGCTCTGCTTAAATGTTAGTAGTGCATCACTCATTACAACATCATGCGGCAGAGAATTCCATAGTCTCACTGCTCGTACAGTAAAGAATCCTCGTCTGTGATTATGATTAAACCTTCTTTCCTCAAGACGTAGCGGATGCCTGCGTGTTCCAGTCGCAGGCCTAGGTGTAAAAAGATCTTTGGAAAGGTCTCTGTACTGTCCCCTCATATATTTATACATTGTGATTAGATCCCCCCTAAGCCTTTGTTTTTCCAAACTAAATAACCCCAAGTTTAATAACATGTCTTGGTGTTGCAGCCCACCCATTCCTCTAATAATCTAGGTCGCTCTTCTATCTACCTGTAAGATTATGCTATTTATAACCTTCTATACTTTTGCTATCAAGAAAAGCATCCATTCCTCTCTTAAATTCATTCATGAGTTGGCCATCACCACTTCCTCAGGAAGAGAGTTCCAGAGCCTCACTGCTCTTACCGTGAAGAACCCTCTTCTATGCTGATGTAGGAATTTTCTTTCCTCCAATCGAAGAGAATGCCCCCTTGTTCTTGTCATAGTCCTTGGTACAAACAGATCATGGGAGAGATCTCTATATGGCCCTCTGTATATTTGTACATATTTATTAGGTCTCCCCTAAGTCTTCTTTTTTCTAGAGTAAATAGACCTAATTTTGATAACCTTTCCTTGTATTGTAATGCACCCACTCCATTTATTATTTTAGTAGCCCGCCTCTGAACCCTTTCAAGTTCAGTACGGCACGACCGACCGCTCTCTGTGATCTCCAGAGAATGATTGAGCTGCGCATTGAGCGGTGACGTCACTCAGGTCATTTGCGGTCACAGCTGGAAGTTCCCACGGCCCTTCATCTGTGATCGCAGGTAACCTGACCTTAGGTGGAGGTCACTGAGTTCACAGACCTGCATCTCCTAGCAGAAAAATCGCAGTTTTTTTGGCCAAGAGATGCAGATTTTGTGCTGAGATTTTTGTACCAAATTCCTGCATCCAATCTACACCTCCTGGCAAAAAATGCGGTGTTTTTTTTTACGCAATTTGTTGCCGCAGTTTTTGTCGCAGTTATTTTTCCACGATTTTTGCCGCGATTATTTTGCCAGGAGGTGCACATTTGGTGCTGAAATCGCCTGCACCAGCTTTCAGCACCAAATTTCCACCTGTGGGATTCAAATTTGATGCTGAGATTTTTACACCATATTTCTGCATCCAATCTAGACCTCTTGGCAAAAAAAACGCGGTGTTTTGATGCAATTTTTTGCTGCGATTATTTTTCCGCGATTTTTGCCGCGTTGTTTTGCCAGGAGGGTGCACATTTGGTGCTGAAATCGTCTGCACCAAATTTTCACCTGTGGCAGAATTTTTTTTTTTTTTATTTTTGGGGGCCAAGGGATGCAAATTTGACCATATTCCTGTATCCAATCTACACCTCCTGGCAAAAAAACGCGGTGTTTTGACTCAATTTTTTTGCCACGGTTATTTTTACCAGGAGGTGTAGATTAGGTGCAGGAATATGGTGTAAAAATGTAATAATCACACAATTTACATCCCTTGCTCCAAAAATTAAAAAGAAACAAACGTTTAGACGCTGTTTTTTGTGTGGTCTTGTGCCAGGAGGTGCAAATTTGGTGCAGGATTTTGGTGTATTACTTCACCAACAAATTTGAATCTCTTGGCAGAAAACTGAATGAAATGGTTTTCATACTGCTGTTTTTTGGCTGTTTTTTGCCAGGAGATGCAGATGTGGGATAAAATTGCACACACATGCACGCTCCTGTCAGAAGTGTGCAGCTGCGTCGGTGATGCGCTGTCAGACTCGTGCAGGTCTGACATCACCCGGCACAGCCTGATGCTGTCTGAACATGAGCGTGCATGTACCTAGAAACAACACATGCACGCTCGTGTCAGAAGTGTGTGCGGCTGATGCAATGTCAGACTCGTGCGGGTCTGACATGACATCACATGGCACAGCCTGCTGCTGTCTGAACAGGAGTGTGCATGTACCTAGAAACACATTCGCGCTCCTGTCAGATGTGTGTGCGGCTGTGCTGCGATGTCAGACTTGTGGGAGTCCCTTGCAAGTGTAACTGCTGCCTAAGATAAACCGCATGTGGTTTTTTTTTTTTTTTAAACAAAAAAAAAAAAACACGTGCGGTTCCCCCTCCCCCCCCCCCCACACAATTTTCATTCCCAGCCATGATAACGCCGGCTGGAGGCTGGTATATCCTCAGCCCGCAGCCGTCTGGTATAGCCGCTTC
Source organism: Anomaloglossus baeobatrachus (assembly GCF_048569485.1). NCBI lineage: Eukaryota > Metazoa > Chordata > Amphibia > Anura > Aromobatidae > Anomaloglossus > Anomaloglossus baeobatrachus. The sequence goes on from NC_134357.1 coordinate 228,641,152, forward strand.
TATTAGATGTGACTATTCCGGGGCGATATCGGCTCGTCTTGATTTGCCCTGGTGCGGTGGCAATCAAGGTAATAGCAGGGGTTAATAACGGCGCATGGCTGCTATTAAATCCCAGGTTTGTGATGGCACGGGCGTCTGTGAGATACCCGCATCACAAACCTGTAAAATTACAGTAAATAAACAAGACAGAGAAATCCTTTATTTGGAATAAAGTACAAACGCAGCCTCCTCCTTCACCACTTTATTATCCCAACACTCTGCAGCTCCGACGTAATCCACACGAGATCCAGCGAAGACACATCCAGCTCTGAGTGCAGCGTAGTACTGACCGCGATAAGCAATGACTGCACGGCAGAGCTGTCAGAGGCTGGGGGGGCGCGTCAGCCAGGAACCAATCACAGCTGAGAGGCCGGCCGGTGGGCAGGGAAAACACGCAAAGCTGTGTGATTGCATGCACAGGAAGGGAAAGCGCGACCCGGAATCAGTGTGCCGCCATGACAAAGTCTCGGTAAGTTTGAAACGCTCATTTATTTATTGGGGTGTTTTTTTTCATTTTTTATTAATTGCCGGTTCCGGATCGTGCAGCCGGAATCCCGCGCCCGGGTCGGGCCCGGAAATAGTGCTGAAACCGCGCGGATCCGGACATTTACAGTCCAGCCCCGCTCAGCACTATTCACCACCCAATGGTATAAAATTCTGGGAAACACCTATGGTGTTAACTTGCTCACTGCACCCCTAGATGAATGCATTGAGGGGTGTAGCTTGTAAAATGGCATGACTTATGGGGGGCCTCTGCTGTTCTTTCACCTCACGGCCTCTGCCAATGTGAATTGGCACCCTAAAACCATTTCAGCAAATTCTAAACTTTAGTGTTGCACTTCTTCCCTTCTGAGCTTTGCACTGTGCCTCAAAAGTAGTTTTCAATGACATGTTGGGTATTGTCATACTCTGGAGAAATTGCCTAACAAATTATACTGCTCGTTTTCTCCTATTACCCCTTTTCAAAATTCAAAACTTGTTGCCAAACCTGTGTTTTATTGGAAAGCCTGATCCATTTTCATTTACTCAGCACTGTTATACAATTCTGTGAATTACTTGAGGGTTAAAAATGCTCATGACAAATTTAAATGAATTCCTTGAGCGGTATAGTTTCCAAAATGTGGTCACATGTGGGGTTTTCTGCTGTTTTGGCATGTTGGGGGCTTTTCATATGTGACATGGTGTCCGCAATCTATTCCAGACAAAGTCGCCCTGCTGAGCCCTGCCATGTGCCCAAACTGCAGTTTTCCACCACGTATGGGGCATTGGTGTACTGAGGAGAAATTGCATGACAAATTGTACATTCCGTTTTCTCCTGTTACTCTTGTGAAAATCAAAAATATGGGGCTAAAGCAACATTTTTGTGGCAAAAATGTGTTTTTTCAAATCCACGGCTCAACATTATAAAATTCTGTGAAACACCTGGATGTTAAAGGTGCTCATCACACATATAGATACATTTCTTGAGAGGTGTAGTTTCCAAAAAAGGGGTCACTTGTGGGGAATTTCCCTATTTAGGCATATCAGAGGATTTGCAAATGAGACATGGCATCCACTATCGATTTGTCAATTTTGCACTCCAACATTCAAATGACTCTCCTTATGTTCCTAACCCTGTCGTGCGCCCAAACAGTAGCTTTCTACAACATATGGCATACTGGTGTACTCAGGAGAAATTGCACAATAAATTGTACAGTGCATTTTCTCCTACTACCCTTGTGAAAATAATACAAACGTTGGGGTTAAAGCAATATTTTTGTGGGGACAAATTCCTGCAAAGTATCTAAAGGGTTAATAAACTTCATGACTGTAATTTTGAGTACTTTGAGGGGTGTAGTTTTTAGAATAGTAGCACTTCTGGTATTTTCTGTCACATAGGCCCCTGAAAGTCACTGATCAACTTTTAACCCTTCTAACTTCATAGCAAAAAAAAACAAAATGGTTCAAAAGTGGTGCTAATGTAAAGTAGACATGTGGTAAATGATACAATATTTATTAACTGTTTTGTGTGATATAGCAATCTGGTTTAAGGTCAAAAAAATTAAGTTAAAAAATTGCAACATTTTTTAATTTTTTTTTTTTTTTGTCAAATGTTTTGATTTTTCATAAATGCAAATAATGCTGACCAAAATTCACCACTTACATGAAGTACAAAGTGTCATAAATTAAACCATTTCAGAATCCCCGGGATCTGTTGAAGCATTCCAAAGTTATTACAACAGAACTTGACACTGGTCAAAACTGAAAAAATTAGCCAGTTCAGAAAGGCAAAAGCAGGCTTTGGCCTGAAAGGGTGAAAAGGAATCAGTCCCCATGTTTTTGCTACTTAATGAGGGAGGCATGATGTAGAAACAGAGATCCTTATTCCAGTGATGTCACTAACTAGACTACGTAGTGCTGTTTTGATCTACTGATAAAACTAGTAACTTTTTCACTAGAGGATTATTAAACCTGCTGCCAGGTAATTTATGTTCATGAGCTGTATACAACCACACAACTTCCCATATACAGTGTACAGAGCTGCCAATCAGTGGTGCGTGTGGGACCATACAGAGCCCCGCATTTAGAGAACTAAGAGATCTGCAGTATAGTTACATAGGTTGAAAAAGACCTAGGTCCATCTACCGTGTTTCCCCGAAAATAAGACAGGGTTTTATAATATTTTTTGTTCTGAAAAGTGAGCTAGAGCTTAGTTTCAGGGGATTTTTTTTATTTATTTATTCCCCCACCCCCCACCTCAATGAATAATCCAAATTTATTCTAAAAAAAAAATAAATAAATCAACATTTATTCAAATATAATCATATTGCATTCTGGAACATCAACCATAACTCTCCAAACCCTTTGTGTAACATGCGCGTGTGTATATGTGTGTGTATATGTATATATATATATGTGTGCGTGTGTGTGTGCGTGTGTGTGCGTGTGTGCGTGTGTGCGTGTGTGCGTGTGTGTGTGTGCGTGTGTGTGTGTGTGTGTGTGTGTGTGTATATATATATACACTGCCGTTGGGAGTACCCGGGGATGATGGAGCGGGGGCAACAAGGTGTTGATACCCTCCACGGGTAGGGGGTGCCCCGGGACTCGGTGTGGGGATGAAGGGGTCACTCTTGTACTCACTCAGTTTATAGGCAGATACTGACAACCGGGGTAAACCAAGTCTCTGGCTACCGCTGAGGGGAGCTCGTCCAAGTCCCGTCCCCAAGTGGTGCTGCCTGATGATCTGTGACCTGCTTCTTGGCACTTAGTTTTGACTTCAACTTGATGGCCGGTAGCTTGGAACTAGCTGGGACCCGCTTCCTACTATGGCTAAATATGGGAGCTTGCTCTCAGGGCTCACGCTTGGGATTTTCTGGACCGTTTTGGTTGGAAAGTCCTATCCCCCTTGTTTTGCTAATGCCCTGATTCTGGAGCTGGTGGAAACGGATCGTGAAGGCTCCGTTCTCCTCAGCTGAATTGTCGAATTGCCTGAAGCTACTCCCCGACCTAGGGTCCATGTACCCCGTCGTGCCTTCGTTCCCGGATCGGTGATGGGGCTAGGCTGCCGGCCGTCCTCCTCGACTGATTAGAGCACCTCGCCACAATCCCCTGCGACCTCTAGGCTCAGACCACCATCTGCAACCTAGGCGGTTGCTTCAGGAGTCACCATTCCCGACTTCCTCTGAGCTCCTCTCAGCTCGAGGGCTATTTCCAACTCTCTCTCCACTCACAGACAGACTAACTACACTCCTCACCTCCCCTCCCTGACCCCCCCCAGATGAGCGACTCTATTCCACTCAAGCCGTCCACTGGTGTCAGGTGGGTGTGGTGCATGATGTCTCTAGGGTTTGATTTGCTGTTGGAGGCAACACCACTTAAGTAGGGACTCGAAAGCCAAGAGGGAGGCGGAATACTGCATGGAAGGGCAGCTTGTGCAGTACCCTGTGACGATCTGATAGTGCAGGGGCGTCACACTGGCACATAGAGTAATATTGGTCTGAGTGGAATGCGATGTTTTATCGAATTCCACTCTTTCCGATTGTCATGCCGTGTGTCTTAGGCCTTAAGAACCCTTTCCTATTTAACTGCTGGAATCGCTTTTCTTCCACTCGCAGTGAGTGCCCCCTGGTCCTTAGTATTGTCTTTGGAAGAAATAAGTCATGTGCCAGTCTTTTATATTGACCACACATGTATTTATACATATAAATGAGATCTCCTCTGAGACGTCTTTTTTTCTAAGCTAAACAAATCCAACTTTTTCATTTTTATTTATTTTTTTTTAAAGGCCTTCCATTTTATGCAATAATATAGATGCCCTCCTTTGAACTGACTGTAACTTCTGAATGTCCTTTTTAGAATGTGGAGCCCAAAACTGGATCCCATATTCCAGATGTGGCCTTACAAGTGATTTATAGAGGGGTAACAATACGTTGGGATCACGGGATCTAATCTCTCTATTTATACACCCTAGAATCTTGTTTGCTTTTGCAGCTGCTGCTTGACATTGAGTGCTGCTGCTCAGCTTTTTTGTAACCAGAATCCCCAAGTCCTTCTTCTGTTCTATGGTCCTGAGTTTACTTCTATTCAATGTATATGCAGCAATAGGATTACTCCGTTCTAGGTGCATTACTTCACAACTATCAACATTAAATCTCATTTGCCAGGTAACTGTGATTTTATAAAAATTAAAGCAACTAGTCCATTAGGTGATACATCACTGGATTCAGTGTCTCTGTCCATATATAATGCTGCTCCCAAATGGAGTCACAGATTTCCAGTGGATTTTAACAGTAATGTCTACATTCAATCTCTGTCCATTCTACTAAAACTAGATGAGTTATGATTTGTGCCATGAGTGCAGCAGAAAGATTCCACATCAGTAGAAAACTAGGCTGCTATCCTTACAATAAGGTGATTACTTGTTGAATCTTATTGAAGAAAACGTTTCTCTAACTATAGTTTTTGTTCGTGTGCACAGTGACGTTATAACCAGCTAATGCATTGTATGATTTACCCCACAGTTCGGCTTGACCCTCCTTTGCCAGATTCTTGATCGAGGTGAAGAGTTGATGAGTTCTGAATGTCCTACCGCACTGAACCAATCTCTTTGGTATGTTGTATCACATGATCATTATAGGTATCTTGTCTAGAAGACATTGTTTTTGTATACACAGCATGTATGATCTAATCTATTGGAAGCATTTTACCATTCAAAGACATTTTTCCCTAATTTTGGAACTGTGCGATCATATTATCATTACACAGTGTTGTATTCTGTTCCAATTTGTTTGTCAGCCTGTGTATGTATAGGCCAGTAAACAAGTGCTGATCAACTTGTATTTGGCAACTAAATGTCCTGTAATCTTTTCTGGTTAACCCTGCCCTGCATACTGTGCCATTGTACAAGAATACTTTTCTTTGTCAGTAAAAGTGCTACAAAGACTTCTCGTTGGGAACAGAATAATTAAATCTGTGATTATTGTGTAAATAAACTGGTATATACCTTTACATACCAAAAAGTAGTTTCATAGTTTTAAGGTTAAAGTAGACTTGAATCCATCACATTCAATGTATAGCCTAACATGTTGAGCCAGAGAAAGGCAAACACGCCATGGGGCAGACACGAAGCTCCATATTAGGGGAAAAATTCCTTCCCAACGCCACATACAGTAATCAGACTAGTTCACTAGATCAACGCCCCATCACAGAATCCCGTACACATAACCGGTAATATTCTTATAATTTTTCAAGAAGGGCATCCAGGCCTTTCTTTCATGTTAGTAGCAAATTAACCATTACAAAATCATGTGGCAGAGCGTTCCATAGTCTCACTGCTCTTACAGTAGAGAATCTGCATCTGGGATTATGATTAAACCTTCATTCCTCTAGAAGTACAGGATGCCCCTTTGTCCTTGTTGCAGGCCTAGGTGTAAAAAGATCATTGGAAAGGTCTCTGTACTGTCCCCTCATATATTTGTACATTGTAATAAAATTGCCCCTAAGCCTTCGTTTTTCCAAACTGAATAACCCCAAGTTTAATAACTTATCTTGGTGTTGGAGTTCACCTATTTCTTTAATAACCTTGGCTCCTCTTCCTCTGCACCCACTCTACAAAATTGTACACAGTATTATCAGTGTGGTTACACTAGTGATTTTGTATACAGGCAAAACTATGTTCTTCTCATGAGCATTTATGCCTCTTTTAATGAATCCTATTTTTTGCCTTAGCAGCAGCTGTCTTGCACTGGTCAGTAAAGCATAGTTGCCATCCACTCATACACCCAAATATTTTTCAGTGACAATATTATCCAATGTTTTACAATTAAGTACATGACCTTACAAGTTAAGTAAATGACCTTACATTTATCTACATTAAACTTTAATTCCCATTTCTCAGCCCATGCCTTCGCATACATAAATCCTTCTGTATTATTAAATTATCCTCCTCTGTATTGATTACCCTGTAGAGTATTATCATTTGCACATATTGAAATTCAACTCTGTATGCCCATACAAGATCATTAATAAATTTGTTAAAAAGAGGGCCCAATACTGACCCCTGTGGTACTCCACTGTTAACTGTGACCCAGTCAGAGTGTGTTCCATTTTTAACCACCCTATCATTGACTCAGTTCTTAACCCAGTTACACATATTTCCCCTATTCACATTATTCTCATTTTAGGTACCAACCTTTTTGTGGCATATCAAATGCCTTTAAAAAGTCCATATAGACAACATCCACTGCATTTCCCTGGTTCAGTCTGGAACTTACCTCCTCATAAAAGCTGATCAGATTAGTTTGACAGAACCAATCCCTCATAAGCCTATTCTGACACGGTGTCTTGAGGCCATTCTGTTTTGAGATACTTCAGGATAACATCTCTTAGGAAATCCTCAAGGATTTTACCCACAGTAGAGGTTAAACTTACTAGACTATGATTTCCAGGCTTAGAATTTGTCCCCTTTATTGAACTAGGGTAGAGAGAATCGCTCACCAGTCCTAGTTCCACCTGTTCCACATGGAAGTGAAGTATGCGGAGCCACCCAGATCAAGGCTTCTGTAAGAAAGTCCGTAGACCTTGAGAACCAAGAAGACTATGTAGACAATCCTTCTCAAGCAAGGACTGAAGTTTAGTCAGAGATACGCAACAAAGCAGATAAGACAGGTTAAGTGGCACGAAGACACACACAGGTATCCTGTAAAACAGTAGAAGCGGCAGCCGAAGAAGTCGTCCACAAGAGGTGTGGGGGCTTTTATTGCATGGTTAGACAAAGGAAAGCACATACTGCAGAGAAAGGCATATACATTGCAGAACAAAGAATATAATGATACATCATGACATTGAGTATTGCGGGGGGGGGGGGGGGGACTCATTAGGATCCTATAGGCCTCCATGACACTTAACTAATTCAGTAATGTCGTAATTACTGACATCTCTGATCTCTGATGGCACCTCTACTCCTATAACTCTTCAAACACTGATAACTCCATTGATAACTTAGTTTCTTTATTAGTTCAATATACCTGCTATTCATGAGTACAAATAACCATCTATTAGCTAGCATAATTCTTGTCTAGTATTCCATTTAACCTTTCTGGACTTTTTCTTATACTTGCTAACAACACTTAAAGGGAACCGGTCACCAGTTTTGGAGCCTATAAGCCGGGGGTGGGGAACCTCCGGCCCGCGGGCCGCATGCGGCCCGCCATGACCTTTTATACGGCCCCCGGGCACATTCCCGGGGTCTGTAGTGCTGGGGCCGCCAGCCCTTTAAATGACCACATGCACTGTTTGGGAGAACCAATGGGCTCTCCCGCTGTCCAGTAGCGTAATCAGCGGTGTGTGCCCGCCCCTCTGTCCCCTCGTGCTGTGTGTGTGCCCGCCCCTCTGCCCTCCGGAGCGATGTGCTCCCCCCCTCTTTCCCCTCGTGCTGTGTGTGCCCGCCCCTCTGCCCTCCGGAGCGATCTGCCCGCCCCTCTTTCTCCTCGTGCGGTGTGCCCGCCCCTCTGCCCTCCGGAGCGATCTGCCCGCCCCTCTTTCCCCTCGTGTGGTGTGCCCGCCCCTCTGCCCTCCGGAGCGATCTGCCCTCGGCGCGATGTGCCCTCCCCTATGTCCTGTCGTGTGGTGTGACCACACCTTTCAACTCCAGAGCGATCTGCCCGCCCCTCTGCCCTCCGGCCTGCACTGTCTCCGGCGCTGTGTGTGCGCGCCTGCACTCTGCTCCCCGTCCAGTACTTTGTGTACCCTCCCCCCAGAGTTGTGTGCAACGATCAGTGCTGTGTCCCTCACCCCATGCTGTCTATCACCTCAGGTTTGTGGCTCCCCGGTAATGTCAGGTGCTGTGTGCAGTGCCTTGACATTACTGGGGGGCAGTGCTGTGTGCCCTCCCAATGCTGTGCATCACTCCCAGTGTTGTGTTCCCCCAGTGATGTCTGTGCCCCCCTCAGTGATGGCTTTGCCCCCAGCTCCTCTTGTGATGTGTATGTCCCCCAGCCCCTCTTGCGTTCTGTATGCCCCCCAGCACCTCTTGCGTTGTGTATGCCCCCCAGCCCCTCTTGTGTTGTGTATGCCCCCCAGTGTCTCCTGTTATGTGTATGCCCCCCAGCATCTCTTGCGTTGTGTATGCCCCCCAGCCCCTCTTGCGTTGTGTATGCCCCCCAGCCCCTCTTGCATTGTGTATGCCCCCTAGCCCCTCTTGTGGTGTTTGCCTTCAGCGTCTCCTGTGACTTATACATCACATTGGAGATGCTGGGGGCATATACATCACAGGAGACACTGGGGACATACACAACACAGGAGGGGCTGGGAGCATATATAGCTCCTCATGTGATGTATGTGCCTCCAGTGTCTCCTGTGTTGTGTGTATATACAGCAGTCCCAGCGTTTCCTTTCTGTGGTGTATACGTCAGTCCCAGCGTTTCCTTTCTGTTGTGTATACGTCAGTCCCAGCGTTTTCAATGTGATGTATATGCCCCCAGCCCCTCCAGTGATGTATGTGCCTTCAGTGACTCCTGTAATGTATATAGAGCAGTCCCAGTGTCTCCTATGTGCTGTGTGTGCCTCCACTGTCTATGTGTTGTGTGTGCCTCCAGTGTCTCCTATGTGTTGTGTGTGCCTCCAGTGTCTCCTATGTGTTGTGTGTGCCTCCAGCGTCTCCTATGTGATGTATATGATTTAGCAAATATTATTATCACAAAGAGTTGACTGCGCTTCAGACCGAGACAGAAAAGCAGTTGTGAGAAGAAACATGATTAGTATCATCCAACATCACAGCCGCACCAAAGAGAAGCCGCTCCGGCCGCCACAGTAGGGGTGAGTTAATTGTTTGACCAAATATAGCCGGGTAATTTTCACATTGATAATTTTGTGCGGCCCCTGAAGGTTGGTAGAAATTTCCAAATGGCCCCCGGCTGAAAAAAGGTTCCCCACCCCTGCTATAAGCTGTGGCCACCACCAGTGGGTTCTTATACAGAGCATTCTGACATGCTGTATATAAGAGCCCAGGCCAGTGTGGAGAACGTAAAAAACACTTTATAATACTTGCCTAAACGATCGGTGTGGCGTTTCCAGGTGTGGCGCCTCCTCTTTCAGCCATCTTTGTCCTCCTTCTGAAACTAGTGTGTATGACGTGTCCAACGTCATCCACAATAGCCGGCATTGAGGTTCCATGCATGCGCACTACATTACTTTGATCTGCCCTGCTCAGGGCAGATCAAAGTGTGCCTGCACAGGACCCCCTTGTCGGCTTGTGTGGATGACGTAGGATGCGTCATCCACACTAGCTTCAGAAGACTGAGGACAAAGATGGGTGAAAGAGGAGGCGCTGGACCCGAAGAACGAGATGCCCATCCGACCCATCTTCTCCGCACCGACTGTTTAAGTAAGTATTATAAAAAAAATTTTATGTTCTACACAGCGGCCTGGGCTCTTATATACAGCATGTTAGAATGCTGTATATAAGAGCCCACTGGTTGTGGCCGCAGCTTACAGGCTCCAAATCCGGTGACTGGTTCCCTTTAAGTAATCTATGTCTCTGCTTGGGTGCGGGGGTGGGGGGGAGCTCTAGCTACTGCATCTCATTAGCTGCTAAGATGGCTGGTAGATAAAACATGGCTGCTCAGCATATCATGGTTGACTATTGTCTAACAGCTTCAATAAAGTAAAACAGAAAAAAGTCCAGATCTCCAGCGTCCAAAATCCATGTTCATTCAAATAGATTTGCAAATGTAAGAGCCACCAGACACACTACTATGCACAAACAGATACGTTTCGACTTACCGGTGCATTTGTATTTTCATACCATAAATAAGACTTTGTAAGTGGAAACGTGTCGCTGTTTGAGCATAGCAGTAGTGTGTCTGGTGACTGGTGTCTCTTACATTTACAAATTTGAATAAACATGGATTTTGGACGCTGGAGATAAGGATTTTTTTCTTTTTGAATATTGGCACCACATATGTTATGTGCCAGTGATATTTTACAGTTTCTGTTATAGAGTCTATGAATATTAGAAATAATGATCTGTATCACATTACTGGAAGGTGTATTCCCATCTCCAAAATCCTATCCCCATAGGTAGTAGATGTAATAATCATTATATTAGCAAATACATCCAATTAGAAATGTAGTATAGTTCTCCAGATTCACTGTCACTTACCTCATGTTCACCTCATTGCAGGACCTTAGGTATCCATGGTTACGACCACGAGCAACTAACTTAACCCCTTCACCTCCGGCCACTAAAACACCCTAATGACCGGGCCATTTTTTTGCAATTCTGACCAGTGTCACTTTGACAGGTTATAACTCTGGAACGCTTCAACGGATCCTGGCGATTCTGAGATTTTTTTGTGACAAATTGTACTTTATGTCAGTGGTAAATTTAGGCCGATATTTTTTTGCATTTATTTGTGAAAATTTCGGAAACTTTGTGAAAATTTTGACAATTTAGCTGCGTTTTTGGTGCAGTTTTGTTGTCAGAACTTTCTGACATTTGACTTCCCAGCAAAGTCTGAGAAGTCAGATTTGCTATGCGCACATTGCAGTTTATTTGTCAGCGTTTTATTTGTCAAAAGTTTGTGACAAAAAAATGCAGCATGTTCATTCTTCCTGCATTTTTGTCAACATTTGTCACAAAAACGCAGCAAAAACGCACCTACAATTGCAAGCATTTTTGTGACATTTCCAGGCTCTCTCTGACAAAGTGCAGTTTTGGCTGCAGTTTGTGAACACAAAAAGATGCAGCGTGCGCATATAGCCTAAGAGAATTATGTCACACAAAATAGTTACTAAATAACATTTCCCACTTGTCGTCTACTTTACACCAGCGCAATTTTCAAAACAAACATTTTTTTTCGTTAGGAAGTTAGAAGGGGTCAAAGTTCATCAGCAATTTCTCATTTTTTCCAACAAAATTTAAAATATCATTTTTTTAGAGACCACATCCCATTTGAGTTGACTTTGAGAGGCCTAAGTGAAAGAAAATACCCCAAAGTGACCCCATCCTAAAAACTTCACCCCTCACACTGCTCAAAATCACATCCAAGAAGTTTATTAACCCTTCAGGTGCTTCACAGGAACCAAAGCAATGGGGAAGGAAAAATGAAAATTTTACTTTTCAACACAAAAATGTTACTTTAGCCATAAAATTTTGTATTTTCACAAGAGAGAAAAGAGAAAGTGCACCATGCAATTTATTGTGCATTTTCTCCTGAGTACACAGATACCTAATATGTGGTAAAAATCAATTGTTTGGGCGCACGGCAGAGCTCGGAAGGGAAGGAGCGCCATTTGAATTTTTGAACGCAAAATTAGCTGCACTCATTAGCTGACGCCTGAAGACCACCTGAGGTGCTTAAACAATGGAGTTCCCCCACAAGTGACCCCATTTTGGAAACTAGAGCCCTCAAATAATTTTTCTAGACGTTTGTTGAGCAATTTGTACCCCTGGGGACTTCACAGAAGTTGATAACGTTGAGCCGTGAATATATATATATATATATATATATATATATATATATATATATATATATATATATATATATATATATATATATATATATATATATATATATATATATATATATATATATATATATATATATATATATATATTTTTGTTTTTTTTACTACAAAACTGTTACTTCAACCAGGTAACTTTTTTCACAAGGGTAGCAGGAAAAATGCACCCTAAAATGTATTGTGCAATTTCTCCTGAGTATACCGATACCTCATATGTGTTGGAAAGCAATTGTTTGAGCGCACGGCGGGGCTCTGAAAAGGAGCGCCATTTGACAGCAAAAATTAGTTGGAATCATTAGCGGACGTCATGTTGCGTTTGGAGACCCCTTGATGTGCCTGAACAATGGTGCACCCCCACAAGAGACCCCATTTTGAAAACTAGAGCCCTCAAAGAATTTTTCTAGATGTTTGGTGAGCACTTTGAACCCCTGAGGGCTTCACAAAAGTTTATAACAGGTGCACGGCAGGGCTCGGAAGAGGAGCGCCATTTCACTTTTCAAACACACAGATGCCAAGCAGTGACGTGCATCACTGATCGGCCACTGCAGGACAAATGATGTGCAAAAAACTACCAGGGACATGAAGAAGAAAAAAAAGTCACGCCGAAAAAATAGCACAAATGCAGATCCGTTATGTGGGTCACTGATCAGTGCTCGACCGCTGCAGGACGCACACACGGATGAGATGCAAAAAAAAAACGATGCGGGACACTGACAAAAAAAAAAAAAAAGTCCCACTGAAAATTGATCACTGATGCATATCTGTTAATGCATTACTGATCAGCGCTCGACGGGACGCACGGACGGATGAGGTGTAAAAACTAACAGGAGAAAAAAAAAATTATGCTCACAGGACCCAGGGTAATCGATTAGCAGGAGGATTACTGACCAGAGGAACTGCAGGAGGAATAGAAGGCAGCAAGATGGATGGCTTATTACAGGAGCAGCAGGCAGGAAGTTGGGCAGCTCCTTTGTGAAGACCCAGGAAGGACCCAGCGATGGAGGCAGATGTGATTTGACCAATGAAGAGCTCGGACGACCTGGTGACAGCAGGTAGGGGACGTCTGAGAGGGAGAGCAGACGGAGACGGGGGAGGTTGAGACCGGAGAGGCAGAGGCAGAAGAATGGGGGCAGAATAGAGATTGCAAGGGGGGGGACACATCGGCAGCGTGCAGGGGCATCACAGGAGTGCGCAATACTCAGTGGGAGTAGGAGCGGCGATAGGACAGTGGTGGCGGCGTGACTCTACAAGTACCAGTGGGTGAGGGTTCCCCAGGCTAACACAAGCCTGTGGTGGGTGGTCACACCCAGATCAGACCGCCCCACTGTACGCTGATTAGAGCGATTGCGCGTCATAGCACGATCACTCCAATCAGTGCTGCAGGGGGTGGGGGGCGCCGTGTTTGATATCCAGCTATGAGCTGTTGCTGCGGCTGCTGCAGCACCTCATAGCAGGATCTCACAATCGCACTTTAAAGCATTTTTTTAGCCGAAAAAAGTGCGATCGATATGGTTGGCGGTTCAGATGTGAACAGCCAATCACAACGATCGTCGATGGGGGGTGGTGGTGCCACCCCCGGGGTCAAGCAAAGGTCCACTGCTGTAAGAAACAGCAGGGGACATCATTTGAAAGCTGTTGTTATGGCCACGGCAATCAAATGAACTTTAGGCAGTAATGTTACTTCCCTGGTCGTTAAGTCACGTAACAATAGGACGTAACTTTACTGCCTGCGGTCATGAATGGGTTAACTGTGACTAGATGCGTGGTTGTAACCATGGATACCTATGGTCCTGCAATGACCTGAACATGAGGTGAGCAACATATTGAATCAGATGAACTATACTACATTTCTAATTGGAGGTATTTTCTAATATTATTATTATTATTATTATTATTATTATTATTATTATTATTATTACACTTAAAACATATTGGGATAGGATCTTGGAGATGGGAATAACCCTTTAATTCCTGCATGCCATCCGGGCCTGGGGATTTGACTACTTTAGTGATTTTGTGGCGGTGCAGTACTGCCTGCTGGTTTAAGCAGGTGCCTTTTAAACGAGATTTTATGGTATCTTTAATCATGTAGTCTCCCATGGGATTTTCTTGTATAACTATCTGTTCCACCATTTCACCCAGACTATTTTTGAGGGGGCCAAGTCTATATCATTTTTTGAGTTTCTTACTATTTATGTAGCTGAAAAATATTTTTGGATCATTTTCAATTTCTTGCATTGAGTCTCCATCTCAATCTTTGCTGACTTGATTTGATTTTCACAGAATTTGTTTAATTTTCTATGATTATTTAATTCCTCTTAACTACCCTTTTTATTTAATTCTCTAAATGCTTTATTTTTGTCATTTATTGCTCACCTTACAGCTCTATTTGGCCATAGTGGGTTTCTTTTATTTCTAGTTTAATTCCATAGGATATATTTTGTGCACAGGTGTTAAGGACACTTCTAAGTGTGTCCTGTTATTCTTTCTGTACTTCTCAGGACATTGTCCCAATTTATAGCACAAAGTTCATTTTTTAGCCGTTGTAAATTCACCTTTCAAAGTTTAGTGTCCTTGTACAAACCTCTCTACTATACACACACGTGGTCAATATTGTTGGTACTTCTCGCTTAATGAAAGAAAAACTCACAATGGTCACAGAAATAACATGAATCTGACAAAAGTAATAAAAAAATCTATGAAAATGAACAAATGAAAGTCAGACTTTGCTTTCCAACCATGATTCCACAGAATTTAAAAAAAATAAATAAAACTCATGAAACAGGCCTGGACAGAAATGATGGTACCACTGAAAAAAATGTGACAAAAGGCACATGCTAAATCAAGGTGTCCACTAATTAGCATCACAGGTGTCTACAGTCTTGTAATCAGTCAGTGGTCCTGTATATAGGGCTACAGATACTCATGTGCTGTTTGGTGACATGGTGTGTACCACACTCAACATGGACTAGAGGAAGCGAAGGAAAGGGTTGTCTCAGGAGATTAGAAAGAAAATTCTAGATGAGCATGTTAAAGGTAAAAGTTATAAAACTATTTCCAAGCAGCTTGATGTTCCTGTGACTACAGTTGCACATATTATTCAGAAATTTAAGATCCATGGGACTGTAACTAAGCTCCATAGACATGGCTGCAGGAGGAAAATTAATGACAAATCAAAGAGATGGATAATACAAATGGTAACAAAAGAGCCCACAAAAACTGCTAAAGAGATTAAACGTGAACTTCAAGCTCAAGGAACATCAGTGTCAGATCTCACCAGCCATCGTTGTTTGAGCCAAAGTGGACTTCATGGGAAACGACCAAGGAAAGCACCATTGTTGAAAAAAAATCATTAAAAAGCCAAACTGGAAGTTTCCAAACTACATGTTGACAAGCCACAAAGCTTCTGGGAGAATGTCCTATGGACAGATTAGACAAAAATGGAACCTTTTGGCAAGGCACATTAGCTCTATGTTCACAGATAAAAAAAATGAAGCATATCAAGAAAAGAACACTGTCCCTACAGTGAAACATGAAGGAGGCTCTGTTATGTTCTGGGACTGCTTTGCTGCAATCTAAAAGCAAAATATTTGCTACATACAAAAGTAAACATACAAAGATGTCAATACTACATTAGTTATGTATTGGGATGTGTGACTATCACATTAAAGGGGTATTCCCATCTCCAAGATTTTATCCTGATATGTAGTCGGTATAATAATATTAGCAAATATATCCTATTAGAAATGTAGTGTAGTTGTTCTGATTCACTATGCCAGGGCATGTGCATGGCATTGAAGGATCTTGGGTATCCATGATTACAACTACGCATATAGTCAGTTTGTAAGTTAGTTGCTAGTGGTCATAACCATGGACACCTAAGGTCCTGAACTTGAGGTAAACAACATGGTGAATCAGAAGAACTACACTACATTTCTAACTGGAGGTATTTGCTAAGATTATTATAATATTATTATTATTATTATTATTATTATACCCAGTACATATTGGCATAGGATCTTGGCGATTGGACTACCCCTTTAAGTAAATTCTTTATATAAGTAATTTTTTTTCTGCAGTTGCTCTGAAATGTCACTTTACGTTTAACCTACAATAGCAGCACCCTCTGTAGTAGTCACCAATTTCTAATGTGTGTGTGTGTGTGTGTGTGTGTGTGTGTGTGTGTGTGTGTGTGTGTGTGTGTGTGTGTGTGTGTGTGATTTTTTTTTTTTTTTTCTCTCTCAATGAATAAGACAGTTGTGCAGTTCAGTTGTGGAAGGCTGCAAGTTCACTTCTGTCCATTTACATTTTTCATTTTGGTCTATATGCTGCTGCCTGCTTTGTGTAATTTATTGTATTGCCAAAAAATCAGCCACAGTTTCTATGTATAAGCCATTTTCCAAGCAGGAATTGTACATCCATCTGCTGTTTTAAATGCATTTCCATGCTTTGTGTTTTAGGACACCCCTTGTTGCACAAGTTGCCCATTGCCTTTTGCAGATCCAAGCAAACCTACCGCAGCCCCTCTGCTTTCCAGACACAGCTCTGCTACACTTTTCACGTTACCTCGATGATCAGAGTCTCAGTCAATTGCAGTCAAAGTTCAGGTGAATATGGATTTTTTTTTCCCCTACCTGCACTAAATATGCATCTGTTATATGGAGCTGTCCAGAAGTAATAATGACCTGAATAATCTGAAAGACTGGTCTAGTTTGTGCCTGGTTTGGCTTTGTAGTGACTGCACAGATCTGAAAAGCCGCTTAATAGAAGTCAGGCACTAGCAATCGCCCATCTCATTGTCATTTAAGGGATAGTTCATTACTTAGCCCCTTCATAAGTTCTGTATTCTCCAGTCTAAACTAATAACAGATACCACCTGCAGGGTGACATTGGCTGTAGTATTCACGGGGCATATCGATCAGCAACCTCTAATGCATTGCAGTTCTCAAAGTAATTTGGGACGTCTAAGGTTCATCCAAGGCAACTGTGACTACTGCAGCTCATTAGTGGCAACTGATTTCCTGCAACTCTACGTAGCATAACCATGTCACAGGATACCTGGTGCAAAAGATGTGGGGGTTTTTGTGTTTTGTTTTTTTTTTAAATTTTCTTTTACAATGGGCAACGTACTATTTACGGAGTTGTCCAAGTAGTGAACAATGTGTTCTGCTGCATCGTTACAATAGAAGATATACCACAAAAGGAGAGCATGTATTTTAGAAGAGATTAGGTGGGGAAGATTGTGGTGTTTGCAGTTTTAAAATCATACATATCATAAAAGTTCTACCTCCCTGTTTTAGTTGATTGTTACAAATAACCGGACGTAAAATTCGGCATTTAGCTGAACAATTTCTGAATATATACAGTCATATGAAAAAGTTTGGGCACCCCTATTAACCTTTTTTCTTTATAACAATTTGGGTTTTTGCAACAGCTATTTCAGTTTCATATATCTAATAACTGATGGACTGAGTAATATTTCTGGATTGAAATGAGGTTTATTGTACTAACAGAAAATGTGCAATCCGCATTTAAACAAAATTTTACCGGTGCAAAAGTATGGGCACCTCAACATAAGTGACATTAATATTTTGTAGATCCTCCTTTTGCAAATATAACGGCCTCTAGTCGCTTCCTGTAGCTTTTAATGAGTTCCTGGATGAAGGTATATTTGACCATTCCGGTTTACAAAACAATTCCAGTTCAGTTAAGGCTGCTTTCACACTGTTTTTTTTTTTAACATGCGTCATGAACGTTTTTTAACGCAAAAACGGAACCAGTGCAAATGCGTTTTCATTTAAATGCATTTGCAATGGACTCGCATAAACATGCGTTCACATGCGTTTGCTTGCGTTATAGTGAGGTTCCAGCAACTTGCAGTTTAACTTTTTTCAAACACGCGACTTGTAGCGTTTTTGAGCAGCATCCAAATACTGTATTTCACTGGATCCTGTCTATACTGCACGCAAACGCATGTGAACGCTGGCATGCTGATAGACAGGATCCTGCTTGCTCTTCTCAGCATGCCCAGAAACCAGCCTGGCGTGATCAGTCTCTCTCTCCCCCTCTCTCTCCCCCCCCCCTATCTCTCCCCCGCCTGAGAGCGGCGGACGCTCGTAATCAAGGCAAATATCGGGTAACCAAGCAAAGCGCTTCGCTTAGTTACCAGATGTTTACCTTGGTTACGTGTGCAGGGAGCAGGCAGCTCGGCTCCTAGCAGCTGCGGACGCTCGTAACCAAGGTAAATATCAGGTATCCAAGCAAAGCACTTAGCTTAGTTACCCGATGTTTACCTTGGTTACCAGCGTCCGCAGCTGCCAGATGCTGGCTCCCAGTCTGTCACGTTCAGTTCCCCTCACTCCCGATCACATGACTGCAATGCCCGCCCATAAACTTCAAGTGACAGGATTCTGCAAAATAACACATGCGTTTGCAAGCGTTTTTCTTTGTAAAAACAGGATCCACTTTTACAGCAAAAAAAACGTTCATGACGCATGTTAAAAAAACGTAGTGTGAAAGCAGCCTAAGTTTGCTGGTCGCCGAGCATGGACAGCCCGCTTCAAATCATCCCACAGATGTTCAATGATATTCAGGTCTGGGGACTGGGATGGCCATTCCAGAACATTGTAATTGTTCCTCTGCATGAATGCCTGAGTAGATTTGGAGCGGTGTTTTGGATCATTGTCTTGCTGAAATATACAAAGAGAAGGAGCCAACACGATTTCTATACTGTATTTGTTGATAAATTAGAGATTTTTGGCAAAACTGCAATATTTTGAGCCACCCCGCCAACGTCACGGCAAATCCCATGGGGCAGTCCTACACTAAATATTATATTTTGTTTGGGGTGCCATATGGCCTCACACATCAAATGCAGAACTGCTTGAGGCAGCACTTACCTGGTGCTTTTCATTCCCGTACCTGTGACTGAGTCACAGCTGTGGGCGGGACAGGCCCAGGTAAGTGCTGCTAAGATTAAAAACCCTGTGGACAGGGCCGGTGGCTGTGTGTGAACAGTCACCAATAGCTAAACCAGTTTTCAGATAAAACAACCAAAAAAGGGTGCACGGCCTGGTGGAGGCTAACCACCTGCCAAAAAAATTCAACTACCTTGCTGAAATATCCATCCCCTGCGTAACTTCAACTTCGTCACTGATTCTTGCACATTATTGTCAAGAATCTGCTGATACTGAGTTAAATCCATGCAACCCTCAACTTTAACAAGATTCCCAGTGCTGGCATTGGCCACACAGCCCCAAAGCATGATGGAACCTCCACCAAATTTTACTGTGGGCAGCAAGTGCTTTTCTTGGAATGCCGTGTTTTTTTGCCTCCATGCATAACGCCTTTTTGTATGACCAAACAACTCAATCTTTGTTTCATCAGTCCACAGGACCTTCTTCCAAAATGTAACTGGCTTGTCCAAATGTGCTTTTGCATACCTCAGGCGACTGTTTGTGGCGTGCTTGCAGAAACGGCTTCTTTCGCATCACTCTCCCATACAGCTTCTCCTTGTGCAGAGTGCGCTGTATTGTTGACCGATGCACATTGACACCATCTGCAGCAAGATGATGCTGCAGGTCTTTGGAGGTGGTCTGTGGATTGTCCTTGACTGTTCTCACCATTCTTCTCTGCCTTTCTGATATTTTTCTTTGCCTGCCACTTCTGGGCTTAACAAGAACTGTACTTTGTTCTTCCATTTCCTTACGATGTTCCTCACAGTGGAAACTGACAGTTTAAATCTCTGAGACAACTTTTTGTATCCTTCCCCTGAACAACTATGTTGAATAATCTTTGTTTTCAGATCATTTGAGAGTTGTTTTGAGGAGCCCATGATGCCACTCTTCATAGGAGATTCAAATAGGAGAACAACTTGCAAGTGGCCACCTTAAATACCTTTTCTCATGATTGGATACACATGCCTATGAAGTTCAAAGCTCAATGAGGTTACAAAACCAACTTAGTGCTTTAGTAAGTCAGTAAAAAGTAGTTAGGAGTGTTCAAATCACGAAATTAATAAGGGTGCCCATACTTTTGCACCGGTCAATTTTAAATGCGGCTTGCACATTTTCTGTTAGTACAATAAACCTCATTTCAATCCAGAAATATTACTCAGTCATTCAGTTATTAGATATATGAAACTGAAATAGCTGTTGCAAAAACCCAAATTGTTATAAAGAAAAAAGGTTAACATTAATAGGGGTGCCCAAACTTTTTCATATGACTGTATTCTATTTGTGCAGAAATTTGTACATTGGGATAGTTCTTCCTGGACATGTTCTCCTATTTTAACCTTATTAGTGATGATCTAGCACTAAATTGCTTAGGTGCTTGGTACTTGAATCAAGCAAATTGGACTGATTGGGTGCTCGTCTCGTAACGAGCATAATGGAAGTCAATGGAAAACTCAAGCGTTTTTCTGGCAGACCCTCCCAGAAAGTCTAGGGGGCATGAAAATCGCTGAAATTGATGGAAACTGCATAGAGAAGATGCCTTGATTCATTTGTGACTCCCAGATCGCTGCTGTGAACAATGTTGTCAAGAGTATTATGCCACTTTTACAAACTGACAATAAAAACATACAAAACCAAGGATAAAATGGACTTCTCTGTTGCTTCATTGGGGGACACCAGAAACCATGGGTGTATGCTGCTGCCACTATAAGGTTGATACTAGGCAAAAATAAAAAGCTTACCCTTCCTCAGCAGTATATAGCCACTGACTGGCCGGAAACTATTTAGTTTTCGCTTATTGTCCATAGGAGGTAGACATGGGGCTCCCTGCTCAGCCCCGCATCTTGCATCTTCCACAATTGTCATTTTTTTCTACTAATGATCTCATTAACCCCTTCACGACCTTGGACGGATCTATCCGTCCAGGATCGTGTCCCGTTAAGCCCCGCCCCCTGCCGCGGGCAGGCGGCGTGGATCGGCACACATATCAGCTGTTTTCAACAGCTGACATGTGTGCCTGCTAGCCGCGGGTGGAATCGCTTCCACCCGCGGCCGGAATCGCTTCCACCCGCGGCCATTAACCCCTTAAATCTTGCTGCCAAAGTCTGGCAGCAAGATTTAAATGCGCGCGGCCATGTTTTTTTACTTACCGCCGCCCCCACCGGAAGTCACGTGTGTTATCACGTGACTATCGGTGGTTGCCATCGTAGCACAGGGTCATGTGATGACGCCTGCTGCTATGATGTTTCACTTTCATTTTCCCTCGGCCGAGAGCAGAGGGAAAAACAAAGTGACTGAATCTGCTGTTTACAGCTGTATTGCTGTGATCAGCAGATAGATAATAGCGATCGGATTCCTGATCGCTATAGCCCCCTAGGGGGACTAGTAAAATAAAAAAAAAAGTTTTAAAAAATAAAAAAAAAACAAAAACCTAAAAGTTCAAATCACCCCCCTTTTCCCCCATTGAAAATTAAAGGGTTAAAAAATAAATAAATAAATACACATATTTGGTATCGCCGCGTTCAGAAATGCCCGATCTATCAAAATATAAAATCAATTAATCTGATTGGTAAACGGCGTAGTGGCAAAAAAATTCCTAACGCCAAAATTACGTTTTTTGGTCGCCGCAAGTTTTACGCAAAATGCAATAACAGGCGATCAAAACGTAGCATCTGCGCAAAAATGGTACCATTATAAACGTCAGCTCGAGACGCAAAAAATAAGCCATCACTGAGCCATAGATCCCACAAAATAAGAACGCTACGTGTTTCGGAAAATGGCGCAAAACGTGCGCCACTTTTATTGGACAAACTTGTGAATTTTTTTTAACCCCTTAGATACAAGTAAACCTATACATGTTTGGTGTCTCCAAACTCGCACCGACCTGAGGCATCACATAGATACATCAGTTTTATCATATAGGGAAAACGGTGAATAAAACATCCCAAAAAATATTGTGCGATCACACTTTTTTGCAGTTTTTCCACACTTGGAATTTTTTTGCTGTTTTCCAGTACAATATATGGTAAAACCTATGGTTTCATTTAAAAGTACAACTCGTCCCGCAAAAAACAAGCCCTCATATGGCAAGATTGACGGAATAATAAAGTTACGGCTCTCGGAAGAAGGGGAGCAAAAAACACAAAAACGGAAAGTTCCCGGGGGCTGAAGGGGTTAAAGGGAGCCAATCACCAGGATTTTCATATATAACCTAAAGCCAGTGCTATACTGGCACTATCAGGCTGATTCTCTACATAACTTTAGTGGGCAGCTTGGATGTATAGGTTTTGAAATCCAAAAAAGTAAAGTATAAAATTAGCTGCTTGTTGAGTGACAGCAGCAAAGGAGCAGATAATATATTCATAGTTATCCCCTCCCCGTTAGAATTAACATAAGCATTATACAAACGATTCACTTTGTCTGTTGAAGGACCTGTGTGAGGTCATACCCATGTGACCTGATATCAGCTTTGGTGGCTGAGGCCCTGCCCCTTCTGGTCACATGGGTATGACCTCACACAGGTCCTTCAACAGACAAAGTAAATCGTTTGTATAATGCTTATGCTAATTCTAACTGGGGGAGGGGATAACTGAATATATTATCTGCTCCACTACAACTGTCACTCAACAAGCAGCTAATTTTATAAACTTTTACATTTTTGGATTTCAAAACCTATACATCCGAGCTGACCACTACAGGTACAGTATGTATAGAATCAGCCTGATAAAGCCAGTGCTATACTGGCACTAGGTTATATACGAAAATCCTGGTGATTGGTTCCCTTTAATTACTTTTCTCCTACAGATACATCATGTGAGGGTAACAGAGTGTAAATGCTCACTGTGTCATCCCACCTAGAATACGAGAGCACAGTTCTGTAAATGCTCACACCGTATCCTCAGGTCTCAACGGCAGGGTCGCTAACCCCTAATGCTTTAGCAATTAGGTCCAGGAAATAGACCCTAGCTAACACTTTCTGGCCCACTATAGCAACGTATGGCAAGGAGACAAAAGAGACACTACCAGGGAAAAAAGCAATCAAGAGGGATCCAGAAACATACAGCATCAGGTAAAATGTCCCTCAGTCCCAGCCAGTATACAGTCCAGCACGATTGCAGGCACAGCCATGCGGCGCCCCAGACACGCCTACAGTCGCTATCTTCACTGCGCTCCACTCCACGCGCGCTTACATATATCCGCTGTCCCTCCACACTAGCAGCTGACTCTGCTGACTCACTCCCAACTGCCATTGCCACGGCGCACCACCACGCGTCCTCACAGACTGCCACAACCCCACACCAGCCGCCATTAAGCAAGAACCGCAAAGGGTTGACCACAAGGCTTCATAGCTTCCAGCATCCCGCGATGCTCCCTTCACTGTCTTAACTCCTCTGATAACTTACATGTCCTAACTATCATTTTAGTTCATGGACACTCCTCCCCCTACACTACCGACGCTGAAAAAGGCTTCCGGGCCCAGCACAGGACATTTTCATGTCTTTACACAGTTAGTCATGCCCTCCCCACAATAGTCAAATACCGCAGCCCAGCCAGAGCCAATCCACACACGCAGTGCCTATCAAACACTGAATACCGGACTCTGTTTTCAACAGTGCCTCACTTCCTCCACACCTACTCTTTCCCCGTCAGGCAGCACAAGCACACATGGGGACACAGCCTCTGCAGATCCACCATATAAACCAGGGTAAGACTTCCTCCACTAGCGACACATGGTCTCCTCCTCACAGAACTCGCATTCTAACCGTACGCATCTTACTATGCCTAACTTTAGGGAAGAATGGCCCGCCCAGCCATCTCTAGTATTACCCTTTACCTGCTCCTCCTGTAGAATAAAGTTCACATCAGACCAGAACTCATCTCCTGCCCGTCCTGTTAGCTCTCACACCCATGCAACCCAGGGGCCACCACCAACCAGAGTGAGTCCGCTATCCCAGAGTGTGCCTCAGCTCTTTTTCAGTCGGTTGCAGACCTAACCAAAGTCTCCCAGACACTAGTCACATTCATGCAGCAACTACCACTACAGACCACTAACCCTGGTACACTGATTGCCAACCAGAACGATTCAGATCTACCACATGGCAAAATCCAATATGACAAACCATAAACTCCAAGAAGCAAACCCACCACATGTCATCCTCCCGGTCTCCTCCATCCACTTCCTCCCAAGCCCGTTGGTGAAACACTTGCCCCCAAAAGGTACTATAGGACTCGGAGTTCGACTCAGACCCCGATTCGAATTCAGATTCTGATTCAGAACAAGATACCAAAACGAGACATGGTGGACAGCCTAGTTCAGGCCTTCAACGGACACTAAACATCAAAGAAACGAACCTCCAATCTACTGAACAGTCTGTTTCTTTCAGAAAGAGCAAGTGAGTGAGTGCATGAGACAGATTAAGAACCACACGTTCGAAACGCGTCCTCTTGTGGGCTATTGTCGACCCTGTAATGGACTTTTTTAATATGAATAGAGAAATAAAAAATTTGTATATTTTTAAGAAAACTCTTTTGGACTGGATTGCTGGAATTTTTTCTGGATTTACCATCAAGAGTTCCAGTAGGTGCTCAATAGGGAATGGCGACCAACCAGACAGACAGATTAAACAAAAGTAGCGAATGGACATTCTGTACCCCTTTCCCAATGAACTTCTAAAGAAGTGGGCTAAATCACCCTTTGTTGATCCACCAGTTTCTCGCCTATCTGTGGGAACCATCCTTGCGTTATCAGATGGTGCAACCCTGAAGGACCCCACTGATGGATCAAAACGCTTGCCAAGTCTGCCTTTGAAGCAGTCGGTTAAGCTCTAGCCCCAGCCTTTGCATCCACTTGGTCTCCAAATGAATGACAGCATGGTCCAAACACCTAAAGGAAGGCATCGTCAACGGAGCTACGCAAGAGGAGATCGCAGACTCACCAACCAAATTGCCTACGCAGAAAAATGTCAGCCCTCACTCAAAGTGTGGAACGCTGACTCCGCCTCTAAAATATGTATCATCCGCTCGCCTTTCCTAGGTCCTATTCAGGTATCAGCTAGATCAAATCATCGCAGCAGCAATGGGAGGAAAAAGTACCTTCCTCCCCCCAATAAAGAACAAGACCACCATTTTCAAAGAGAAGAATCAGTATCATTCCAGTCCTTTTGCCAATTCTCAACCCGATCCAGAAATCAGGAAAAAAATAAAGCCTACCAAGAGAAAAAGAAACCTTCCTTCAAACCAGCACCAACCTGGAAACAGCGCCTATGCTATAACGGACGGGGCGCTAAGATTCAGACCCAACAAATTCAACAGCGCGTGACATAGAGCTCCAACTGGGTGAACTCTCAAAGTAGGAGGTCTGCTCAAACTGTTTTGGGAGGTCTGGGTCTCTGCAACCAACGACTCCTGGGTCCAGGAAATCATCAACTCTGGATACAAGATAGCCTTTGCATCGCCACCGAAACGACGATTCCTCCTGTCCTATCCCCCAGGGTCAAAAGCCCTCACTCAAGGTTTTTATGCAGCCAGCACTTCCCTCCTACCGTATTTTTCCAAAAAATAAGACCCCCTCCAAAAATAAGCCCTAGCAGGGATTTTCAGAGCAAGGCTTAAATATGAGCCCTCCCCCGAAAATAAGCCCTAGTCACAGTGCAATAATGAAGTGTCCGTGCAGCTAAAAGAGTTAGATACTGCAGGACACTTCATTATAGACAGCGGTCACCCCGCAATCACACTCACCAGACGCCAAGCAGAGCACCTACAGTGATCGCAACATCAGATCTCTCACACACAATAAGTTTGAAAACACACACAATCAGATCACAAAAACAGATCGCACACGTAATCAGATCACACAAACATCGGATTGTACTCATACCACATTCAGCGACACCGATTTCTTCTCGCCGGCAGAATCCTGAGAGGCTGTGCGGTGAAGCGCAAGGACCTGCCGCAATGCTTGCTTACAGGACCTGCGGACACACATGACTTCCACCCATCATTCCCTGCTGCAATACTGCCACATCGGTATTGATTAGTGAGAATGGACAGTGTGGAAGACAGGGTGGTGCTGAGAAACAGACTGGAAGCAACCTACAACCTGCTCACACTGTTCTGGCTTCAACAGTAGTGTCCCACGCCCCCCTGCAAAGTGAGATAGGAAGCTAGGTTAGGATGTGTGCATGTGTTGGGTGTGCTCCAACAGCAGGCAGAGTTTGCCCTGTCCGATGGCCGCTGCCTCTAAGTACACCTCCATCAGCGGGATGTACACTTCCTCATCCCTCACTGCACACCTGGCATATTTTAAGTTATGCACACAGCTAAGAGGGATATTATTAGCAAATACAATCTATTTAACTTTGCACTGAATGGACATTTGGTTGTACATGACAGCACCAAGGACTGGAATGCAAAAACTCTGCCTAAAAGCCTTTAATACACTATCCTTACTCTAGCAGCTAAACCTACACTAATTGCAGCTAAGAGCGGTATTATTATGGAATACAATCTATTTGAATTAGCCCTGAAAGAACTGTTGGCTTATTGTTGCAACAGCAGGTACTGTAACGCAATGATACCTGCCTAAATACTTCTAATACTCTAACCTTTCTCTAGCCGTTAACCCTACACTAATTGCAGCTAAGAACCGTAGCATTATAGAATAGAATCTATTTAAGCAAAGTCCTTTTCAGGGCTAATTCAATTCAATACAGCAGGTACTTAAATGCAATGAATCCTGCATAAATACCTCTAATACACTATTGCAGTATTATTAGAAAATGGAATATATGTCAATTAGCCCTGAAAAGGACTTTTTGGTTACCGTAGCAGCAGCAAGGTCTGTAAGGCTAGAATCCCTGCCTACATGCCTCTATTATACTATCCTTACTCTAATTTCAGCTAAGAAGGGTATTATAGAATAGAATCTATATGAATTAGCGCTGAAAAGGACATTTGGTTTAGTGTGGCAAAATGCTTGTAATTGTCCCTACACTAGCAACTAACCCTACACTAATTGCAGCGAAGCGCAGTAGTATTATAGAATAGAATCTATTTAAATTTGCACTGAAAAGGATTGTTAGTTTAATGTTGCAACAACAGGTACTGTAACACTAACACACTGTCCCTTCACCAGCAGAAATTCTCGCTACACTATTTCCAGGTACAGAACGCTGAGCATGGCGTCACTGGGTCTTGTATAGACTCGATGACTCTATGCGGGCAGCCAATCACAGATATGCCAGTAGCCAACATGGCTGCGGCATTACTGTGATTGACAGGCAATTCCCATATGTTTGGTGGCTGTAAATCGGCCGCAAAACATGCTGGGCGGGGAATAGAGCATGGTGCTTGAGTACCAGGATGCTTGATAGTGCCAAGCACGCTCACCTATCACTACTTATTAGTATAACAGGTACCGAATGGATTACAAAAAGTTGAGATCCATCCCAGACGCAGAGGCATAATTTTATCAATGCATAACAAGACTTTGTATTACTCTGTACTTTGTATTCTCTGTTTTCATTAATGATTTTTTTTTTTTTTCTTGAAATTCAGGTCAGCTCCTAGTCCATGAGAAAAACTGCACCTTGGACTCTACACAGCCATAGGCTCCCTTTTCAGTCTTTGCTTCAAGGGTTTTATGTGAGGTTTTATTATGTTTCTGCAAAGGTGTAAATGAAGCATCGCAGTAAAGGGAAAAGGCGTGGTTGAACTCCATCTACAAGAAGACACGGCTAAACCGATGCAAGACAGATTATGTACCAGGCTGGGCCCATACCGTTTTTTTGTGTAGAATGTTAAAGAATGGCTCTGTGAGATCCATTATTGCTAAAGTCACTGAACGGATCTTTAAGATGAATCCTGTTTATTTTTTTTTATACATATATATATATATATATAGCGCCATGTAAATAAATATAAAGTATTATTAAACTGGGCTCTTTAATTACCATGCATTTGTACATGTGCCTTCCAACACTAGTTATTTTATCATCAAATGAAAACCGTATTTTTCGGACTATAAGACGCACCGGACCATAAGACGCACCCTGGTTTTAGAGGAGGAAAATAGGAAAATAAAATTTTAAGCAAAAAAATGTGGTCATGACACATTATGGGGCGAGGATCTGCTGCTGGAGAATCTGGAGAATTGAAAAAATAAAACTGACATTTATTTGTATAATTGTAAAAACATACAGACTGTGCAGTGGGCACAGAGGCACAAGTGCAAAAAGGGTGGATTTATCTGATGCGTTTCGACCAGAGTCTTATTCATGGCATGTGTTTTATCCAGACTAATGTGTACCTTTTTAAATACTGAATAACAGGTTGAGGGGTGGGATTAGTGATCAATTAAAACTAAAAGACGTGCAGGTGTGAAATTCTTAGACAGCACTACCATCAGTCACGTATCAGGAATAAAAACATACATGTAGGAATCCACAATGAAAAAATTGAGAAATGAGTATCAAATGTTGTATGAAACTGGAATTCCCTCTCAAAATATACATGCTTGGTTGATTAAGCTAAATGTAGGAAAGCATTAATAGGTGTCTCATGTGTTACCTTCTCCGGCTGAACATAGAAATGAAATCAGGGGAACTGGGGGAACTGATCAGGACCAAAAGAAATTGCTCCAGATCAGATCTCTTCCCACAGGAATCCAATAAAGTCATTGACAAACTAAAAAAAACGGGGTTATCCCACTTGGAGCCTGGATAGAGCCCAAAAAATTGTACATGATATGGACAGAGCAGATTTGTTAAAAAAATAAAAAAACAAGCAAAAGAATCAAAATTCAAAGAAAATCACATTCAGTACAGCATTTTCACCACGATATAGCCACATTACTAAAATCATCAAAAAACACATTCCATTATTGTATCAGGACAAAAACCTCTCCAGAGTTCTTAATATCAAATTAATTTTGCAGCTAAACGTGCGTTAAATCTTGCCAATATTCTTACCCCAAGTGCGATTTCTGCTCCAACAACAAACAAAAATTGGCTTTCCTGTTCAGGTTTTTACCGCTGTGGACACAATCAATGTACAGCATGCAATTTTGCAAAAATTACCAAGCAATTTGTTTCTACCCATACGGGTATTTCATTTCTCAATTTTTTCATTGTGGATTCCTACATGTATGTTTTTATTCCTGTTACGTGACTGATGGTAGTGCTGTCTAAGAATTTCACACCTGCACGTCTTTTAGTTTTAATTGATCACTAATCCCACCCCTCAACGTGTTGTGTGTACCTTTTTTAAATACTGAATCAGTCTGAATAAAACACATGCCATGAATAAGACACTCTGGTCGAAACGCGTTGGATAAATCCACCCTTTTTGCACTTGTGCCTCTGTGCCCACTGCACAGTCTGTATGTTTTTACAATTATACAAATAAATGTCAGTTTTATTTTTTCAATTCTCCATGATGCTGGATACTTGATTCTTGCTACATATAAATATAAAAAGACTCACCAGCACATCCACTAAGTGGATCTTTCTACTCACTGTGTTGGTCAGGACACAGGCAGGTGATGTTATGAGACACATGCTTGTGTAAGGCAGTGACGACACACTGGGAGAAATAATGGTGACTGGGTACCAAGGGACGGCCACCGCCATCAGCTTGCGAAAGCCTCAGTGTCCTAAAGCCTAAACTGCAACATTTCCAGGGCATGCTGTTTGAAAATGTGGCCAGTTCCTATTGAATCCACTAAAATACATGGAAGAAAGACTGTGTAACCTATTGTAAGATTTGGCCCCCATTCCCCCACAGCCCCTTTTCATAACTACTCAGCCCTCCTCTTCCACAGTGGCGTAGCTACTGCTTTTGCCGCCCGGGGCGGTTGTCAAATTTGCCGCCCGGGGCGGTTGTCAAATTTGCCGCCCCCCTCCGTTGGCCGTCGACAATCCACAAACTTTCAAAAATCCGGAAAACCATCAAAATATTTATTTTTCATGGAACTACAAATCAAAGATCTAATTGTAGACTGCTGCTATTAGTCCTAGACTTTCACCTTTTTACACACATGTAGGCCTATTATACACACACACAGCTCTGCTGTATTCATACAGACACACAGCTCTGCTGCATACATAGAGACACACACACACACACACACACACAACTCTGCAGCATACAGACACACAACTGCATACATACAGACAGACACACAACTCTGCAGCATACATACAGACACACAATTCTGCAGCTGCTGCATACATATATATATATATACATACAGGCACACAACTCTGTAGCTGCTGCATACATGCATACAGACACACACAACTCTGTAGCTGCTGCATACATACAGACACACACAACTCTGTAGCTGCTGCATACATACAGACACACACAACTCTGTAGCTGCTGCATACATACAGACACACACAACTCTGCAGCTGCTACATACATACAGACACACAGCCCTACTACATACATACACACACACACACACACAACTCTGCTGCACATATAGACACACACGCGGCTTTTGGGGGCCCGCACACGCGGCTCCTGGGGGCCCGCACACGCGGCTCCTGGGGGCCCGCACACGCGGCTCCTGGGGGTTGGGGAAAGCCCATGCAGCTCACTGGGGCCCATAAACCGGGTGGCTGGGAGGGAGTATACAGGTCGAGAGGGGTAGAAATTACCGCTCGGTCACGGAGGAGAGGGGGCCCACACAGCGCCGGAGGTCGCTGGCTGACACTGCGCCTCCTTCATCTGTGGGACTGAGCAGGCCATGCGGTAGCTCCGCCCACAGATGAAGCTCAAACCAGGAGGACGCTGTGGTCTTAAAGCAGGGGTGGGCAACCGTTTTACTGCTGGGGGCCATTTGGAAAATTCTACCAACCTTCAGGGGCCGCACCAAATTATTAATTTGAAAATGACCTGGCTATAATTGGTCAAACAACTCTCCCCTATAGCCCTACTGTGGCGGCCGGAGCTGATTCTCTTTGGTGCGACTGTGATGTTTGCTTCTCACAACTGGTTTTCCAGGTTTGTCTTTGTTTGGAGCGCAGATTGGTAAATCATATATATCACACAGGAGACACTGTACATACACACACCGCTCTGACACACTGGCCGTATATTGCACACAGCCTTGACACAGTTGTCCTAGTTTACACTGGCCATATATATTAGTACACATGCACAGGAGATACACACACAAGCCATACATAGCATTCAACTTGCCGTATACACAGTACATAAGGAGAAGAAAAAAAAGCTCTGCATGTAAACGTGCACACCAGGAATTAGATATACCAATAAACCTCACAATATGAAACTTTATTAAGTGCCAAACACCGCACACATACACACCATATACACAGCACACACTCACACACGCCGTATACACAGCAATGCCGTATACACAGCACACATACGCGCCGTATACACAGCACACACACGCCGTATACACACACGCACGCACGCCGTATACACAGCAGACGCACGCACGCCTTATACACAGCGCCCTATACACAGCGCATGCGCACGCCCTATACACAGCGCGCGCGCGCACGCCGTATACACAGCACACGCCGTATACACAGCGCACAGACCGTATACACAGCGCACACGCAGATATAAGTACCTACTGCTTAGTTGCCCTGTAAGATTAGGTGCAGCACAAGTGATGGATGCAACAGCTCAGCTCAAGGGCTGGCTTCATTCTCCTCTTTTCTCTCCAAGAAAAGACCTGATAGACCTGAGCAGCCGAGCACAGAACGGGAGGGTGAGAGGCAGAACGCACGGCACTATACACTACAGGCCCCTGCCCCATCACTCTGCTTCTAGCTGCAATTTCACAGGGGAGCATGTAGGAGCCAGAGGGAGGAAGTCCCACCCCCAGTGCTGTCTGCCGGCAATAGACAAGATGAGCGGCTGCCCGAGCACCGCAACCACCGGGAATCTGCCCCAGTGCCCCGGGGGCCGCAGAAAAGGTCATCGCGGGCCGGATGTTCCCCACCCCTGCCTTAAAGGGACGGCAGCCACAATTTCCTGCCGAGGACTGCGGTCCCCGGAACTCAGCCCGGGGACAGCAGAACTGAAGGCGAGTGGCCAAAATGCCGCCCCCCTGACATGTGCCGCCTGGGGCGGACCGCCCCCTCCACCCCCCCATTTGCTACGCCACTGCTCCTCCATATCCAGCTTCTCAACCTTGACAAGACCAGCTCTCCCCTCTTCTCTCCTGATTGCATCTCACCACCTGTGCACTTGACCCGCTCCCTTCACACCTCATCCCCAACCTCACCACAGTCTTCATCTTGCCCCTAACCCATCTATTCAACCTATCACTAACAACTGGTGTCTTCCCCTCATACTTTAAACATACCTCCATCACACCCATCCTCAAAAAGCACTCCCTTGACCCAGCCTCTGTCGGCCTATATCACTTCTACCCTATGTTTCAAAACTACTGGAACAAAATGTCCATCTTGAAATGTCCTCCCAGCTCTCCTCCTGCTCCCTCTTTGATCAGTTACAATCTGGCTTCTGAAACCATCATTCCACTGAAACCGCCATAACTAAAGTCACCAATGACCTAACTGCCAAAGCCAAGTGACACTACTCTGTCCTCCTCCTCCTAGACCTGTCTTCTGCCTTTGACACTGTGGACCATTCCCTCTTGCTACAGATTCTCTCATCTACTCTATCTTGGATCACTTCATATCTCACAGACCGGACTTTCAGCGTCTCCCACTCTCTCACTACCACCTCCTCCTCATCTCGCCCCATATCTATCGGTATCCCCAAGGTTCAGTTCTTGGACCCCTGCTGTTCTCCATCTACACCTTCGGCCTGGGACAGCTCATAGTCTCACGGCTTCCAGTATCATCTTTAGGCCTAAGACACACGGCGTGAAAATCGGAGCGCGTGGGATGCGATAAAACATCGCATTCCACTTGGACCAATATTAGCCCATGTGTCAGCACACATGAGCGATTTATTTTCTCAGCCCTAATCGGACCGAGAAAATCACAGCATACTGCGACTAATGTGATCCAGGTTTCTCGCACCCATTCAAGTCTATGGAGTGAGAGAAAAATCTCACTGCATTCGCAGTACACCGGTGTACCACGAGTGCAGGGCGAAAACGGAGGAGAGAGGGAGATAAATCCCTCCCCTCCGCAGCACCGCCCCTCAGTGCCGGCCCGCCCCCCCGTAGCTGTTGTCCGATCGCATGATCGGACCTCAGTCGCAGTGACACTTGCATCACACTCTGCTCCTGCTGTGCTGCCAGCTTGAGAGGAGTGTCATGCGAGGATTGCACTAGTGCCCTGGGTGGCCCTGGCCTTATGCTGATGATACACAGATCTACCTCTGTGGACCTGATATCACCTTCTTGGACAGATTTTACACGCATAAATGTGTTTCCAGCCTGACTTGCCTGAAAAAAACTCGGCCGATTTTAGTTCGTTAGGTCAGTGTCCAAAGCAAGTGTGATGCTTTTTTTTAATTATCTAATGACTAGCAGAGCGTGTGTAATGCGTGTTTGATGCGTATGGGATCATTTTTTTCTATGTCATCTGCCATTCAACAGAGCTGAATAGTCGCTGACAGCAGACAGAGCCGAACGATCAGAATGAAGTCGGATGTACTTCACCCGACTTCATTGTCATCCCGCGGCTCTGTCTGTGTGTGGCGTCCTGATTAGCGGTCACCCGTGAAGGACTCACCGGTGACCGCTAATCCCCTGAGAGTCTTATTCATGGCATGTGTTTTATCCAGACTGATTCAGTATTTAAAAGGTACACACAATACGTTGAGGGGTGGAATTAGTGATCAATTAAAACTAAAAGACGTGCAGGTGTGAAATTCTTAGGGTACCTTCACACTTAGCGATGCAGCAGCGATCCGACCAGCGATCTGACCTGGTCAGGATCGCTGCTGCATCGCTACATGGTCGCTGGTGAGCTGTCAAACAGGCAGATCTCACCAGCGACCAGTGAACAGCCCCCAGCCAGCAGCGACGTGCAAGCGACGCTGCGCTTGCACGGAGCCGCCGTCTGGAAGCTGCGGAGACTGGTAACTAAGGTAAACATCGGGTATGGTTACCCGATGTTTACATTAGTTACCAGTGTGAGCAGGGAGCAGGGAGCCGCGCACACTGAGCGCTGGCTCCTTGCTCTCCTAGCTACAGTACACATCGGGTTAATTAACCCGATGTGTAATGCAGCTACATGTGCAGAGAGCAGGGAGCCGCGCACACTGCTTAGCGCTGGCTCCTTGCTCTCCTAGCTGCTGTACACATCGTGTTAATTAACCCGATGTGTACAGCAGCTACATGTGCAGAGAGCCGGAGCCGGCAGCACAGGCAGCGTGAGAGCTGCAGAGGCTGGTAACTAAGGTAAATATCGGGTAACCACCTTGGTTACCCGATGTTTATCTTGGATACAGCTTACCTCAGCTGTCAGACGCCGGCTCCTGCTCCCTGCTTGCTTCATTTGTCGCTCTCTTGCTGTCACACACAGCGATCTGTGTGTCACAGCAGGAGAGCGGCTTTGAAGAAAACGAACCAGGGCTGTGTGTAACGAGCAGCGATCTCGCAGCAGGGGCCAGATCGCTGCTCAGTGTCACACACAGCGAGATCGCTAATGAGGTCACTGCTGCGTCACAAAAAGCGTGACTCAGCAGCGATCTCGGCAGCGAGCTCGCTGTGTGTGAAGCACCCCTTAGACAGCACTACCATCAGTCACGTAACAGGAATAAAAACATACATGTAGGAATCCACAATGAAAAAATTGAGAAATGAGTATCACATCAAAAAATGTTGTATGAAACTGGAATTCCCTCTCAAAATATACATGCTTGGTTGATTAAGCTAAATGTAGGAAAGCATTAATAGGTGTCTCATGTGTTACCTTCTCCGGCTGAACATAGAAATTAAATCAGCCTGAGGAAATGCTATAATAAATTTAATGATTACATGTGACAAGCACCAAAAATTGGAGAATAAAAACACACGAGGCACGTATTATTATAGAAAGAGAAGAAAAAATAATAAATGTGATTTGGACTATTGTTCAGACTTAGCAGCAGAAGGGGTTGGAAGCATTGAAGAAGGAATCATTCCCCAGTAACAGATGGATGAAAAATCTTTAGTTGGATATACAGTCCTGGACAGGTAAGAAGCTCTGGGTCTTACTTTCTCATGTTTATTTATTCATACGGAATATTTAATATAAAAATATATGTTCAAGTTTTGAGTAGATTTTGGTATTTCATATATGAGATAAACTGGGAATTTTATATAAGCAAAGTTTGTAACTGTTCGTAGCAAAAAGGGGAGATGAAAGAAGCCAGGGGGAGGAGAACCACGGGTGATGTATTTATGTATATTGAAGGATTAGATCCTGTCGGGTATTCAGACCGTGCGGCACCCTTGTGCCGAGCCTGAATTTCCAGAAGGATTCTCTGTTCAGAAGTTTTCTTCTGTGGTCTCCACCCCTGTGAGGCTTGTTAACCCTCTCGATACCCATGAATGTGAAGTAGTCGGTGCATCTATTGTGTATACTGGCAAAGTGCCGTGAAACCGCAGAGATGTTAAGCGCATTCACATTCAGGGTATCTGATAGGTGTCGCCTAATTCTTTTCTTTAAAGGATTCCCAGTACAACCTACATACTGAATTTTGCATGCTGTGCACTCAATCAAGTATTACAATTGATATAATTTTTGACATCATATGAAAGACCCGTATGAGTAGAAACAAATTGCTTGTTAATTTTCGCAAAATTGCATGCTGTACATTGATTGTGTCCACAGCGGTAAAAAACATCTTTAGCAAACATTGTAGTTGCGGTTTTTGAAGAAATGTATATTTTTGATCCTCTTAATATTTTTTCAGATCATTATTTTTTACACCAGATACATCGATTATTTATTATTAATATGGAGGGGTGACTCCCAAATTATCCAGGAATTAATAAATTAGATCAACTGTAATCCTTTCAATCTCAAATTCACTTATTCGACTAATTCACACAAAATCAACTATCTTGATGTAACGTTGATGGGGAATTTGAATCGTATAGACATCATACCATATAACAAAGAAACAGATTGCAATTCAATTTTACTGGCCAGTTCATGTCACCCGATACATACTATCAAAAACATTCCTGTGGGGGAACTGATCAGGACCAAAAGAAATTGCTCCAGATCAGATCTCTTCCCACAGGAATCCAATAAAGTAATTGACAAACTAAAAAAACGGGGTTATCCCACTTGGAGCCTGGATAGAGCCCAAAAAATTGTACATGATATGGACAGAGCAGATTTGTTAAAAAATAAAAAAACAAGCAAAAGAATCAAAATTCAAAGAAAATCACATTCAGTACAGCATTTTCACCACGATATAGCCACATTATTAAAATCATCAAAAAACACATTCCATTATTGTATCAGGACAAAAACCTCTCCAGAGTTCTTAATATCAAATTAATTTTGCAGCTAAACGTGCGTTAAATCTTGCCAATATTCTTACCCCAAGTGCGATTTCTGCTCCAACAAATAAAAATTGGCTTTCCTGTTCAGGTTTTTACCGTTGTGGACACAATCAATGTACAGCATGCAATTTTGCAAAAATTACCAAGCAATTTGTTTCTACCCATACGGGTCTTTCATATGATGTCAAAAATTATATCAATTGTAATACTTGATTGAGTGCACAGCATGCAAAAGTCAGTATGTAGGTTGTACTGGGAATCCTTTAAAGAAAAGAATTAGGCGACACCTATCAGATACCCTGAATGTGAATGCGCTTAACATCTCTGCGGTTTCACGGCACTTTGCCAGTATACACAATAGATGCACCGACTACTTCACATTCATGGGTATCGAGAGGGTTAACAAGCCTCACAGGGGTGGAGACCACAGAAGAAAACTTCTGAACAGAGAATCCTTCTGGAAATTCAGGCTCGGCACAAGGGTGCCGCACGGTCTGAATACTCGACAGGATCTAATCCTTCAATATACATAAATACATCACCCGTGGTTCTCCTCCCCCTGGCTTCTTTCATCTCCCCTTTTTGCTACGAACAGTTACAAACTTTGCTTATATAAAATTCCCAGTTTATCTCATATATGAAATACCAAAATCTACTCAAAACTTGAACATATATTTTTATATTAAATATTCCGTATGAATAAATAAACATGAGAAAGTAAGACCCAGAGCTTCTTACCTGTCCAGGACTGTATATCCAACTAAAGATTTTTCATCCATCTGTTACTGGGGAATGATTCCTTCTTCAATGTTTCCAACCCCTTCTGCTGCTAAGTCTGAACAATAGTCCAAATCACATTTATTATTATTTCTTCTCTTTCTATAATAATACGTGCCTCGTGTGGTTTTTATTCTCCAATTTTTGGTGCTTATCACATGTAATCATTAAATTTATTATAGCATTTCCTCAGGCTGATTTAATTTCTATGTTCAGCCGGAGAAGGTAACACATGAGACACCTATTAATGCTTTCCTACATTTAGCTTAATCAACCAAGCATGTATATTTTGAGAGGGAATTCCAGTTTCATACAACATTTTTTGATGTGATACTCATTTCTCAATTTTTTCATTGTGGATTCCTACATGTATGTTTTTATTCCTGTTACGTGACTGATGGTAGTGCTGTCTAAGAATTTCACACCTGCACGTCTTTTAGTTTTAATTGATCACTAATTCCACCCCTCAACGTGTTGTGTGTACCTTTTTAAATACTGAATCAGTCTGGATAAAACACATGCCATGAATAAGACTCTCTGGTCGAAACGCGGTGGATAAATCCACCCTTTTTGCACTTGTGCCTCTGTGCCCACTGCATAGTCTGTATGTTTTTACAATTATACAAATAAATGTCAGTTTTATTTTTTCAATTCTCCATGATGCTGGATACTTGATTCTTGCTACATATAAATATAAAAAGACTCACCAGCACATCCACTAAGTGGATCTTTCTACTCACTGTGTTGGTCAGGACACAGGCAGGTGATGTTATGAGACACATGCTTGTGTAAGGCAGTGACGACACACTGGGAGAAATAATGGTGACTGGGTACCAAGGGACGGCCACCGCCATCAGGTTGCGAAAGCCTCAGTGTCCTAAAGCCTAAACTGCAACATTTCCAGGGCATACTGTTTGAAAATGTGGCCAGTTCCTATTGAATCCACTAAAATACATGGAAGAAAGACTGTGTAACCTATTGTAAGATTTGGCCCCCAGTCACCCACAGCCCCTTTTCATAACTACTCAGCCCTCCTCTTCCACAGTGGCGTAGCTACTGCTTTTGCCGCCCGGGGCGGTTGTCAAATTTGCCGCCCCCCTCCGTTGGCCGTCGATAATCCACAAACTTTCAAAAATCCGGAAAACCATCAAAATATTTATTTTTCATGGAACTACAAATCAAAGATCTAATTGTAGACTGCTGCTATTAGTCCTAGACTTTCACCTTTTTACACACATGTAGGCCTATTATATACACACACACACACAGCTGTGCTGCATACACACACACACAGCTCTGCTGCATACATACAGACACACACACACAACTCTGCTGCATACATACAGACACAGCTCTGCTGCATACATACAGACACACACACACAACTCTGCAGCATACATACAGACACACAACTCTGCAGCTGCTGCATACATACATACATACATATATATACATACAGGCACACAACTCTGCAGCTGCTACATATATACAGTCACACACAACTCTGTAGCTGCTGCATACATGCATACATACAGACACACACAACTCTGCAGCTGCTGCATACATACAGACACACACAACTCTGTAGCTGCTGCATACATGCATACATACAGACACACAACTCTGCAGCTGCTGCATACATACAGACACACACAACTCTGTAGCTGCTGCATACATGCATACATACAGACACACACAACTCTGCAGCTGCTGCATACATAGAGACACACACAACTCTGTAGCTGCTGCATACATACATACATACAGACACACACAACTCTGCAGCTGCTGCATACATACAGACACACACAACTCTGTAGCTGCTGCATACATACATACAGACACACACAACTCTGCAGCTGCTACATACATACAGACACACACAACTCTGCTACATACAGACACACACAGCTCTACTACATACATACACACACACACACACAACTCTGCTGCACATATAGACACACGCGGCTTTTGGGAGCCCGCACACGCGGCTCCTAGGGGCCCGCACACACGGCTCCTAAGGGCCTGCACACACTGCTCCTGGGGGCCAGCACACGCGGCTCCTGGGGGCCCGCACACACGGCTCCTGGGGGTTGGGGAAAGCCCATGCAGCTCACTGGGGCCCATAAACCGGGTGGCTGGGAGGTAGTATACAGGTCGAGCGGGGTAGCAATTACCGCTCGGTCACGGAGGAGAGGGGGCCCACACAGCGCCGGAGGTCGCTGGCTGACACTGCGCCTCCTTCATCTGTGGGACTGAGCAGGCTGTGCGGTAGCTCCGCCCACAGATGAAGCGCAAACCAGGAGGACGCTGTGGTCTTAAAGCAGGGGTGGGGAACCTTTTTACTGCTGGGGGCCATTTGGAAAATTCTACCAACCTTCAGGGGCCGCACCAAATTATTAATTTGAAAATGACCCGGCTATAATTGGTCAAACAACTCTCCCCTATAGCCCTACTGTGGCGGCCGGAGCTGATTCTCTTTGGTGCGACTGTGATGTTTGCTTCTCACAACTGGTTTTCCAGGTTTGTCTTTGTTTGGAGCGGAGATTGGTAAATCATATATATCACACAGGAGACACTGTACATACACACACCGCTCTGACACACTGGCCGTATATTGCACACTGCCTTGACACAGTTGTCATATTTTACACCGGCCATATATATTAGTACACATGCACAGGAGATACACACACACACACAAGCCATATGTGAAGCCCCGCAGGTGTTGTGTCGGTGTCGGTGCGTTACCTTCAGGGACTCCACGTTGCTGGATCTCCGTCACTGGTAGGAAATCTTCTGTTTTGATCGTGACGCCACTCTCAGTATTGCGGCCAGTAGGGACCGCCACTGCAGGTTGAGGGTCGCCTGGGGCTGATGGTGTGTGCAGTTAGATGTAGTAGCCTCCTGAGAGTGAGGCAAGCCCCAGGGCCCTGTGTAGGTTTGTAGTACCACAAGTCGCAGAATGACCACACAGGCAGGATGTCTTTCAGGGTTTTTACTCACTTCAGGTGGCAGGGTGAGTAACCCGAGCGTAGCTGAGATGAACCAGGTGGGAACCAGGTATCCTTCAGGCTGACTTTATGAGGGTGACTACTGACTCGCCTTCCTTAGCCCTTGGTGGTTTGGGGTGACCCCGACTTTGAGTCCCTATGGGGGTCACCCAGGGAAGATGCTGCAGCCTCTCTCCCCTTGTTGTTTGCCGTGTGCTTGTTCCCCGGACCAGGCCACTCCAGCCTCTTGCCTCCTATGACCTATGGGCCCTAACTGCGGTTACGTGGCTGCGGCTTTTGGTTGTTGTGGTGTGGGCTGTAAGAGCCCCACACCGGCAGGTTTAGCAGAAGAAAGTTGAATCTATCCCCGCTTCGGGATCTGCCGCCCGGTTGGGCCTGGTGCTCTCTAGAAGTCTCCGTACTTCCCACTCCGTGCACTCTCTAGCTGAAGCTGGCTTTCAGGCAGCACTTCTAGTTGACCGTTCTCCCCCGTCTGTAGTCACTGCGCGGGCGCTGTTAGACAGCAACAGCCCCACAGGTCTGCTCCTCACTGAGCCCTATGGAGTTCTGCTCTAACCGACTCACTGGTGGGTTTTTCCATCTCTGCTCTTTCTGCTGACATCTCCTCAGTCCGAGCTCCAAGCTCTAACTAACTCCTCCTATCTCTCTTTTCTTCCCCACTTGTGTCTGCCTACGCCACCTAGCAACCAGACTCTCTTACCACACCCCTTGAGAGGAGATGGAAGCTCTCACCCCCTCCACTATTCCAGTGAAGGCGTAGGCTCTGCCCCCTCCTGGGTTCCCCAGGGGTCCTCTCTTAGGTACATGTGTGAGGCCTGATCACTATGCGCCTGTGTTCCACACCCCTGTCAGCCTTCTGGATTACCTGTATTATACTGTCCCCAGCATGGGTGCAGTACTCAGTGGTGCCTGACCAGGTCAGGGGCGCCACATTCCCCCTTAGTTATCACCAGCACGTCCTCGGGCTGCAAGACAACATTTTAAAATGCATAAAACATTAAAACATGTAAAACATTTTTAAAAAACACCAGGTATCAGACATCACCACCCTCCACCCACAAGTCCGTTAACCCACCCAAAACCCTCTCAGGAGGCAGGTCACCGGTCCTTTTGGTAACCAGATCTGGGCCATCTACTTCCCCAGACCTTTCCTCCAATCTTCCTCTCCCGTTGGCCGCAACTTCAGCCACTTCTGGCAGGATGTATAGGCGGCTTTCATGGGCTGGTGGTTTCAGGGTATACCTGGCCTGGTGGATCCGCGCCGTCAGCCTCTTCTGGCAGGATGCAGAGGCGGACTCCACAGTTGGTGCTGACCAGGTACCCTCTTTGTGGTGGTGAGCCAAGGCCCCATAAACAGGCGTGCTCTCTGGTCGCAGGTGAGCCAAGGCCCTTTTCTACGGACGGGCCCCCCTGGTTGCAGACGAGCCAAGCCCCTAAACAGGCTGGCCCTGGGGGTGGTGCCACTGGTGTAACTATTTACACTGCGAGAGTTTGTGGCTATAGCAAGTTCATAGCCTTAAGTTTGTTTCTCACAATAGTTTTTGTGGGCGCATTTCTTAAACGTTGCAAACAAAACTTTTAAACTGGTCAAAACAGTAACTTCTTACTTTCCTTTACTTTACTCCTCTTTTTCACTAGGGCGTGGGCATGTTGGGCACTGGCACCTGTGACTTTCTTGCTCTTTGTCTCTTTCTTCATCTGTGGTTGCCTCATCTATAGGTTCTGTGTCTTTCCTTTCTTGGTCTGCATCTGATTCCTTTTCTGTATCTGTTTCTTTATCTCTGTCTTGTCTTTCTTGTCTTTCTTGTCTTTCTTGTCTTTCTTGTCTTTCTTGTCTTTCTTGTCTTTCTTGTCTTTCTTGTCTTTCTTGTCTTTCTTGTCTTTCTTGTCTTGGACATGGTGCTACATCGAGCGCATACAATCCCCTTTCACCTTCATGCAGAGTGAACTGTACTGCTTCTCCAATTTTCAAATTTCTGCCGGAATGTCCTCTGGGCAGGTGGGCTTGAACATCTCTCCTGTTAACAAATATGCCCTCTTTTATTCCTTTCACTACAATGAAGCCGTATCCACTTTTCAGGTTGAAGTCCTCTACTATTCCTCTGTAAAGGGGTCCTCTAGCCTGGGCTTTGGACCTTCTTAGGCACCTTTTCTCCTCCAGATCTCTGGCTGTAACCTCTTTCTGTTCTGGGGACTGTGGTGTCGGAGGACGCTTTGATCTGCTGCGCCGTGTCTTGCGGGCTGGGTTCATGCCTGTGGGCTCCCAGGTGAGGTCTTTAGGCTGATCTTCGTCTGCTGACGGTGTCAAGTCTTCCTCCTCCCAGCGGGAATAGGGCAGCATCTCCGGCTCTGGGTAGGGGTCTGCTGCGGCTGGCGTCGGAGTTAGCCCTTCTGCTTCCTGGCCTCCTCTCCCCCTTAGTTCTTCGCTGCACTCTTTTGGTGGCAGTGCTGGGGATGGGCTTTCTTCAGCTGGTCTGGGCGGTGGACTCTCTGGCGCGGCTGCAGGGGTTGCCTGAATCTCCTTGGGGGTATGCGGAGGGAGCAGATACCGATCCACCATCTCTTGTGGGAACTGGGCCTCTAGGTCAGCCTTCAGCTTCCAGTATTCGGGGTCCTCTCCTATCAGGGTCTTCCTAGCAGGGACCTCTTTGGACTGGGGAGCGGTGTCTGCTCTGGCCTTGCAGGCCGGGGTAAATAATGAGGTAATCTCTTCTTGGCGGGCCGCGCCTGGCATGGCGGCGGCCTGGTCTTGGCGGGCCGCGCCCTGGATGGCGGCGGCCTGGTCTTGGCGGGCCGCGCCCTGGATGGCGGCGGCCTGGATCGGCGTCTCAGCTGCGATGGGATCTGTGCAGGCTGGGCTGGACATCGCTGCAGCAGTCTGGGCTTGGCGGGCTGCGCCTGGCGTGGCGGCGGCCTGGTTCAGCACCTCACTTGCGGCGCGGACGAGCGTTGCTGCGGCGGTGGGGTCTCGGCGGGCCGGGCCTAGCAGGGCGGCGGCCTGGGTCAGCGTTACGCCTGCGACGCGGATGAGGACTGCCGTGGTGGTCGGAGCCCTGCGGGACAGGCGGGGCATCGCTGCAGCGGCCTGGGCTTGGCGGGCTGCTTCTAGCGTGGCTGCGGCCTGGTCCAGCATCGCCGCGCCGGGCGCCTCTTCGGGGACCGCGGGCGTGGCTGCAGGGGTCGGGGCACTCGCGCTGGCCGGGGCATCACTTGACTCACCCACCGGTGGCAGCATCGGGGTCTGCGTCGTCGCCGCTCGGTCTGACATGCGTCGCGCGGCTCCCTCCTCGTAGGTCCGCACCGCCGCAGCCATCCCCAGGAACTCCGCGTACTCTTCTCTGACCTGCTCTATGACCCGGGTCTCCAGTCGATCACAGAACTGGGCCAGCTCCCGATACCACCAGGCAGCGGAGCCTGGTTCTGGGTTCCTGCTGTCAGACGCCATTCCTTCTGCGCCGTCTTCCGCACGATCTCCCAGCGGTGGCCTCGTCGCTGCCTCCTGTAGCAAGCTGTCCAGCTTCTGTTCTGCCTCTTTCAGCAGCTCCTCTCCCAGCAGCAGGCTTGTGGCTCCCCTTCTGCTCCGCCGTTTCTCGACGCTTCCACTCTCATAGCTGGCAAGCTCAGAACTCTGCAGGGGATCTCTGGGTAGCCACACCTCTTCGTGGGCGGTAACTTCTTCCAGCGCGGGCTGCTGTTGTTTTTTTTCAGCGCGCTTTTCATGGTGGCAATATGGCGGCGCTTCCAATTTTTCAAGCGGACCGCCTAGGCACATGGTCACCTGTCTGGACAGGTCTAGTCCCTATCCTGTTCGTGACGCCAGATGTGAAGCCCCGCAGGTGTTGTGTCGGTGTCGGTGCGTTACCTTCAGGGACTCCACGTTGCTGGATCTCCGTCACTGGTAGGAAATCTTCTGTTTTGATCGTGACGCCACTCTCAGTATTGCGGCCAGTAGGGACCGCCACTGCAGGTTGAGGGTCGCCTGGGGCTGATGGTGTGTGCAGTTAGATGTAGTAGCCTCCTGAGAGTGAGGCAAGCCCCAGGGCCCTGTGTAGGTTTGTAGTACCACAAGTCGCAGAATGACCACACAGGCAGGATGTCTTTCAGGGTTTTTACTCACTTCAGGTGGCAGGGTGAGTAACCCGAGCGTAGCTGAGATGAACCAGGTGGGAACCAGGTATCCTTCAGGCTGACTTTATGAGGGTGACTACTGACTCGCCTTCCTTAGCCCTTGGTGGTTTGGGGTGACCCCGACTTTGAGTCCCTATGGGGGTCACCCAGGGAAGATGCTGCAGCCTCTCTCCCCTTGTTGTTTGCCGTGTGCTTGTTCCCCGGACCAGGCCACTCCAGCCTCTTGCCTCCTATGACCTATGGGCCCTAACTGCGGTTACGTGGCTGCGGCTTTTGGTTGTTGTGGTGTGGGCTGTAAGAGCCCCACACCGGCAGGTTTAGCAGAAGAAAGTTGAATCTATCCCCGCTTCGGGATCTGCCGCCCGGTTGGGCCTGGTGCTCTCTAGAAGTCTCCGTACTTCCCACTCCGTGCACTCTCTAGCTGAAGCTGGCTTTCAGGCAGCACTTCTAGTTGACCGTTCTCCCCCGTCTGTAGTCACTGCGCGGGCGCTGTTAGACAGCAACAGCCCCACAGGTCTGCTCCTCACTGAGCCCTATGGAGTTCTGCTCTAACCG
This sequence comes from Anomaloglossus baeobatrachus, assembly GCF_048569485.1. Lineage (NCBI taxonomy): Eukaryota > Metazoa > Chordata > Amphibia > Anura > Aromobatidae > Anomaloglossus > Anomaloglossus baeobatrachus. The sequence goes on from NC_134357.1 coordinate 228,686,091, forward strand.
ACTCACTGGTGGGTTTTTCCATCTCTGCTCTTTCTGCTGACATCTCCTCAGTCCGAGCTCCAAGCTCTAACTAACTCCTCCTATCTCTCTTTTCTTCCCCACTTGTGTCTGCCTACGCCACCTAGCAACCAGACTCTCTTACCACACCCCTTGAGAGGAGATGGAAGCTCTCACCCCCTCCACTATTCCAGTGAAGGCGTAGGCTCTGCCCCCTCCTGGGTTCCCCAGGGGTCCTCTCTTAGGTACATGTGTGAGGCCTGATCACTATGCGCCTGTGTTCCACACCCCTGTCAGCCTTCTGGATTACCTGTATTATACTGTCCCCAGCATGGGTGCAGTACTCAGTGGTGCCTGACCAGGTCAGGGGCGCCACACATACATAGCATTAAACATGCCGTATACACAGTACATAAGGAGAAGAAAAAAAGCTCTGCATGTAAACGTGCACACCAGGAATTAGATATACCAATAAACCTCACAATATGAAACTTTATTAAGTGCCAAACACAGCACACATACACACCATATACACGGCACACACTCACACACGCCGTATACACAGCACATGCCGTATACACAGCGCACACACACACACACGCCGTATACACACCACACGCACGCACGCCGTATACACAGCGCGCGCACGCCCTATACACAGCGCGCACGCCCTATACACAGCGCGCGTGCGCACGCCCTATACACAGCGCGCGCGCGCACGCCCTATACACAGCACACACACGCGCCGTATACACAGCGCACACGCCGTATACACAGCGCAAACGCCGTATACACAGCGCACACGCCGTATACACAGCGCACACGCCGTATACACAGCGCACACGCAGATATAAGTACCTGCTGCTTAGTTGCCCTGTAAGATTAGGTGCAGCACAAGTGATGGATGCAGCAGCTCAGCTCAAGGGCTGGCTTCATTCTCCTCTTTTCTCTCCAAGAAAAGACCTGATAGACCTGAGCAGCCGAGCACAGAACGGAAGGGTGAGAGGCAGAACGCACGGCACTATACACTACAGACCCCTGCCCCATCACTCTGCTTCTAGCTGCAATTTCACAGGGGAGCATGTAGGAGCCAGAGGGAGGAAGTCCCACCCCCAGTGCTGTCTGCCGGCAATAGACAAGATGAGTGGCTGCCCGAGCACCGCAACCACTGGGAATCTGCCCCAGTGCCCCGGGGGCCGCAGAAAAGGTCATTGCGGGCCGGATGTTCCCCACCCCTGCCTTAAAGGGACGGCAGCCACAATTTCCTGCCGAGGACTGGGGTCCCCGGAACTCAGGCCGGGGACAGCAGAACTGAAGGCGAGTGGCCAAAATGCCGCCCCCCTGACATGTGCCGCCCGGGGCGGCCCGCCCCCTCCGCCCCCCCCTTTGCTACACCACTGCTCCTCCATATCCAGCTTCTCAACCTTGACAGAAGACCAGCTCTCCCCTCTTCTCTCCTGATTGCATCTCACCACCTGTGCACTTGACCCGCTCCCTTCACACCTCATCCCCAACCTCACCACAGTCTTCATCTTGCCCCTAACCCATCTATTCAACCTATCACTAACAACTGGTGTCTTCCCCTCATACTTTAAACATACCTCCATCACACCCATCCTCAAAAAGCACTCCCTTGACCCAGCCTCTGTCGGCCTATATCACTTCTACCCTGTTTCAAAACTACTGGAACAAAATGTCCATCTTGAAATGTCCTCCTAGCTCTCCTCCTGCTCCCGCTTTGATCAGTTACAATCTGGCTTCTGAAACCATCATTCCACTGAAACCGCCATAACTAAAGTCACCAATGACCTAACTGCCAAAGCCAAGTGACACTACTCTGTCCTCCTCCTCCTAGACCTGTCTTCTGCCTTTGACACTGTGGACCATTCCCTCTTGCTACAGATTCTCTCATCTACTCTATCTTGGATCACTTCATATCTCACAGACCGGACTTTCAGCGTCTCCCACTCTCTCAATACCACCTCCTCCTCATCTCGCCCCATATCTATCGGTATCCCCAAGGTTCAGTTCTTGGACCCCTGCTGTTCTCCATCTACACCTTCGGCCTGGGACAGCTCATAGTCTCACGGCTTCCAGTATCATCTTTAGGCCTAAGCCACATGGCGTGAAAATCGGGGCGCATGGGATGCGATAAAACATCGCATTCCACTTGGACCAATATTATCCCATGTGTCAGCACACATGAGCGATTTATTTTCTCAGTCCTAATCGGACCGAGAAAATCACAGCATACTGCGACTAATGCGATCCAGGTTTCTCTCGCACCCATTCAAGTCTATGGAGTGAGAGAAAAATCGCACTGCATTCGCAGTACACCGGTGTACCACGAGTGCAAGGCGAGAACGGAGGAGAGAGGGAGATAAATCCCTCCCCTCTGCAGCGCCGCCCCTCAGTGCTGGCCCGCCCCCCCCCCCCGTAGCTGTGGTCCGATCGCATGATCGGACCTCAGTCGCAGTGACACTTGCATGACACTCTGCTCCTGCTGTGCTGCCAGCTTGAGCCGAGTGTCATGCGAGGATTGCACTAGTGCCCTGTGTGGCCTTGGCCTTATGCTGATGATACACAGATCTACCTCTGTGGACCTGATATCACCTTCTTAGGCTGGAAACACATTTATGCGTGTAAAATCGGTCCGACTTGCCTGAAAAAAACTCGTCCGATGTTAGGTCAGTGTCCAAAGCAAGTGTGATGCTTTTTTTTAATTATTTAATGACTAGCAGAGCGTGTGTAATGCGTGTTTGATGCGTATGGGATCCTTTTTTTCTATGTCATCTGCCATTCAACAGAGCTGAATAGTTGCTGACAGCAGACAGAGCCGAACGATCAGAATGAAGTCGGATGTACTTCACCCGACTTCATTGTCATCCCGCGGCTCTGTCTGTGTGTGGCGTCCTGATTAGTGGTCACCCGTGAAGAACTCACCGGTGACCGCTAATCCCCTGAGTGACTGAATTGAGCAGCGCGATTAGCTCTGCCGTCACTCAGGTTACCCGCGGCTAGCTGGAGTCCTTCCCCCGTGACCGCAACTCACCTGTGACTTCATCGCTGTCACTCGGGCGACTAGCTGTCAAAGGTGGAGGATCCAGCAGTGGCCGCGAGTAACCTCAGTGACAGCACAGCTGATTGCGCGGCTCACCTCAGTTGCTGCGTGGAGCTGTCAGGAGCGGCGGTGTTCTTCTGCCGCTCCTGTCACCTTCATGTAGCAGAGCTGGAAGCGACGCGGGACCTCCGTGGATTACGCCGGACATGGATGGCTTTTTGGGGCTTAATAAAGTGGTGAACGAGGGTATTTGTTAATGTTTATTATTGCAAATAAAGGATTTTTTCACTGTGTGTGTTTATTCACTTTAAATTACCGCTTAATCATTGGGGGTGTCTCATACACTCCTGCAATGATTAATCTAGGACTTAGTGGCAGCTATGGGCTGCCATTAACTCCTTATTACCCCGTTTACCAACGCACCAGGGCAAAATGGGAAGAGCCGGGTACAGTCCCGGGACAGTCGCATCTCATGGATGCGGCAATTCCAGGCGGTTGCTGGCTGATATTGTTAGGGTGGGGGGGGATCCCCATCCTGAGAATACCAGCCTGCAGCCATGTGGCTTTACCCTGGCTGGTATTAAAATTGGGGGGAACCGCACGCTGTTTTTTGTTTTTTTAATTATTTTTTTTTTTTTAACTGCAATATAGAGACCCGCCGCCCCGGCAGCTGTGATTGGTTGCAATGAGACAGCTGTCACTCATCGTGGGGGCGTGTCTGACTGTAACCAATCATAGGCGCCAGTGTGCGGGGAAACCAGGGAATACGAAATTGAATAATGAGCGGCCGGCTTTTTCAAAAGAGAAGCCGCCGGAGCAGTGTGAACACTGTGCAGCGCCGCGCCGGTGATCGGTGAGTATGAGAGAGGGGGGGGGAGGAATAGACCGACATGGACAGAGAGAGAGACCGACAGGGAGAGACCGACTGACCTTAATCGCATGTTTCTCAAAACACTGGAAATGAGTGAGATCTCACAATGTCGGTCAATCTCTGATTGACCGACATTGTGAGACCTCACTCATTTCCAGTGTTTTGAGAAATATGCGATTAATGTATTTAGAAAAACGATTGTCACTAGGATGGTGTGAGTGCCGGTCCGTGTGACATGCGTTTTTTTCACGCTCCCATAGAGTTGCATTGGAGAGACTCGCGCAAGAAACTCTTCAAATAGCAGCTTGCTGCGATTTTTTTTCTCAGTCCGATTTGGAGTGAAAAAAAAATCGCAGATGAGAGCTGATTCATTGAATAACATGTGTCCGAGTGCAATGCGAGATTTTCTCGCATTGGACTACTGCGAGAAACTCGCAAGTGAGAAGCCGGCCTTACTAACAAAAATCACACAATGTCTGTCTGCTATTTCATCCTTTTCTGCTCAATGTCTAAAACTGAACATGGACTAAACAGAACTCTTCTTTCCCCCATCTCACTCTACCACCTCACCTGATCTATCCATCAGTCAATGGTGGCTCACTCTCCCCAGTCCCGCATGCTCTCTGCCAGAGGATAACCCTTGATTCTGCTCTCTCTTTCAAGCCACATATCCAAGCCCTTTCTACCACCTGCTGACTCCAAATAATAATAAAAAAAAATCCCAGATCCGTATATTCCTTGACAAAGAATCTGCAAAAACACTAGTGCATGCCCTTATCTCCCGGCCCGACTACTGCAACCTCCAGCTCTCTGGCCTCCCTTCTTAAGGTCCAGTCACACTAAGCAACTTACCAGCGATCCCAACAACGATAGGGATCGCTGGTAAGTTGCTAGGAGGTTGCTGGTGAGATGTCACACTGCGACGCTCCAGCGATCCCACCAGCAACCTGACCTGGCAGGGATCGCTGGAGCGTGGCTACACGAGTTGCTAGTGAGCTCACCAGCAACCAGTGACCAGCCCCCAGCGCCGTGTGGAAGATGCTGTGCTTGGTAACTAAGGTAAATATCGGGTAACCAACCCGATATTTACCTTGGTTACCAGCGCACGGAGCTACACGTGCAGAGAACAGGGAGCAGCGCACACTGAGCGCTGGCTCCCTGCTCTCCTAGTTACAGCACACATCGGGTTAATTACCCGATGTGTGCTGCAGCTAAATGTGCACAGAGCAGGGAGCAGCGCACACCGCTTAGCGCTGGCTCCCTGCTCTCCTAGCTACAGCACACATCGGGTTAATTAACCCGATGTGTCCTGCAGCTACATCTGCACAGAGCAGGAGCCGGCACTGGCAGTGAGAGCGGTGGAGGCTGGTAACAAAGGTAAATATCGGGAAACCAAGGACAGGACTTCTTGGTTACCCGATGTTTACTGTGGTTACCAGCCTCCGCAGAAGCCGGCTCCTGCTGCCTGCACATTTAGTTTTTGCTGTCTCGCTGTCACACACAGCGATCTGTGCTTCACAGCGGGACAGCAACAACTAAAAAATGGCCCGGGACATTCAGCAACAACCAACGACCTCACAGCAGGGGCCAGGTTGTTGCTGGATGTCACACACAGCAACATCGCTAGCAACGTCACAAAAGTTGTTCGTTAGCAGCGATGTTGCTAGCGATGTTGCTTAGTGTGACGGGGCCTTAACACTCTCGCACCCCTCCAATCTATCCTACAATCTACTGCCAGACTAATCCACCTGTCTCTTCGCTATTCCCCAGCCTCTCCTATCTGCTAATCTCTTCACTGGCTTCCTGTTGCCCAAAGACTCCAGTTCAAAAAACTAACCATGACATGCAAACCATCCTCAACCTGTCTCCTCCATACATCTGTGACCTAGATTTCAGGTACCTACCTGCATGCAACCTCTGATTCTCACAAGATCTTCTCTCCTGTCCCCTTATCTCCTCTTCTCACAATGACATACAAAATTTCTCCCGTGCCTGCTCCATACTCTGGAACTCTACCACAGAATAGTCTACTGTGGATATCTTCAAAAGGAACCTGAAGACCCACCTATTCAGACAAGACTATAAGCTGAAGTAACCCTCAGTCCACTGCTGCAGGACCAGCTCTACCCTCACCTACTGTATCCTCACCCACCCCTGTACTAGTCTGTGACTTGTCTTGTTCATGATTATTGTACTTATCTATGTATGCCCCTTCTTATTATCATGTAAAGCACCATGAATTAAATGGCATTATAATAATAACCTAACATCTAAAAAAGCTGGTTGTTTAATATCTTTAATCTGGATTCAGAGTTCCTGAAGTGGCATTAAAAATACCCCACACTCTCCCCCACCACATCTGCTGACAGATGCTATATTGCCTCCAGATTTGCTCTTTTTAGCTCCTCATCTCCCAAGCCAGATTTCGCACCGAGATTTGAGCTACATCATGAGTACTATAGGGACTTGATCATAAACACTGCCCGAACTAATTCCCTTCTCCCAGGACTTCTAGTTACTGTATCTTTATTTGCTGATGCATTGCTATTTAATTACTATGATGTATAAAATGCTATCTCACAATGTGAGAAGCTTCAACGTCCCATCAAAAAGACTTTTTTTTTATTTATTTTTTTTTTATAGACTACGCTAAACATAAACCAGACATTTTGTTTCTCCAAGAGACACTTCTCTGTTTATTCCTATCCTAAATACGCACTAGACTAGGTTTTATTTGGTAACAAACACTAAAAAAAAGTGGTAATTTTATTTCATAACTCGTTCTTATACTAGAAAATTTGTGCATATATATGGTTTTTCACACCAACTTATAACGGCCCATAGCCTTCTATATACAGTAATAACCCTGTAGCATAACTAAAACTAGCAACTACTTCTCCAGAACCTAAACACACAAATAGAGGTACCAAACAAGGCTGCTCGCTTTCACCACCCGTTTTTTGCTTTGGTCAGGGAGCCCTTGGTGCAAACTATAAGACAGCACCCACAAATATTGGGCCCCAAAATAGGCTTACTTTTGGTTTTTATATCCTATTTGCCGATGATCTATTGCTAACACTAACCAATCCATGTATTCCCTTACTTAATCTCTTTGCAATCCATAAATGATTCAAAGACATCTTGGGTCTAAAGATTAATGTTGAAAAATCTGAGGTCAACTTTATTAATATTCCCCAGAGAGATCAGGAATCCACTCTAACTTCAATTTTCAATGGAAATATCACTACATTACATATTTAGGAATCAATCATACTTCCCCCAATAACTCCCAGTATGTCCTTAACAACTCCCTGAATCTCTTTACTATTGTTATCAGACTGCAAACCATATGTGGCGCCCCTGAGGCTTCCGCCGCCACAGGTCATTGCACCCCATCAGCGGTGTGATGCCCCATTCTGGGAGAGGAAGAGAGTGAACTCCGGTCCCCTGGTAAATCCACACTACACCCATTGCTAGGGACACACAGGACCAGGGAAAGTGGCAGGCAACCCTCCCATGCTGCATGCTGAGAGGGGCTGTAAGACCCATCCCTGCTCCCATAGGGTGGTAGCTTAGCAACTGGGGAGGTGGGAGGAGACCAGAGAGCAGATAGAGAAAGGAAGGTCAAGTTAGTTTCAGTTTACCTCAGGGAGTGAGAGAAGCAGCATGTAGTTGGAGGAGAAGAACGAGAGAAAGGAGGGAGGAGGAGGCCTGCTGAGGCAGGCAAGGAGGAGAAAGAAGAGAAGGAAAGAAAGGGTCGCAGGGCCGCGGGTAGTCCTGTAGGTACCACGAGCTGTCCTTGTTGGGTACCGAAGCCGAGGGCCCAGAGGCGCTACGAGTAGCTGCAGGCTGCGGTGGCCTGGTCCACAGTGACATCGGTGGAGTGATCAGCTGCGACAGGGGACGGTCCCTAGAAACTGGAGGAGCGAAAAGACAGTCTCCAGACAGTAAAAACCGAGGCCCAGGGAATTGCAAGCTCCCAGGGCCAGAACTCAGAGCAGACCTTCAGGAAAGGGGTAATCAGCCGACAGGTGACCCCCCAGCCTGGAGGCTGTAATGGAGGCCAAGCCAAGTCCATCTACCTAAGGCAAGGCTAGTGAAGACAGCAGAAAAAGAGACACTAAAGAGAGGGAACCGGATTTCACACTCTGAATCAACCAGAAGACGGAGGTCCCTGACAGCGGTCCCAGCAGTCCAAGGGTTCTGCCTGCCCTGACAAGAACTGTGAGTAAAAGAACTTGAACTGCACCTCTGAAGTTGCCTCAGTTATTTCATCTGCATAGACACTTACAAGCACCAACTGTGCCCCGGGCATTGCTCCACCTGTGGGGAGCAGTACCACCATTGCTGCTATAACATCCCCCGGAGGCCTCACACAGCAGCGGCGGCTTATTAGCCGCATACCACAGGTGGCGTCACGAACACAAACTTTAACTTAAGCCACATATTCTACTGACACCCACCAGGGCCACGGAGCCGGGCCCAGCCACCACTGACTACCACCGGACTAGTCCGGCCCGGCACCGGGTGTCCCATAGCCCTGGGGTGGGCGAGTCAACTTTTGGCGTCACGAACAGGATTTCGTGCCCGGTCTAACCGGGTACTGTGCGCCTGAAGAACCGTGTGACAGACTGTGTACTTTATTGAGAAACCGCCGCCATTAGCGCTGCTGAGAGCGGGAAGAAGGGGGGCGTGCAAGAAGAAAGGGCGCGAAGAGAAGCCCCGCCCCCTTGTCCAAGAAAAGCGCGCGAAGCGGTGCCCGCCATAGAAAGCGGAAGAAAAAGAAATGGCGACTAGATAAGCTGGCAGGCTGGCAGAGAGAGTCTAAATGCCAGACCAGCAGATAAAGAAAATGTACCTTATCGCAGCGAAGGTGATGCAGCAGATCCGGCAAGCGACGCGCGGAGCAGCGACCGCCAGAACACCGGAGATGCTACTGAGGGGTGAGTCATTTAATGCCCCTGCCGGCGCGGGTGCCCCAACCCCCGCTGCCATGCCCGCGGTCCCTGGAGGGACGCCCGGCGCGGCGACGCCGATCCGGGCCGCAGCCACGCCAGGTGCGGCCCGCCAAGATTTTGCCGCCGGAGCGGCGCCCATCCACACCGCAGCAGCGACTCCAATACAGGCCGCCGCCATGCCAGGCGCGGCCCGCCAAGACCAGCAGACGCAGACTGTGCTGACCGCTGTCTACCTGCTGCCAGGTGGGGAGCCGGAGAAGAATCCCTACAAGTAAAGATGAAGAGATGCTGAACTGTAGATAGCCCCTGTCTGCCCCTCATTCTTTTCGAAGACGACACCCTTTCCTGCTGTGTTTTGCCCCTTATTCTTTTTGAAGACGTCACCCCCCATGTTATGTGCTACCGGGCCACTGAACTGGAATGTGGGCCCCGGTGGAAGTGTATGTGGCATGTCATACCAGGCCACTGGACTTAGTGGCTGGTATGTTGTTTATGTGTCCTATGTAACCAGGCCATTGGACTTAATGGCTGGTTGATTATGTCATTTTGTTTGATTGAAAGAAACGAACTGCCGGGCTACTGGACTTGTTGTAGCCAAAAATGTAATTAGTTGCACCCGTTGTGCCCCCTACCAGAATTATGGGGGATTTGCCTGAACCGTGCAATGGACTGGAAGTGCACACTTAGAGTTTTCTTTATAAGAAGTTTGCAACGTTTATGATATGTGCCTCCCATAAAGGGAAGAAATGTTTTACTGTTTTATGTTATTGCATACAAAAATGTTTTTGCAGTTTCTCCACATGTTTTTGTTGTTTTTCAGCCCGAGGACGTGCTGGGATTTGCTGTGGGGGAGTGTGGCGCCCCTGAGGCTTCCGCCGCCACAGGTCATTGCACCCCATCAGCGGTGTGATGCCCCATTCTGGGAGAGGAAGAGAGTGAACTCCGGTCCCCTGGTAAATCCACACTACACCCATTGCTAGGGACACACAGGACCAGGGAAAGTGGCAGGCAACCCTCCCATGCTGCATGCTGAGAGGGGCTGTAAGACCCATCCCTGCTCCCATAGGGTGGTAGCTTAGCAACTGGGGAGGTGGGAGGAGACCAGAGAGCAGATAGAGAAAGGAAGGTCAAGTTAGTTTCAGTTTACCTCAGGGAGTGAGAGAAGCAGCATGTAGTTGGAGGAGAAGAACGAGAGAAAGGAGGGAGGAGGAGGCCTGCTGAGGCAGGCAAGGAGGAGAAAGAAGAGAAGGAAAGAAAGGGTCGCAGGGCCGCGGGTAGTCCTGTAGGTACCACGAGCTGTCCTTGTTGGGTACCGAAGCCGAGGGCCCAGAGGCGCTACGAGTAGCTGCAGGCTGCGGTGGCCTGGTCCACAGTGACATCGGTGGAGTGATCAGCTGCGACAGGGGACGGTCCCTAGAAACTGGAGGAGCGAAAAGACAGTCTCCAGACAGTAAAAACCGAGGCCCAGGGAATTGCAAGCTCCCAGGGCCAGAACCCAGAGCAGACCTTCAGGAAAGGGGTAATCAGCCGACAGGTGACCCCCCAGCCTGGAGGCTGTAATGGAGGCCAAGCCAAGTCCATCTACCTAAGGCAAGGCTAGTGAAGACAGCAGAAAAAGAGACACTAAAGAGAGGGAACCGGATTTCACACTCTGAATCAACCAGAAGACGGAGGTCCCTGACAGCGGTCCCAGCAGTCCAAGGGTTCTGCCTGCCCTGACAAGAACTGTGAGTAAAAGAACTTGAACTGCACCTCTGAAGTTGCCTCAGTTATTTCATCTGCATAGACACTTACAAGCACCAACTGTGCCCCGGGCATTGCTCCACCTGTGGGGAGCAGTACCACCATTGCTGCTATAACATCCCCCGGAGGCCTCACACAGCAGCGGCGGCTTATTAGCCGCATACCACAGGTGGCGTCACGAACACAAACTTTAACTTAAGCCACATATTCTACTGACACCCACCAGGGCCACGGAGCCGGGCCCAGCCACCACTGACTACCACCGGACTAGTCCGGCCCGGCACCGGGTGTCCCATAGCCCTGGGGTGGGCGAGTCACATACAGGAACCACAGTACTGATGCAAATTAGTATCACAAATAACATTTACATCCAAGTACCTTATAGATGACGTTGTCTCTGATCGCAGTCTTTTTCTTCATCTTGTCCAAACATCATGATGACTTTTCACGGCCACAGCTCATCTCTGCAGACTTCCATCTTCTCCATAATTCTGCAGCACATCCTGATATGATACCCTTAAAAATAGCAGAATGATTAGAATCCTGAATAAAAATATCTGCCCTACTATGTGCCCTTGAATAAATAATTGCCCCGTACTGTGTTTCCTGCCCAACATATGACGCACACACTGTCCCTCTAATGGTTCATGCCCCCCACACTGCCCTCTTTTCCATACTGGAACCCTCTTCACATAATTCCCCCTATAATGTACAGGTCTCTATACTGTGTCCCCTTCTTGACATACTGTCGCCTCACACAGTATCCCCCATGCTGCCCCCTCTCCATACTGCTGTCCACCCTACACTACCCAGTCTCTGATCTGTTCCCCTAGACATTTTTCTCATCCCATACAGTCTCCTAACTACATCTGCACTCATCCCCCTCACTCCTCATACTGTATCCACATTAATTCCCCCCTTGCTCCTCATACTGTCCACATACATTCTCCTCTTCGCTCTCCATACTGTATCTGCATATATTACCCCCCCCCCCTCGCTCATACTGTGTCCACATACATTCCTTCTTTGCGCTTCATGCTGGGTCCACATACACACATTTCTCCCTTACTCCTCATACTGTGTCGTCATTTATTCCCCTTTGTTCTCCATACTGTCAACATACATTCCCCTCTTCACTTATACTGAGTCCACATTCATTCACCCTTTCGCTCCCCAAATTCTGTCCACATACGTTACCTCTCCTCGCTCTCCATACTGTGTCCACATACATTCCGCCTCACTCCACATAATGTCTGCATACATTCCCCCTTCACTCCTGATAGTGTTCACATTCATTCCCCCTTCGCTCTCCTTACATTGTCTACATAAGTTACCCCTCTCACTCATACTATGTCTGCGCACCATCCCCCCTCACTTCTCATACTGTCTGCACCCATCCCCACTCACTCATACTATGTCAACACACATTTCCACTTTCACTCTAAGTACTGTCCGCATACAACCCTCCACTCATCATACTGTATCCACATTCATTCCCCCCTTGCTCTGTTTCCGCATACATATCCTACTTCATCTCCCCTTGCTTCTCATATTGTGTCCTTAAATTTCTCCATCTCCCCATATTTGCCGCATGCATCTCTAAAATATTATCCCTTGGCCCTAATTGCACTAAATCTTCGGTCTCTTCAGCTTGACTGGAGCACTTAGCGGCCCTGCAGAGACGCGCTGTTGGTGCTGACATTCAGCAGTGTGACCAGCTGACCTGCTGATGTACCCTGATCCGGAAGTGTCAGTGGTCAGGGCTGCAATTGTACTCGTCTCAAAGATGCAAGGACAATTGAACACTGAGCCACTGCACTTTTATTAATCCTGCTGTCAACTTGATAGGAGGATCAGAGAACAGCCAACTCCCAGTCTCAAGGGGCAGAAAAAGCAGCTGCAAGGAAGACACCTTAGGCCGCCTCATCAGGCAAACTGATAGTGCCCCCAACGGCTGCACCTGGGGCAAATGCCCCCCCTCCCCCTAGAAACATGTTTGCATTGCTTATAGTGATACCAATACACATATTCAAAAAAGATCTCCCAACAAACATTATTCATAACAGAGAGAGGTAGAGAAGGGTTTTCATATGCCGCGCCAATGATCACTGTTCATATATGATATGATTAATGTATCTTTATTTTGCACAGGTCTACGCGTTTCAGGAGGCCCAGCTCCCTTCCTCAGGACCGTCAGGCATAAGAAAACATCAAATCTACCGTAGTAGAACACAGACACTGAATAAATACATATGATGACGTCAAGAAAACTGCCCCTTCTTGAAAAAAAACGGGCGGGAAAGGGTGCATTGCAGTGCATTATGACGCAATATACATAACTCCATGATTAGTGAACAAAACAAAATGAATTGTCACAGACATGATTAAGATCCTGAATCGACATACAATAAAATTTGTGAAATTAAAAAAACACCAACACTAGAGTTGAGCGCGGTTCGTGGTTCTCCAGTTCTAAGCTCGAGTGATTTTGGGGGCTGTTCGAGATCGAACTAGAACTCGAGCTTTTTGCAAAAGCTCGATAGTTCTAGATACGTTCGAGAACGGTTCTAGCAGCAAAAAGCAGGGCTTTTTACAGCTACAGTGTGCAGGAGCCATCGCTGGCAGCCTGCCAGAAGCTGGTAACCAAGATAAACATCGGGTATCCAACCAAAGTGCTTTGGTTAGTAACCCGATGTTTATCCTAGTTACGTGCAGGAAGCCCACACTTCCCCGCTCAGCTCGCTCCACCCCCTCCTGCCCGCGGCATGTACACACGTACACACACACACACACACACACACACACACACACACACACACACACACACACGGTCCCGCTCGGCTTACCTGCGGTGATGAAGTCCCGCCATCCCGACCTCAGCGCTGTCACTGTCCTCCATGGCCGCCGCTTGTCACATCACCTCTCGCTTCCGACCCGAGACTGACTAGCGGTGACGTCACGGGCCTCTCGCGATACTTGGAGTGAAGGCGCCGGTCATTGAACTCAGTGACGGGCTATCGGCAGTGCTGGAGATCAGCGCAGGTAATGTACCTCGCTGACAGCAGCACTTGTCATCCCCTGCAGTGACCTGGGCTGACCCATTGATGTTAGCTCAGGTCACTGCACTGCTCTCCCAGCCAATGGGGAACATCCTGCTCTTCATTGACTGGGACAGTGTGGATCGTCATGGCAACCCCTTGGATTACACCAGACCTGGATTTGTTTTTCATTCTAATAAATTGGTTAAAGAGGGAATGTTTTGGGGAGTGTTTTTTCAAATAAAAATGTGTTTGTCGTCTATTTTTTTTTATTACTGACTGGGTTGGTGATGTCGGGTATCTGATAGACGCCTGACCTCACCAACCCCAGGGCTTGATGCCAGGTGACATTACACATCTGGTATTAACCCCATATATTACCCTGTTTGCCACCGCACCAGGGCGCGGGATGAGCTGGGGCGAAGCACCAGGATTGGCGCATCTAATGGATGCGCCACTTCTGGGGCGGCTGCGGCCTGCTATTTTTAGGCTGGGGAGAGTCCAATAACCATGGACCTCCCTAGTCTGAGAATATCAGGCCCCAGCTGTCTGCTTTACCTTGGCTGGTGATCCAATTTTGGGGGGACCCCTACGTGTTTTTTTTTAAAAATTATTTATTTAATTTAAAATAACAGCGTGGGGTGCCCTCAGTTTTGGATTACCAGCCAAGGTGAGGTTGCCAGCTGTGGTCTGCAGGCTGCAGCCGTCTGCTTTACCCTAGCTGGCTACAAAACTAGGGGGAACCCTACGTCATTTTTTTTTTATTTTTTTGGCTAAATACAAAGCTAAGCCCCCTTAGTGCCACATGAAAGGCACCAAAGGGTGCTCCACTTTTTCTCCACTTTTTCTCCATTTTTTCTACATTTTTTCTCCACTTTTTCTCCATTTTTTTCTCCATTTTTTTCTCCATTTTTTCTCCACTTTTTCTCCACTTTTTCTCCACTTTTTCTCCATTTTTTTCTCCATTTTTTCTCCACTTATTCTCCACTTTTTCTCCACTTTTTCTACATTTTTTCTACATTTTTTCTCCACTTATTCTCCACTTTTTCTCCACTTTTTCTCCATTTTATTTTCCACTTATTCTCCACTTTCTCTCCATTTTTTTCTCCATTTTTTCTCCACTTATTCTCCACTTTTTCTCCACTTGTTCTCCACTTGTTCTCCACTTTTTCTACATTTTTTCTACATTTTTTCTCCACTTTTTCTCCACTTTTTCTCCACTTTTTCTCCACTTTTTCTCCACTTTTTCTCCACTTTTTCTCCACTTTTTCTCCACTTTTTCTCCATTTTTTTCTCCATTTTTTCTCCACTTATTCTCCACTTTTTCTCCATTTTTTTCTCCATTTTTTCTCCACTTTTTCTCCACTTTTTCTCCACTTTTTCTCCATTTTTTCTCCACTTTTTCTCCATTTTTTCTCCACTTTTTCTCCATTTTTTTCTCCATTTTTTCTCCACTTTTTCTCTACTTTTTCTTCACTTTTTCTCCACTTTTTCTCCACTTTTTATCCATTTTTTCTCCACTTTTTCTCCACTTTTTCTCCACTCTTTCTCCACTTTTTCTCCATTTTTTTCTCCACTTTTTCTCCACTTTTTCTCCACTTTTTCTCCACTTTTTCTCCACTTTTTCTCCACTTTTTCTCTCCACTTATTCTCCACTTATTCTCCACTTTTTCTCCACTTTTTCTCCACTTTTTCTCCACTTTTTCTCCACTTTTTCTCCACTTTTTCTCCACTTTTTCTCCATTTTTTCGCCACTTTTTCGCCACTTTTTCTACATTTTTTCTCCACTTTTTCTCTACTTTTTCTATGGTCGGTCTACCCATTAGCTCTGCCATGCATACTGTAGCTCCACACCTACTGCACATGTTACTTTATGATTGACATCTCTTTCGTACCAGAGCTGTCTAAGCCTACTCTGACCCCATATTTGTCATTACTATATTGTCCTTGTACTGTATTATGACATTTGTATCATGTGTTTCATTTCTTGCTGTGTTGCAATTTTTTTGCTGCATCCCAATTGTACCTCTACATTGTTCGAGTTTGTTATTGTTCTCTCACTCTTATGTGATACTGATTATTGTCATTTTTCATGATTACATGCAGATAAGTCCAATCTGACGAAGGCTCAGGCCGAAACGTCATTTGTAACTTGTTTTGGACAAAAACATATATGCTTATGAAAAAAAATGTTTTTCTTAATACGGACCAATAAAGAGTGATTTTGCATTACTATCCGTTGTGACTTACTGACTTAGTCTGGGAGATTTAGAGTGCCGAGGTTACTCACTAATTTTATCTATTATTTCCTCTGAGCACCTATATACCAGTGAGCAGAGCTTCCTCTACAGTAGTTCTCCTGATTAGGCATGCCCTTACCTCATGAGCAGGGCATTGCAGCTTTGGTAGCAACCATTACGACATGGACTCTGCTGCTGTGGACCCGAGAAGAGTGAGTGCAGATTCATTGCACCCACACTCCTCACATGAAGGGTCCGCACTCCTAGAAAATGGGGGATACGTTCCCTGAGTGTCTCCCCCCCCATATTCCAGACGGTCAAGAGTCGTCGTGGGACCCCTTTATTTTTTTTCTTACAATAAATTGGTGAAAGAGGAAATGTTTTGGGGACTGTTTTTTCAAATAAATTTCTTTTGTCGATTTTTTTTTTTTTTTTTTGTTAGTACTGACAGTTTATGATGTTGGGTATCTAATAGACGCCATGACATCACAAACTGCTGGGCTTGATCTCAGGTGACTTTACAGCTAGTATCAACCCGATTTATTACCCCGTTTGCCACTGCACCAGGGCACGGGATGAGCTGGGGTGAAGCGCCAGGATTGGCGCATCTAGTGGATGCGCCACGTCTGGGGTGCCTGCGGCCTGCTATTTTTAGGCTGTGAAGGCCCAATAACTATGGACCTTCCCACCCTGAGAATACCAGACCACAGCTGTCCGCTTTACCTTGGCTGGTGATCCAATTTGGGGGGGACCCTACTTTTATTGTGTAATTATTAATATTTATAAAATAATTATAAAAAAGAACCTGAGGGGACCTCCACATTGGATCCCCAACCACGGTAAAGCTGCCAGCTGTGGTTTTCAGGCTACAGCCGTCTGCTTTACCCTAGCTGGCTATCAAAAATGGGGGGACCCAACGTCATTTTTTTTTTTTTAACTATTTTTTAAATAGAAAAAATTAATGGGCTTCCCTGTATTTTGATTGCCAACCAAGGTAACGGCAGGCAGATGGGGGTGGCAACCCATAGCTGTCTGCTTTATCTGCGCTGAGAATCAAAAATACCGCGGAGCGCTACGTCATTTTTTTAAAGATTTATTTTTACAGCACTGTGATGTCCAGCAATCAAAATACAGGGAAGCCCATTTTATTTGTAGTTATTTAAATAAATAATTTAAAAAAATATATATGGGCTCCCGCTGCATTTTTTGTATTGCTAGCTAAGGGTAATCCAAGCAGCTACTGGCTGCTAACCCCCACTGCTTGGTGTTACCTTCACTGGCAATGGAAAATCCAGGGAAGCATTTTTTATTTTTTTTGCCAAAAAACTACAAAAAAAGGACGTGAGCTTCGCCATATTTTGTATGCTAGCCAGGTATAGCAGGCAGGTGCTGGAAGAGTTGGATACAGCGCCAGAAGATGGCGCTTCTATGAAAATGCCATTTTCTGAGGCGGCTGCAGACTGCAATTCGCAGCAGTGGGGCCCAGAAAGCTCAGGCCAACCTGTGCTGCGGATTCCAATCCCCAACTACCTTGTTGTACCTGGCTGGACACAAAAATGGGGCGAAGCCTACGTCATTTGTTTTCTAATTATTTCATGAAATTCATGAAATAATAAAAAAAGGGCTTCCCTTTATTTTTGGTTCCCAGCCCGGTACAAATAGGCAACTGGGGGTTGGGGGCAGCCGTACCTGCCTGCTGTACCTGGCTAGCATACAAAAATATGGCGAAGCCCACATAATTTTTTCAGGGGGCAAAAAACTTCTGCATACAGTCCTGGATGGAGTATCCTTAGCCTTGTAGTTCTGCAGCTGCTGTCTGTCTGTATGGAGAAGAGCAGACAGCAGCTGCAGAACTACAAGGCTCAGCATACTCCATCCAGGACTGTATGCAGAATTTTTTTGCCCACCAAAAAAATGACGTGGGCTTCGCCATATTTTTGTATGCTAGCCAGGTACAGCAGGCAGCCACGGGCTGCCTCCAACCCCCAGTTGCCTATTTGTACCCGGCTGGGAACCAAAAATATAGGGAAGCCCGTTTTTTTTTAATTATTTCACTTATTTCATGAAATAATTAAAAAACAAATGATGTGGGCTTCGCCCCATTTTTGTGTCCAGCCGGGTACAACTAGGCAGCTGGGGATTGGAATCCGCAGCACAGGTTAGCCCGAGGTTTCTGGGCGCCTCTGCTGCGAATTACAGTCCGCAGCCGTCCCAGAAAATGGCGCTCTCATAGAAGCGCCATCATCTGGCGCTGTATCCAACTCTTCCAACAGCCCTGGAGCCGGGTGGCTTGTTGGGTAATCATGAGTTAATACTGGCTTTGTTTTACTAGCCAGTATTAAGCCAGAGATTCTTAATGTCAGGCACGTTTGACCCGGCCATTAAGAATCTCCAATAAAGGGTTAAAAAAAACACCACACAGAGAAAAAATACTTTAATAGAAATAAATACACAGACACATTAGAGACTCCATCTTTATTACCCCCTGTCAGCCCTCCACGATCCTGCTCTTCTGTCTTCTTTCTTTCTAGTGTAGTAGTAGTGACGATTGTAGTGAGGATGATGTGCACCAGCCTATCACTTGGGGCTGGGGAACCTCATCCTCACCACAATCCTCACTACAATCCTCACTAGTGTAGTAGTAGTGACGATTGTAGTGAGGATGAGGTTCACCAGCTCATCACTTGGGGCTGGGGAACCTCATCCTCACTACAATGCTCACTACAATCGTGCAGCCTTCACTCCGTGAGTGATCAGTGCTGGCTGTCAGCGGTAACAGCGGTAACGCTGACAGACGCGTTACCATAGCAATGGTGCTCTCGGAGCCGCGGTTAGCGGTGACGTCACCGCTAACTGCGTTGCTATGGCAACGGTGATCTCCGTTAATGACCGGCTGTGTCAGCCGGTCCCTAACGGAACGGGAGTCGACCGTGTGCTAGAGCATGTCGCCGGTACACGGCGATACACATATGTGCACCGTGTACCGGAGAGATGCACTTGCAGGTCCTACATGACGCGTCATAGTCATGTGACCAGTCTGTAGCCAATGAGATAATAGCCACGTGACTGGTCACATGGCTATTTTGACGTCACGATAGGTCCTGCATCACTGCTGGCAGTGCCGGTCGCCGGGAGGATTCAGCGATCATCGGATGGAATAGCGGCAGGAGACAGAGTGCAGAAGGGATCGCGGGGACCGGTAAGTGTTATGGCAATGTTTATTAACTGTTTGTGTACATTTATCATGCATTTTTATGTGTTTGTGATTGCCTCCCATTATAGCCTATTGGCTCGAGTTCGGTTCGTCGAACGTTCGACGAACCGAACTCGAACGGGACCTCCGTTCGGCGAACCGACCTCGAGCCGAACCGGGACCAGTTCGCTCATCTCTAACCAACACATGAGTCTTAATGTGTATATAGCATAAAAAATATATATATATCTATATATATAATTGCCTTATTCTGTCTGTCTGTCTGTCTGTCTGTCTGTCTGTCTTGCTCCAAAATTGTGTCCTTACGGTGACACAAAGCTGATTGGCCGCTGGGCTCGCCATGGCCCCGCCCCCCGCACGGATTGGCCGCTCGCCTCCCCTCTGCCCCCCCACGGATTGGTCGCTCGCCTCGGCCTGGCCCCGCCCTCTGCATGGATTGGCCGCTTGCCCCAGCCCTCCGCACGCATCGCCAGACATAACCTTGCGCTGCTGGGATCGTGACGGAGCCGGTGTACGCTGGTAACCATTATACACATCGGGTAACTAAGGTCCCTTAATTACCCGATGTGTATCATAGTTACCAGTGTACACCGGCTCCGTTACGATCCCAGCAGCGCCAGACATACCCTTGCGATGCTGGGATCGTGACGGAGCCGGTGAACGCTGGTAACCATTATACACATCGAGTATCTAAGGTCCCTTAGTTACCCGATGTGTATCATAGTTACCAGTGTACACCGGCTCCGTCAGGATCCCAGCAGCGCCAGACATAACCTTGCGATGCTGGGATCTTGACGGAACCGGTGAACGCTGGTAACCATTATACACATCGGGGAACTAAGGTCCCTTAGTTACCCGATGTGTATCATAGTTACCAGCGTACACCGGCTCCCGGTACACATGTGCAGGGAACTGGCATTATACTCCTCTCCCCCCAGGGCTACTCCTCCTATTATAGTCCTCCTATTATACTCCTCTCTGAGTATAATAGGAGAACTATTATAGCATGGGGGATGGAGCACGATGGGGGGTGCGCAGCATGGGGGATGTAGTACGATGGGGGGTGCGCAGCATGGGGGATGTAGCACGATGGGGAGTGCGCAGCATGGGGGATGGAGCACGATGGGGAGTGAGCAACATGGAGGATGGAGCACGATGGGGAGTGCGCAGCATGGGGGATGGAGCACGATGGGGAGTGCGCAGCATGGGGGATGGAGCACGATGGGGGGTGCGCAGCATCGGGGATGGAGCACGATGGGGAATGCGCAGCATAGGTGATGGAGCACGATGGGGGGTGGGCAGCATGGGGGATGGAGCACGATGGGGGGTGCGCAGCATGGGGAATGGGGCACGATGGGGGGTGCGCAGCATGGGGGATGGAGCACGATGGGAGGTGCACACCTCCCCCCAACACACACACACAACACACCACACACACACTGGGAACCACAAACACCGCCATACACAGACACCCACACACACAGACAACGCCACACACACACAACACCCAACACACAAACACCGCGGCACACATAAATATACGCACATACCACACAACACACATTGCACAAAACATACCTCCCCCCAAAACACACCACACCCACACAAACCGCGCAACACAGACACACAGCGCTCCACAAACAACGCAACACACATACAACACCGCTCTCACCCCCCGCCACACCCAGACAACACCCAGAACAAGTACAGCGCCTACACAAACACTTGGTAACTACAGACAACAACATCTATATATACATATATATATATATATATATATATATAACAAAAATCATACATTAATTACACAATACGTAAATTCTAGAATACCCGATGCGTAGAATCGGGCCACCTTCTAGTCTATATATAATTGCCTTATTCTGTCTGTCTTGCTCCAAAATTGTGTCGTTACAGTGACAGTATCGTTACAGTGACAACTGTCGGATTGGCCGCTGGGCTCGGCCTGGCCCCGCCCCCCATCACGGATTGGCTGCTAGCCCTGGCTCTCCGCACGCATCGCCCGCTCCAGCGTACACCGGCTCCCGGTATACATGTGCAGGGAGCCGGCATACGCTGACTCCTCACCCGCTCGGCCCCGCCCCCGGCGGACATAACTTTGCGATGCTGGGATCATGACGGAGCCGGTGTACGCTTGTAACCATGATACACATCGGGTAATTATAGGAAGCGCTTCTCTTAGTTACCCGATGTGTATCATGGTTACCAGCGTACACCGGCTCCCGGTACACATGTGCAGGGAGCCAGCATACGCTGACGCCTCGCCTGCTCGGCCTGGCCTCACCCCCCCACGGATTGGCCGCTCGACCTGGCCCCGCCCCCCGCATTGATTGGCCGCTCGCCCCGGCCCTCCGCACGCATCGCCCGCTCCAGCGTACACCGGCTCCCGGTACACATGTGCAGGGAGCCGGCATATGCTGACGACTCGCCCACTCGGCCCCGCCCCCGACACATGTTGGCACGCTCGGCCCCCCCCGGCGGACATAACTTTGCGATGCTGGGATTGTCGCGGAGCCAGTGTATGCTGGTAACCATGATACACATCGGGTAACTATAGAAAGCGCTTCCCTTAGTTACCCTATGTGTATCATGGTTACCAGCGTACACCGGATCCCGGTACACATGTGCAGGGAGCCGGCATACGCTGACGCCTCGCCCCGCTCGGCCCCGCCCCCGGCACACGTTGGCAGGCTCGGCCCCGCCCCCGGGGGCCCTCTTGGCCCCGCCCCCGGCACACGTTGGCCCGCTCGGCCCCGGCGACCCGCTCGGCCCCGCACCCGGCACATGTTAGCCCGCTCGGCCCCGCCCCGGCACACGTTGGGCACATATACACCTCCCCCCAGAACTACTCCTCCCATTATACTCCTCTTTCCCCAGGACCACTCATCCCATTATACTCCTCTTTCCCCATGACTACTCCTCCTATTATAGTCCTCCTATTATACTCCTCTCTGAGTATAATAGGAGGACTATTATAGCATGGGGGATGGAGCACGATGGGGGTGTGCAGCATGGAGGATGGAGCACGATGGGGGGTGCGCAGCATGGGAGATGGAGCATGATGGGGGTGTGCAGCATGGGGATGGAGCACGATGGGGGGTGCAGCATGGGAGATGAAGCACGATGGGGGATGCGCAGCATGGGGGATGGAGCATGATGAGGGATGGAGCATGATGGGGGATGTGCAGCATGGGGGATGGAGCACGATGGGGGGTACGCAGCATGGGAGATGGAGCACGATGGGGGGTGTGCAGCATGGGAGACGGCGCACGATGGGGGGGTGCGCAGCATGGGTGATGGAGCACGATGGGGGGTGCGCAGCATGTCAGATGGAGCACGATGGGGGGTGCACAGCATGGGGGATGGAGCACGATGGGGGGTGTGCAGCATGGGATATGGAGCACGATGGGGGGTGCACAGCATGGGGGATGGAGCACAATGGGGGATGCGCAGCATGGGGGATCGAGCACGATGGGGGGTGCACAGCATGGGGGATGGAGCCAAATGGGGGATGCACAGCATGGGGGATCAAGCACGATGGGGGGTGCGCAGCATGGAGGACGGAGCACGATGGGGGGTGCGCAGCATGGGGGATGGAGAACGATGGGGGGTGCGCAGCATGGGGGATGGAGCACGATGGGGATGCGCAGCATGGGGGAAGGAGCACGATGGGGGGTGCGCAGCATGGGGGATAGAGCACGATGGGGATGCGCAGCATGGGGGAAGGAGCACGATGGGGGATGGAGCACGATGGGGGTGCACACCTCCCCCAAAACACACACACACTGCAACACGCGCACCGCACAACACACCACACACACACTGGGAACCACAAACACCGGCCTACACAGACACCCACACACACACAGACAACGCCGCACACACACAACACCCAACACACAAACACCGCGGCATACACACATATACGCACATACCGCGCAACACACACATTGCACAAAACATACCTCCCCCCAAAACACACGTCCCCCCAAAACACGCACCCCACAGCCAAACCAAGACACAAACCGCGCAACACACACAGCACCACAGACACACAATCCTGCAGACACACAGCGCTCCACAAACAACGCAACACACAAACAACACCGCTCTCACCCCCCCCCCCCCCCCAGACAACACCCAGGACATTTACAGTGCCCTACACAAACACTTGGCACCTACACACAACAACATCTATATATATATATAACATAAATCATACATTAACTACACAATACGTAAATTCTAGAATACCCGATGCGTTAGAATCGGACCACCTTCTAGTATTGTATATGTGTGTATATAACAGATGAATGAGAAGAGCCGTGAACTCAGCCAAATGTGTCATCAATGAAGATCAAGTGAGTCTGATTCACGTAAGTGGAAGCATGAAACCACACCACCACAAAGCGTATGGTGCTTCGGGATGTGAGGAAGAAGGAAAAAGCAAATAATCCATAAGACACCAGTGAGGAGAAAATAATATTCTGAGAAGAAACAATTGTGAGTGCAGACGCAAAAAAAAGGGGACATCAAGGAATCGCTCATGTCCTATTGCAGTGAAAGAGTTCATAGGAGTTCATGAGCGTGGGAAAAAGACGAACCGCGCCTGCGCAAGAAGCAGGTACCAGAGCCAGCGAGGTGAAGTGAGTTCAGGACCGTGGGAAAAACAGCTCAGCGCATGCGTGAGTCAAAGACACTGAGCAAGTAAATGGATTCAGAAGAGGTGACATAGTGATAGCCAGAATGCTCGTTTATCAGTACAAATAAAATATTCTGCGGGCGACTATATATTAAAGCCGGGAGAAAAACATGTTATGACCAGAACCCCATAAAAAACAAAGAATACAAGGGTGATAAGAAACACCGGAAAAATATTTTCTATGAAGAAATGCTTCAAGGTGTAGATGGGGAGGGGTAAGGTGACCGTAGATCCCGTATGCCCAGGTAAGATCCTATATGAGGAGTGTTACAGCGAACCCAAAGGATTAGGGAGAAAATACCACTACTCCAAAGCAGTGAATCAAAGACTCGAGTATAAACATACCAAAAAGGACCCGTGATTAAAACAACAAAGAATATGTCATCTCTAAACAAGAAAGATAGGCAAGATGTAACCAACGTATTATCAAGATAAAATATACGAAAAAAGAACTTGAACAGTTTAGAAAAAACTGTTTGGGAAATATACCCCGAGAGGACCTCCACATATAAAATACAAATAATTCTAAAAACATCAAAGACTGTAAAACACCTGGCAAGTTAAAACAATTATACAGTCAGGGCCAGAAATATTTGGACAGTGACACAAGTTTTGTTATTTTAGCTGTTTACAAAAACATGTTCAGAAATACAATTATATATATATATATATATATATATATATATATATATATATATATAATATGGGCTGAAAGTGCACACTCCCATCTGCAATATGAGAGTTTTCACATCCAAATCGGAGAAAGGGTTTAGGAATCATAGCTCTGTAATGCATAGCCTCCTCTTTTTCAAGGGACCAAAAGTAATTGGACAAGGGACTCTAAGGGCTGCAATTAACTCTGAAGGCGTCTCCCTCGTTAACCTGTAATCAATGAAGTAGTTAAAAGGTCTGGGGTTGATTACAGGTGTGTGGTTTTGCATTTGGAAGCTGTTGCTGTGACCAGACAATATGCGGTCTAAGGAACTCTCAATTGAGGTGAAGCAGAACATCCTGAGGCTGAAAATAAGAAAAAATCCATCAGAGAGATAGCAGACATGCTTGGATTAGCAAAATCAACAGTCGGGTACATTCTGAGAAAAAAGGAATTGACTGGTGAGCTTGGGAACTCAAAAAGGCCTGGGCGTCCACGGATGACAACAGTGGTGGATGATCGCCGCATACTTTCTTTGGTGAAGAAGAACCCGTTCACAACATCAACTGAAGTCCAGAACACTCTCAGTGAAGTAGGTGTATCTGTCTCTAAGTCAACGGTAAAGAGAAGACTCCATGAAAGTAAATACAAAGGGTTCACATCTAGATGTAAACCATTCATCAATTCCAAAAATAGACAGGCCAGAGTTTAATTTGCTGAAAAACACCTCATGAAGCCAGCTCCGTTCTGGAAAAGTATTCTATGGACAGATGAGACAAAGATCAACCTGTACCAGAATGATGGGAAGAAAAAAGTTTGGAGAAGAAAGGGAACGGCACATGATCCAAGGCACACCACATCCTCTGTAAAACATGGTGGAGGCAACGTGATGGCATAGGCATGCATGGCTTTCAATGGCACTGGGTCACTTGTGTTTATTGATGACATAACAGCAGACAAGAGTAGCCGGATGAATTCTGAAGTGTACCGGGATATACTTTCAGCCCAGATTCAGCCAAATGCCGCAAAGTTGATCGGACGGCGCTTCATAGTACAGATGGACAATGACCCCAAGCATACAGCCAAAGCTACCCATGAGTTCATGAGTGCAAAAAGTGGAACATTCTGCAATGGCCAAGTCAATCACCAGATCTTAACCCAATTGAGCATGCATTTCACTTGCTCAAATCCAGACTTAAGACGGAAAGACCCACAAACAAGCAAGACCTGAAGGCTGCGGCTGTAAAGGCCTGGCAAAGCATTAAGAAGGAGGAAACCCAGCGTTTGGTGATGTCCATGGGTTCCGGACTTAAGGCAGTGATTGCCTCCAAAGGATTCGCAACAAAATATTGAAAATAAAAATATTTTGTTTGGGTTTGGTTTATTTGTCCAATTACTTTTGACCTCCTAAAATGTGGAGTGTTTGTAAAGAAATGTGTACAATTCCTACAATTTCTATCAGATATTTTTGTTCAAACCTTCAAATTAAACGTTACAATCTGCACTTGAATTCTGTTGTAGAGGTTTCATTTCAAATCCAATGTGGTGGCATGCAGAGCCCAACTCGCGAAAATTGTGTCACTGTCCAAATATTTCTGGACCTAACTGTATAAAACAACCTTAATACAAACAATAACCAGGGGTACAAAACAACTTCATTCTTGAGGGTATGAGGTTCATTTTAAAGAACAATTTCTTTACCTTCCAGGACATTCTATACCACCAATGTTGTGGCGCAGCCATGGGTTCGAAGGTAGCACCAACCTTCGCTAATTTGGTGATGGGGTTGTTTGAACTACAGCATATTTATTCTTCTAAACTGTTCAAGCATGTCATTGTGTATAAAAGATATATAGACAATTTAATTATCATCTGGGACAATGTTTAAAGTAATCATTTGTCGTTTTTGGAGGATATAGAAAATAATGATTGGGGCTTAAAATTTTCACCGACTGTGGGTGAGGGTTCAATTGATTTCCTGGATTTAACCATTACACATATGGATAATTCGATTCATACCAAAACCTTTTTTAAGAGAGTGGATAGTAATGGGTATATCGATTTCACTAGCAACCATTATGACAAGTGGTTGTTGAATGTACCGAGAAACCAGTTCCAGAGGATTAGAAAAAACTGTTCATTGGATAAGGATTTTGAGGATCAAGCCTCGGTCCTAAAAGAAAGATTTTTAAATATAAAATATCCCCTTACCATTATTAAAAATTATATATCTGTCATTCTTTCAGCATGTTTTTATTATATTTATTATACATTTTTTATATATATATACAGTGCTGGCCAAAAGTATTGGCACCCCTGCAATTCTGTCAGATAATACTCCGTTTCTTCTTGAAAATGATTGCAATCACAAATTATTTGGTATTATTATCTTCATTTATTTTGCTTGCAATGAAAAAACACAAAAGAGAATGAAACAAAAATCAAATCATTGATCATTTCACACAAAACTCCAAAAATGGGCAAGACAAAAGTATTGGCACCTTTAGCCTAAGGGCGGCTTTGCACGTTACAACATCGCACGTGCGATGGGGTCAAATCGAAAGTGACGCACATTCCTTTATTGTTTGTATTAAGGTCGTTTTATATAATTGTTTTAACTTGCCAGGTGTTTTACAGTCTTTGATGTTTTTAGAATTATTTGTATTTTATATGTGGAGGTCCTCTCGGGGTATATTTCCCAGACAGTTTTTTCTAAACTGTTCAAGTTCTTTTTTCGTATATTTTATCTTGATAATACGTTGGTTACATCTTGCCTATATTTCTTGTTTAGAGATGACACATTCTTTGTTGTTTTAATCACGGGTCCTTTTTGGTATGTTTATACTCGAGTCTTTGATTCACTGCTTTGGAGTAGTGGTATTTTCTCCCTAATCCTTTGGGTTCGCTGTAACACTCCTCATATAGGATCTTACCTGGGCATACGGGATCTACGGTCACCTTACCCCTCCCCATCTACACCTTGAAGCATTTCTTCATAGAAAATATTTTTCCGGTGTTTATCACCCTTGTATTCTTTGTTTTTTATGGGGTTCTGGTCATAACATGTTTTTCTCCAGGCTTTAATATATAGTCGCCCGCGGAATATTTCATTTGTACTGATAAACGAGCATTCTGGCTATCACTATGTCACCTCTTCTGAATCCATTTACTTGCTCAGTGTCTTTGATTCACGCATGAGCTGAGCTGTTTTTCCCACGGTCCTGAACTCACTTCACCTCGCTGGCTCTGGTACCTGCTTCTTGCGCAGGCGCGGTTCGTCTTTTTCCCACGCTCATGAACTCCTATGAACTCTTTCACTAAATAGGACATGAGCGATTCCTTGATGTCCCCTTTTTTTTGCGTCTGCACTCACAATTGTTTCTTCTCAGAATATTATTTTCTCCTCACTGGTGTCTTATGGATTATTTGCTTTTTCCTTCTTCCTCACATCCCGAAGCACCATACGCTCTGTGGTGGTGTGGTTTCATGCTTCCACTTACCTGATTCAGACTCACTTGATCTTCATTGATGACACATTTGGGTGAGTTTGAGGCTCTTCTCATACATCTGTTATATACACACATATACAATATATATATATATATATCTATATATATATATATATATAGATATATATATATATATATATATTTTTTTTTTATGCTATATACACATTAAGACTCGTGTGTTGGTGTTTTTTTAATTTCACAAATTTTATTGTATGTCGATTCAGGATCTTAATCATGTCTGTGACAATTCATTTTGTTTTGTTCACTAATCATGGAGTTATGTATATTGCGTCATAATGCACTGCAATGCACCCTTTCCCGCCCGTTTTTTTCAAGAAGGGCCGGTTTTCTTGACGTCATCATATGTATTTATTCAGTGTCTGTGTTCTACTACGGTAGATTTGATGTTTTCTTATGCCTGACGGTCCTGAGGAAGGGAGCTGGTCCTCCTGAAACGCGTAGACCTGTGCAAAATAAAGATACATTAATCATATCATATGAACAGTGATCATTGGCGCGGCATATGAAAACCCTTCTCTACCTCTCTGTTATTTGCCACTTGGGTTGCTGCTGCCTTGGTCAAGTTTTCCATGCGTTTACAGTAGCTGTGACTTTCACAACTCCATCTGGTGAGTATTATTGCTCCCTGACCTCACGCCGCATATATTGGAGTAAGTCCCTATTTGCGCTTTCTTTCCACAGCTCTTTACATTTTAACAAACATTATTTAGGAATAGGAAGATGGGCAGAATATCCTTACCCAATTTTGCTCACTACTGCACAAATTGCTTAGTTAGCTGCACTTAATGCCCACCTCCATACCCCTAGCTCGGTAAACCTGGAGGATTCACTCCTATCACCTTATACCTTGAAAGGCTAAATGTGGTTCACCGGTCATCCACCATCAGATTTACAAGCCCAATCACCCTCCTCGTTTCACAAATTACAAATATGTATATATATAAGATTTCAATATAGACTACAAGTGCATCTAAGCCACTACTAAATCTTTTTATAATAATCCCTCCAGGGGTTAGCTCAAAAATCCACGATTGGTGCAAACATAAAAAACATATACAGACTTCAAGACTTCAACATCTTTCCTCAAGATCAGGGCTTTACACTAAACACAAATGTATTACACGCTATAACCCACCTGTCAACCCTCTGGTGCCCCCTTATTGTCAGGCCAATTACAGAATTGACTGACAATAAGTAAATTAGCCTGCGGCTATTCTGCCGATTATTGAGGCACTCACAGTGAGGATATTGTGTATATACAGTGTGTCCACCCATATGCCTATAGCTGCTGCCGTTCTCAAGTTAATGGCGGTGGACACACTGTATATCACCGGTTCCAGCTCTTGAAATATATATACCACTGGTACCATCACTGCGAAGCTCCACAAAACCCAAGAAAATATGTGCTGCCTCCACCAATTGTTTATCAGGCCGGTTGTTACAGGCAACATGAGATTCGAGGCTTTAGGTTATGGAGCGAGAGGAACAAAACTATTAAATTTTATATATTTAATCTAAAAGAAAAAACAAAAAGCCAGCACTAAATGTGCACTTCAGCACTAAAAATTCCAAAACTGTACTTATTAAAATTTGAGATTTTTGGCAAAAAAATGAAATTTCTTGAGCTACCCAGCCACGTCACGGCAAATCTCTTTGGGGCAGTCCTACTCTAAATTATTTTTATTTAAAATGTGCCATATTACCTCACATATAAAAAAAAGTAGAACTGTTCATAGCAGCACTTACCTGGTGCTTTTTAATCCCGTACCCATGACTGAATCATGGCTGTGGGCGGGAGAGGCCCAAGCAAATGCTGCTTGAAGTAAATAGCCTGTGGACAGGGCTTGATAGCTGAATGTGAACAGCCACCAATTACCAAAATCAAGACAGGTGAAATACAACCCAAATTGGGGTGCACGGCAAGGTGGGGGTCAGCCACCGACCAATTCAATGAAGAAAAAAACAAGATAGCCAGCACTAAATGTGCACTACAGCACTAAAAATTGCAAAACTGTACTTATTACTAAAATTTGAGATTTTTGGCAATAAATTGCAATTTCTTGAGCTACCCCGCCACGTCACGGCAAATCTCTTTGGGGCAGTCCTACTCTAAATTATTTTTATTTAAAATGTGCCATACGACCTCACACATGATATATGGGTGTATTCCGTTAGAGGTATTGGGAAGGTACTTGACTACTTTTTTTGTCCGCTGACATTTGTGTCCTTAAACAGAGCAGTTATTAAAGCTGTACACTAGATGGTGTTGTACTTATAGATAATGCATAGAATACTCACTAAACATGAAACAGAGTAGTTCCTAAAGCTGTACACTAGATGGTGGTGTACTTAGAGATAATGCATGCAATACTCACTGAACTAAAAAGTGAGTAGTTACTAAAGCTCTATACTAGATGGTGGTGATGTACTTATAGATAATGCATAGAATACTTACTAAACATAAAACAGAGTAGTTCCTAAAGCTGGACACTAGATGGTGGTGGTGTACTTATAGATAATGCATATAATACTCACTAAACATAAAAGAGAGTAGTTACTAAAGCTGTACACTAGGGGGTGGTGTACTTAAAGATAATGCATAGAATACTCACTAAACATAAAACAGAGTAGTTACTAAAGCTGTACACTAGATGGTGGTGGTGTACTTATAGATAATGCATATAATACTCACTAAACATAAAAGAGAGTAGTTACTAAAGCTGTACACTAGGGGGTGGTGGTGTACTTATAGATAATGCATATAATACTCACTAAACATAAAAGAGAGTAGTTACTAAAGCTGTACACTAGGGGGTGGTGTACTTATAGATAATGCATAGAATACTCACTAAACATAAAACAGAGTACTTAATAAAGCTGTACACTAGATGGTGGTGGTGTACTTATAGATAATGCATAGAATACTCACTAAGCATAAAACAGAGTAGTTACTAAAGCTGTATACTAGATGGGGGTGATGTACATATAGATAATGCATAGAATACTCACTAAATATAAAACAGAGTAGTTCCTAAAGCTGTACACTAGATGGGGGTGATGTACTTATAGATAATGCATAGAATACTCACTAAATATAAAACAGAGTAGTTACTAAAACTGTACACTAGATGATGGTGGTGATGTACTTCTAGATAATGCATAGAAAACTCACTAAACATAAAATAGAGTACTTACTAAATCTGTACACTAGATGGTGGTGGTGTACTTATAGATAATGCATAGAATACTCACTAAACATAAAACAGAGTAGTTACTAAAGCTGTACACTAGATGGTGGTGGTGTACTTATAGATAATGGATAAAATACTCACTAAACATAAAAGAGAGTAGTGACTAAAGCTGTACACTAGGGGGTGGTGGTGTACTTATAGATAATGCATATAATACTCACTAAACATAAAAGAGAGTAGTTACTAAAGCTGTACACTAGATGGTGGTGGTGTACTTATAGATAATGCATATAATACTCACTAAACATAAAAGAGAGTAGTTACTAAAGCTGTACACTAGGGGGTGGTGGTGTACTTATAGATAATGCATATAATACTCACTAAACATAAAAGAGAGTAGTTACTAAAGCTGTACACTAGATGGTGGTGGTGTACTTATAGATAATGCATATAATACTCACTAAACATAAAAGAGAGTAGTTACTAAAGCTGTACACTAGGGGGTGGTGGTGTACTTATAGATAATGCATATAATACTCACTAAACATAAAAGAGAGTAGTTACTAAAGCTGTACACTAGATGGTGGTGGTGTACTTATAGATAATGCATAGAATTCTCACTAAACATAAAACAGAGTAGTTCCTAAAGCTCTAAACTAGATGGTGGTGGTGTACTTATAGATAATGCATAGAATACTCACTAAACATAAAACAGAGTACTTAATAAAGCTGTACACTAGATGGTGGTGGTGTACTTATAGATAATGCATAGAATACTCACTAAGCATAAAACAGAGTAGTTACTAAAGCTGTATACTAGATGGGGGTGATGTACATATAGATAATGCATAGAATACTCACTAAATATAAAACAGAGTAGTTCCTAAAGCTGTACACTAGATGGGGGTGATGTACTTATAGATAATGCATAGAATACTCACTAAATATAAAACAGAGTAGTTACTAAAACTGTACACTAGATGATGGTGGTGATGTACTTCTAGATAATGCATAGAAAACTCACTAAACATAAAATAGAGTACTTACTAAATCTGTACACTAGATGGTGGTGGTGTACTTATAGATAATGCATAGAATACTCACTAAACATAAAACAGAGTAGTTACTAAAGCTGTACACTAGGTGGTGGTGATGTACTTATAGATAATACATAGAATACTCACTAAACATAAAACAGAGTAGTTACTAAAGCTGTACACTAGATGGTTGTGTATACTTATAGATAATGCATAGAATACTCAATAAACATAAAATAGAGTAGTTACTAAATCTGTACACTAGATGGTGGTGGAGTACTTATAGATAATGCATAGAATACTCACTAAGCATAAAACAGAGTAGTTCCTAAAGCTGTACACTAGATGGTGGTGGTGTACTTATAGATAATGCATAGAATACTCACTAAACATAAAACAGAGTAGTTCCTAAAGCTGTACACTAGATGGTGGTGGTGTACTTATAGATAATGCATAGAATACTCACTAAACATAAAACAGAGTAGTTACTAAAGCTGTACACTAGATGGTGGTGATGTACTTATAGATAATACATAGAATACTCACTAAACATAAGAGTAGTTACTAAATCTGTACAGTAGATGGTGGTGGTGTACTTATAGATAATGCATAGAATACTCACTAAACATAAAACAGAGTAGTTCCTAAAGCTGTACACTAGATGGTGGTGTACTTATAGATAATGCATAGAATACTCAATAAACATAAAACAGAGTAGTTCCTAAAGCTGTACACTAGATGGTTGTGTGTACTTATAGATAATGCATAGAATACTCACTAAACATAAAACAGAGTAGTTCCTAAAGCTGTACACTAGATGGTGGTGGTGTACTTATAGATAATGCATAGAATACTCATCAAACATAAAACAGAGTAGTTAGTAAAGCTGTACACTAGATGGTGGTGGTGTACTTATGGATAATGCATAGAATAGTCTCTAAACATAAAACAGAGTAGTTACTAAAGCTGTACACTAGATGGTGGTGGTGTACTTATAGATAATGCATAGAATACTCACTAAACATGAAACAGAGTAGTTACTAAAGCTGTACACTAGATGGTGGTGGTGTACTTATAGATAATGAATAGAATACTCATCAAACATAAAACAGAGTAGTTACTAAAGCTGTACACTAGGTGGTGGTGTACTTATAGATAATGCATAGAATACTCACTAAACATGAAACAGAGTAGTTACTAAAGCTGTACACTAGATGGTGGTGGTGTACTTATAGATAATGAATAGAATACTCATCAAACATAAAATAGAGTAGTTACTAAAGCTGTACACTAGGTGGTTGTGTACTTATGGATAATGCATAGAATAA
The DNA here is from genome assembly GCF_048569485.1 of Anomaloglossus baeobatrachus. Lineage (NCBI taxonomy): Eukaryota > Metazoa > Chordata > Amphibia > Anura > Aromobatidae > Anomaloglossus > Anomaloglossus baeobatrachus. The sequence continues at coordinate 228,719,671 of NC_134357.1, forward strand.
TCTCTAAACATAAAACAGAGTAGTTACTAAAGCTGTACACTAGGTGGTGGTGTACTTATAGTTAATGCATAGAATACTCACTAAACATAAAATAGAGTAGTTACTAAAGCTGTACACTAGATGGTGGTGGTGTACTTATAGATAATGCATAGAATACTCACTAAACATAAAACAGAGGAGTTACTAAAGCTGTACACTAGATGGTGGTGGTGTACTTATAGATAATGTATGGAATACTTACTAAACATAAAACAGAGTAGTTACTAAAGCTGTACACTAGATGGTGGTGGGTTGTACTTATAGATAATGCATAGAATACTCACTAAACATAAAATAAAATAGAGTAGTTACTAAATCTGTACACTAGATGGTGGTAGTGTACTTATAGATAATGCATGGAATACTCACTGAACATAAAAGAGAGTAGTTACTAAAGATGTACACTAGATGGTGGTGTACTTATAGATAATGCATAGAATACTCACTAAACATAAAACAGAGTAGTTACTAAAGCTGTACACTAGATGGTGGTGATGTACTTATAGATAATGCATAGAATACTCACTAAACATAAAAGAGAGTAGTTACTAAAGCTGTACACTAAATGGTGGTGGTGTACTTATAGATAATGCATAGAATAGTCTCTAAACATAAAACAGAATAGTTACTAAAGCTGTACACTAGATGGTGGTGGTCTACTTATAGATAATAAATTCTCAGAAAAGAATATCTTTAGCGGGTACCAAACTCAGTTATTATGTCAGATTAAACCTGCTTTTTCAATTTATATTAAAATTTATCTTTTTATTTATATCTCTTTAAAAATCTTCACACAAAGACAAACAAGAATACATATATAGTGAAAATTTTAAAAAGGGGTTCTGGATCACTATAATTTAGACACTTGAGGGATGGAAGGTATGGGAAAAATGCACGCCTCCTTTTGAAAAATCAATAGTACTCGAGGGGAACCAACCAATTAGAAATGTCCTTATTAATACCCTCACAAGGACTATCCCTACCTGTCAATGGAGTACATCCTTATTTATACGATGCCCCCATTCCTCGGCGGCTTACCCTTGTATGTCCCTTCTCTTTCCCTCTCAATTAATACAAAAACAAGTCTCTATAGTGATGAAGACCACCTAAAACTCCGGCACCCAGTGCATCTAGTACATGTACAATGACATTAGTACCTATTGTGGACTATCCCTCCATCTCATTCCTGCCTGGCCAATGGAGCACACCCTTATTTTTCGGGTGCCCCCACTCCTCGGCGGCTCGCCCTAAACTTGACCCTTACAATCCTAGTTGAGGGAATAGCATACGGTCATGGAAAAATTCAGAAAGGACACTTATTTACTTATGCTAATGTTCTTTCCAAAAATCTCAGACGTGCCTAGAGCATATTCAATGTCTTGTATCATAACTTTAAAGGTCTAGTCTCTACAAATGAAAAAGACCACCTAACTTTCTGGCACCCTGTGCATAAAAATGTGTACAGTTTGTACCCAGTATGAACTATCCCTCCGTCTCTCTCCTTCCTGGCCAATGGAGCACACCCTTAATTTTTCGGTGCCCCCACTCCTCGGCGGCTAGCCCTGAGTTTGGCCCTCACAATCCTAATAGAAATAATGCCAAATGGTCATTTATAAATTTCCATTATGTTCAGCAATGAGATAAATCCCTTATCTGAGGATCTCCAAGGTGCCTAGAGAATATTCAATTTCTTATGTCATAATTCCTTTTTAAGGTCTGATCTCAACGCGTTTCACTCCATACATATCACTGACGGAGCTCATCAGGAGATTTTTCCTTTTCAAATTGGCCTAGTAGCCTAAAAAGGACATTGTCAAAGTCAGAAAACTTCAAAAGAATAAACATTTCTCTCAAAATATTTGTTATTATATATATATATATTATTTAAATGCAAAAAGTTGTCCCCCAGCAAAAACCAGTCCATATACAATGCCCCTATATTATAGCAGATCAAATAAACAATAAATAATAGTACGCAGGGTAGATTTTTACCTTGGATGTTGCAGCCTCCAGACATCAAATGGTATGACACACCATACCTTAGATGCTGGGGTTTAAATAGGTCTAAGCCCACCCCTTCATCACACATGACCTTTATGGAGCTTTTTGATTGGTCATAGAGGGCTTTTCAAAATACAAAGATTAAGCTTCTCACAGTGACCAAATATATTTGTTCAGACGATTATTATCTAAGTCGGAGCATGTAAAAGCGCTTGATAACTATAATTATACTCCAGAAATGATTTTAGATGTATAAACCCGAAACCGGAAGTAAAAATGCGGTTCGCGCATGCGCATTGTGTCTCTCACAACCAGGAAGTTCGGCTGTGGAACGCACGCTGCGTTTCAACAACTGCGCATGCGTTAAGATAATTTAGCTTACTGCGCATGCGTCAGGTAATATCGTCTCGCTGTTACTACAGCGTTCGTTTTTGTATTCACAGTACAGCCAAGGGGACTTTAATTCAGACGGTCCGCTTACTTGGTAATCCTATAGCCTGACACAGGCACATTTAGGGAGCAAGAAAGGAAAAAATCTTTATATTATTTTTATTCATGTTTTATTTGTCAATTCCTCTCGCTGCCTCTCCCAATAATAACCAGCAGGTGTCCTCGGAGTCCACACCATAATTCATATATATAAATAGATATTTTCTTTTATTTATTGCTCAACATTAGGTTAAAGAGGAGGGGGGGGGCACACATATAGCCCATCAATAATATAAGCGGGGAATGGTCAAGGATTCTGCAAGAAGACAACTCCAGCACTAAATTCATACCATACAGAAAATTTTTTTTTTATATAGAAGAGGGGTGACCCATTCTGGTCAATACAACCCTAGCAGGAAATTTCAGGCCACCATCAGTCTATGTGTTACAAGCAAGGTAACCACCCCTTCAGCCCCACCACAGTTACAGAAAACAATTAAACACTAGCTGTTCGTTCAGACCATCCGGACTAGTTGATCTGAATCGATAGATCCACTTGCACTCCTTTTGGAGCAATATTTTGTTCCAGTCTCCTCTCCTCGGTGAGGGGGACACTTGCTCAATTGCACCAAAATTTATACTTCGCAGATCTCCTCCATGCACTGACCTTACGTGCCTTGACACTGGGGTATCTCTTGCATTCCGTATATCTCCTAAGTGCTCTCCAATCCATTTACGGAATTCTCTCTTCGTTTTTCCTATGTAGTTCATAGGGCAACTACAGGTAATTAGGTATATTATTCCCTCAGAACCACAGTTTACAAACTCCCGTGTCTGATATATCTTTCCTGTGCTAGCACCCTAATGTTTCTTTCTTTTGGGCTATCCATTTGCAGAACTTGCAATGTCCACACCTGAATGTCCCCATTATTTTTCTGTCAAGCCACGTTCCAGTGGCTCTTGGGGGCTCATAAAAACTGTGGACTAGCCGGTCTTTTAGGGCTCTCCCTTTCCTAAATGTTACTGCCGGTCTACATGTAACATAGTCCTGCAAACTTGGATCCGCCCTGAGAATACCCCAGTGTCTGCGTAGAATTGACATTACTTCTTGGTTACAATTATCAAAAGTGCCAATCAGTCGCACTATCTGCTCAGAGGTTTCTTTCTCTTTAGGGACAAGGAGATCATGCCTATCTCTCTCAATAGCTCCTTTATATGCCCTAGTTAAAACATCCGAGGGGTAACCCCTTTCAGAGAACCTATCCCGCAGATCCCTTGCTTGATTATGAAAGGCATTATTTGTTGAGCAATTTCTCCTTAATCTAAGATATTGTCCCCTCGGGATCCCTCTTTTTAATGGAACTGGGTGATGGCTTGACCAGTGGAGCAGACTGTTTGACGCAGTTGGCTTACGATAAATTTTAGTTTGTATACAGCCTTTTTCATCTTTGCTCAGGATGACGTCTAAGAAAGGTAAATCATTCCTCTGGATCTCCGAGGTAAAAAACAGCCCTATGTTGTTCTTATTTATCTCTTGCACAAACTCTCCAAATAGGTCCTGCGGGCCGGTCCATAGAATCAAAATATCATCTATGAACCGGCCCCAGAACAGCAGATGATCAGTCCACCTCGACATACCCTCCTGGAAGACCATGGTGTCCTCCCACCAGTCCAGGAACAAGTTGGCGTACGATGGGGCACAGGAGCACCCCATCGCTGTGCCCCTGAGCTGGTGGTAATATTTTTTATTGAAAATGAAGAAATTGTGGGTCAAGACATGTTTTAGGAGGTCCACTACAAAAAGATTATGTTTTTCATACTGTAGCCCTCTTGTTTCCAGAAAAAATCTGACAGCTCTTAACCCCCTATCGTGGGGAATAGAGCTATAGAGGGACTCTACATCGATAGATGCGAAAAAAGTATCATCATCCATAGTGATCCCATCTATTTTCCCCAACAGATCACTAGTGTCTCTTATATAAGAGGACAAGGACACTACAAAGGGCCTTAATATTTTGTCAAGGTAGATGCCTGCATTTTGTGTCAAAGAGTTAATCCCTGCCACAATTGGGCGTCCCTTTAGGGGGGACGTCCCCTTGTGGACTTTTGGGAGGGCATAAAATGTAGGTGTAGTCGGAAATTTATTAGTCATAAACTCCAGTTCGTTTTTAGATATTAATTTTTCTTCAAAGGCTGTTTCAATAATGATATTCAGAGATCCAGAGAAGATTTCAGTGGGATCTTCCCTTAGTACACAATAATTATCCCTCTGCTTCAAAATGTCAAGACACATAGATAGATATCTTTCGTGGTCCAGGAGGACAATGTTTCCTCCTTTGTCCGAAGGTTTCAGTACAAAATTGTTATTCTTTGTCAAGGCCACCATTGCGTCCATTTCATGTTTATCAAGATTCGCTGCACCACTCTGTTTAAATGAGCATAGTTGTAAAAGATCCTCATTTACAACCTTCATGAAAATATCTACGCTGTCTAGATCACTCCTTGGTGGTGATCTAGTGCTTTTTTTCTTAAGTGATGTAAATGGGCCTGTCCCTGGTTCCCTTCCTCCTTCTTCCTGGAGATCACAAAGTGTACAAAACGTGTCCCTATCTTCAGGCGTAATTCCCAGAGCCTCCATTTTACTTTTATCGGTGTCATGGAAAAATTTCTTCCATTTTAACTTTCTCCCAAAGAGAGCTACATCTTTTGTCCAAGAGAATGAATCATAGCGCTCAGTGGGGACAAATGAGAGTCCTTTACTTAGAACTCTCATATCTCCCTCTGTTAGTGGATAGGTGGAAAGATTAATGATCTGATTTTTTTGATCTTTTTGGTTTATTACCTCCTTTTTGGCCCCGCCGGTACAAACTTTGGTCTTAGGTCGTACCGCGGCGGCCCCTGCTCTAAAAAAGAGGTCGAGGAGGAGGAGGAAGAGGATGACATGCTTGGTCCTGGGGGCGCATTCATATTTTGTTGGTACCCTTGCCATCGGGTTCTCTGCTGTCTAAATCTCCTCCTCTGAGGCAAAACTCTATTATTTCCCCTTTCTATGTCTGATGCCTCCAAATCAGAGGATGATATATCCGTAGGGGGGTTACCTCTTTCTTTCTCTTTCAGAAATTCATACGCTGTATTATCTCTAAACTCAGCAAGATCACGAATACATTTTTGATGTTTCCTTTCTTTAAGTGTATTTTGAAAACGTTCTACTGAGTTTTGTAGTAACAGCTCTTTTTTATGAAAATCTGGATCGTTTTTATGTTTCAGAGAGAGGGCAATTTGTTCTGTGAGTTTGCCAGTTGTCTTATTTAATGTTACTTTCTCCTCCACCAACAGAATTTGTAAGAATCTAATGGATGCCGCTCTTGACTCTTTTTCCCACTGCTCTAGTAAGGCTGGACTTCTAGATCGCGTTGCCGGTACTAGTGGTATCCTCAGGCCTCTGGGAATTATGCCTTGTTTTATATAATTTTCAAGGGACTGAACTTCCCAAAAGGATTTCAAGTTCTCCTTATAACAGCTATACAAATCGTTAAAGCATAATAGGAGAAAAAAGGAGATCAGGCCACAATGTACATGTAAAAAATATTAGTTTTATTAGATAAAAACCGCATAGGTCAATAAGTACAAAAATCACACGTAATGGGAACAAGTCAAGCAAAAAAATGTGGGAATGTAGGGAAGATGGAGAAAAAGTGTGGGCAAAGTAATGCCACACAACCTGCCCAAGTACAACACAATTGAATGTATATGAGGCCGTCACATTACAATGTTATGCGGCTAGGTGCCCCCGTGACAAGGTGACAGCCCCACGGAGAGAAGACATACATGCACCAACGTATTATATATCAATATCAAGTTTGAAGGCAAGTGTCAAAAATATCCCCTCTCCATGAAGGTATACCATGGCAAGGATAGCACCACGCCACTTGACCACCAAGGCCGCTGTGTACGGCGCACGCGCGGGACCACAGGACGCGTCACTATGGTACCCGGGCGCGCGCACCAGTCAGGCTCGTCCCCAGCAGCCGCCCGCAGTCAGAACGCCGGAGGACGCGCAACATCACAGTCCTGTGACCGCAAAACACATATGCTGGTAATAACACAATATGTAAATATTACAATGGGTGAGATAGGGCGGGAATTACAGTTTGCAAAACCACAGAAAACACGCCGTACACAGCGGGCTGTTGTTCCCTGCCGCCCTCCGTACTCCGGCGCCGGCGCACGCGCAGTGCATACATCGCAGTCTGGTTGATTGCAAACAGTTGCTGGCCCCAAAATAAAAACAGCGCAGACATGGAGCATCCACACCTCCTTTTGATAAAGCCATAGGCGAAACAGCTGTCAAGGAGGCTTCCTGCCTCTACAACCTGCCCTGCTACACCACACAGGTATCGTCTACTTGCCCTGCCTTTCTGCACGCTGGGCCACCCATGCTGGGATTTACCTATCGTACATACTTATGTTGAGACACGGTTTTCTCCTGTGATCCCAGCCTTGGTGGTCAAGTGGCGTGGTGCTATCCTTGCCATGGTATACCTTCATGGAGAGGGGATATTTTTGACACTTGCCTTCAAACTTGATATTGATATATAATACGTTGGTGCATGTATGTCTTCTCTCCGTGGGGCTGTCACCTTGTCACGGGGGCACCTAGCCGCATAACATTGTAATGTGACGGCCTCATATACATTCAATTGTGTTTTTCAATTTTTGAATTTTTCCATGACCGTATGCTATTCCCTCAACTAGGATTGTAAGGGTCAAGTTTAGGGCGAGCCGCCGAGGAGTGGGGGCACCCGAAAAATAAGGGTGTGCTCCATTGGCCAGGCAGGAATGAGATGGAGGGATAGTCCACAATAGGTACTAATGTCATTGTACATGTACTAGATGCACTGGGTGCCGGAGTTTTAGGTGGTCTTCATCACTATAGAGACTTGTTTTTGTATTAATTGAGAGGGAAAGAGAAGGGACATACAAGGGTAAGCCGCCGAGGAATGGGGGCATCGTATAAATAAGGATGTACTCCATTGACAGGTAGGGATAGTCCTTGTGAGGGTATTAATAAGGACATTTCTAATTGGTTGGTTCCCCTCGAGTACTATTGATTTTTCAAAAGGAGGCGTGCATTTTTCCCATACCTTCCATCCCTCAAGTGTCTAAATTATAGTGATCCAGAACCCCTTTTTCACTATATATGTATTCTTGTTTGTCTTTGTGTGAAGATTTTTAAAGAGATATAAATAAAAAGATAAATTTTAATATAAATTGAAAAAGCAGGTTTAATCTGACATAACTACTTATAGATAATGCATAGAATACTCACTAAACATAAAATAGAGTAGTTACTAAAGCTGTACACTAGGTGGTGGTGGTGTACTTATAGATAATGCATAGAATACTCACTAAACATAAAACAGAGTAGTTACTAAAGCTTTACACTAGGTGGTGGTGGTGTACTTATAGATAATGCATAGAATACTCACTAAACATAAAACAGTAGTTACAACCATCTAGTGTACAGATTTAGTATGTACTTATAGATAATGCATAGAATACTCACTAAACATAAAACAGAGTAGTTACTTAAGCTATAAACTAGATGTGGTGGTGTACTTATATAATGCATAGAATACTCACTAAACATAAAACAGAGTAGTTCCTAAAGCTGTACACTAGATGGTGGTGGGTTGTAGTTATAGATAATGCATAGAATACTCACTAAACATAAAACAGATTAGTTACTAAAGCTGTACACTAGTTGGTGGTGGTGAACTTATAGATAATGCATAGAATACCCACTAAACATAAAACAGAGTAGTTACTAAAGCTGTACACTAGATGATGGTGGTGTACTTATAGATAATGCATAGAATACTCATTAAATATAAAAGAGAGTAGTTAGTAAAGCTCTATACTAGATGGTGGTGGTGTACTTATAGATAATGCATAGAATACTCACTAAACATAAAACAGACTAGTTCCTAAAGCTGTACACTAGATAATGGTGGTGTACTTATAGATAATGCATAGAATACTCACTAAACATAAAACAGAGTAGTTACTAAAGCTGTACAACAGATGGTGGTGGTGTACTTAAAGATAATACATAGAATACTCACTAAACATAAAATAAAGTAGTTACTAAATCTGTACACTAGATGGTGGTGGTGTACTTATAGATAATATATAGAATACTCACTAAACATAAAACAGAGTAGTTACTAAAGCTGTACAACAGATGGTGGTGGTGTACTTAAAGATAATACATAGAATACTCACTAAACATAAAATAAAGTAGTTACTAAAGCTGTACACTAGATGGTGGTGGTGTACTTATAGATAATGCATAGAATACTCATCAAACATAAAATAGAGTAGTTACTAAAGCTGTACACTAGATGGTTGTATGTACTTATAGATAATGCATAGAATACTCACTAAACATGAAACAGAGTAGTTACTAATGCTTTACACTAGATGGTGGTGATGTACTTATAGATAATGCATAGAATACTCACTAAATATAAAACAGTAGTTACTTAAGCTATAAACTAGATGGTGGTGGTGTACTTATATAATGCATAGAATACTCACTAAACATAAAACAGAGTAGTTAGTAAAGCTGTATACTAGATGGTGGTGGGTTGTACTTATAGATAATGCATAGAATACTCACTAAACATAAAACAGAGTAGTTACTAAAGCTGTATACTAGATGGTGGTGTACTTATAGATAATGCATAGAATAGTCACTAAACATAAAACAGAGTAGTTACTAAAGCTGTACACTAGATGGTTGTGGTGTACTTATAGATAATGCATAGAATACTCACTAAACATAAAACAGAGTAGTTACTAAAGCTGTACACTAGATCGTGGTGGTGTACTTATAGATATTGCTTAGAATACTCACTAAACAAAAAACAGAGTAGGTACTAAAGCTGGACACTAGATGGTGGTGGTGTACTTATAGATAATGCATGGAATACTCACTAAACATAAAACAGAGTAGTTACCAAAGCTGTACACTAGATGGGGGTGATGTACTTATAGATAATGCATAGAATACTCACTAAACATAAAATAGAGTAGTTACTAAATCAGTACACTAGATGGTGGTGTGTACTTATAGATAATGCATAGAATACTTACTAAACATAAAACAGAGTAGTTACTAAAGCTGTATACTAGATGGTGGTGGTGTACTCTTAGATAATGCATAGAATAGTCACTAAACATAAAACAGAGTAGTTACTAAAGCTGTATACTAGATGGTGGTGGTGTACTTATAGATAATGCATAGAATACTCACTAAACATGAAACAGAGTAGTTACTAAAGCTGTACACTAGGTGGTGGTGGTGTACTCTTAGATAATGCATAGAATACTCACTAAACATAAAACAGAGTAGTTACTAAATCTGTACACTAGATGGTGGTGGTGTACTTATAGATAATGCATAGAATACTCACTAAACATAAAATAGAGTAGTTCCTAAATCTGTACACTAGATGGTTGTGTGTACTTATAAATAATGCATAGAATAATCACTAAACATAAAATAGAGTAGTTACTAAATCAGTACACTAGATGGTGGTGTGTACTTATAGATAATGCATAGAATACTTACTAAACATAAAACAGAGTAGTTACTAAAGCTGTATACTAGATGGTGGTGGTGTACTTATAGATAATGCATAGAATACTCACTAAACATAAAACAGAGTAGTTACTAAAGCTGTACACTAGATGATGGTGGTGTACTTATAGATAATGCATAGAATACTTACTAAACATAAAACAGAGTAGTTAATAAAGCTTTACACTAGGTGGTGGTGGTGTACTTATAGATAATACATAGAATAATCAATAAACATAAAACAGAGTAGTTACTAAAGCTGTACACTAGGTGGTGGTGGTCTTATAGATAATGCATAGAATACTCACTAAACATAAAACAGAGTAGATATTAAAGCTGTACACTAGATGGTGGTGGTGTACTTATAGAAAATGCATAGAATAGTCTCTAAACATAAAACAGAGTAGTTACTAAAGCTGTACACTAGATGGTGGTGGTGTACTTATGGATAATGCATAGAATAGTCTCTAAACATAAAATAGAGTAGTTCCTAAATCTGTACACTAAATGGTTGTGTGTACATATAGATAATGCATAGAATACTCACTAAACATAAAACAGAGTAGATACTAAAGCTGTATACTAGATGGTGGTGGTGTACTTAAAGATAATGCATAGAATACTCACTAAACATAAAACAGAGTAGATACTAAAGCTGTACACTAGATGGTGGTGGTGTACTTATAGATAATGCATAGAATACTCACTAAACATAAAACAAAGTAGTTCCTAAATCTGTACACTAGATGGTTGTGGTGTACTTATAGATAATGCTTAGAATATTTACTAAACATAAAACAGAGTAGTTACTAAAGCTTTACACTAGATGGTGGTGGTGTACTTATAGATAATGCATAGAATAGTCTCTAAACATAAAACAGAGTAGTTACTAAAGCTGTACACTAGATGGTGGTGGTGTACTTATGGATAATGCATAGAATAGTCTCTAAACATAATACAGAGTAGTTACTAAAGCTGTACACTAGATGGTGGTGGTGTACTTATAGATAATGCATAGAATAATCACTAAACATAAAACAGAGACGTTACTAAAGCTGTACACCAGATGGTGGTGGTGTACTTATATATAATGCATAGAATACTCACTAAACATAAAACAGAGTAGTTACTAAAGCTGTACACTAGATGGTGGTGGTGTACTTATAGATAATGCTTAGAATACTCACTAAACATAAAATAGAGTAGTTACTAAAGCTGTACACTAGATGGTGGTGGTGTACTTATAGATAATGCATAGAATACTCACTAAACATAAAATAGAGTAGTTCCTAAATCAGTACACTAGATGGTGGTGTGTACTTATAGATAATGCATAGAATACTTACTAAACATAAAACAGAGTAGTTACTAAAGCTGTATACTAGATGGTGGTGGTGTACTTATAGATAATGCATAGAATACTCACTAAACATAAAACAGAGTAGTTACTAAAGCTGTACACTAGATGATGGTGGTGTACTTATAGATAATGCATAGAATACTTACTAAACATAAAACAGAGTAGTTAATAAAGCTTTACACTAGGTGGTGGTGGTGTACTTATAGATAATACATAGAATAATCAATAAACATAAAACAGAGTAGTTACTAAAGCTGTACACTAGGTGGTGGTGGTCTTATAGATAATGCATAGAATACTCACTAAACATAAAACAGAGTAGATATTAAAGCTGTACACTAGATGGTGGTGGTGTACTTATAGAAAATGCATAGAATAGTCTCTAAACATAAAACAGAGTAGTTACTAAAGCTGTACACTAGATGGTGGTGGTGTACTTATGGATAATGCATAGAATAGTCTCTAAACATAAAATAGAGTAGTTCCTAAATCTGTACACTAAATGGTTGTGTGTACATATAGATAATGCATAGAATACTCACTAAACATAAAACAGAGTAGATACTAAAGCTGTATACTAGATGGTGGTGGTGTACTTAAAGATAATGCATAGAATACTCACTAAACATAAAACAGAGTAGATACTAAAGCTGTACACTAGATGGTGGTGGTGTACTTATAGATAATGCATAGAATACTCACTAAACATAAAACAAAGTAGTTCCTAAATCTGTACACTAGATGGTTGTGGTGTACTTATAGATAATGCTTAGAATATTTACTAAACATAAAACAGAGTAGTTACTAAAGCTTTACACTAGATGGTGGTGGTGTACTTATAGATAATGCATAGAATACTCACTAAACATAAAACAGAGTAGTTACTAAAGCTGTACACTAGGTGGTGGTGGTGTACTTATAGATAATGCATAGAATACTCACTAAACATGAAACAGAGTAGATACTAAAGCTGTACACTAGATGGTGGTGGTGTACTTATAGATAATGCATAGAATAATCACTAAACATAAAACAGAGACGTTACTAAAGCTGTACACCAGATGGTGGTGGTGTACTTATATATAATGCATAGAATACTCACTAAACATAAAACAGAGTAGTTACTAAAGCTGTACACTAGATGGTGGTGGTGTACTTATAGATAATGCTTAGAATACTCACTAAACATAAAATAGAGTAGTTACTAAAGCTGTACACTAGATGGTGGTGGTGTACTTATAGATAATGCATAGAATACTCACTAAACATAAAATAGAGTAGTTCCTAAATCAGTACACTAGATGGTGGTGTGTACTTATAGATAATGCATAGAATACTTACTAAACATAAAACAGAGTAGTTACTAAAGCTGTATACTAGATGGTGGTGGTGTACTTATAGTTAATGCATAGAATACTCACTAAACATAAAATAGAGTAGTTACTAAAGCTGTACACTAGATGGTTGTGTGTACTTATAGATAATGCATAGAATACTCACTAAACATAAAATAGAGTAGTTACTAAATCAGTACACTAGATGGTGGTGTGTACTTATAGATAATGCATAGAATACTTACTAAACATAAAACAGAGTAGTTACTAAAGCTGTATACTAGATGGTGGTGGTGTACTTATAGTTAATGCATAGAATACTCACTAAACATAAAACAGAGTAGTTACTAAAGCTGTACACTAGATGATGGTGGTGTACTTATAGATAATGCATAGAATACTCTCTAAACATAAAACAGAGTAGTTCCTAAAGCTGTACACAAGGTGGTGGAGGTGTACTTATAGATAATGCATAGAATACTCACTAAACATGAAACAGAGTAGTTACTAAAGCTGTACACTAGATGGTGGTGGTGTACTTATAGATAATGCATAGAATACTCACTTAGCATAAAACAGAGTAGTTACTAAAGCTGTACACTAGATGGTGGTGGTGTACTTATAGATAATGCATAGAATACTCACTAAACATAAAAGAGAGTAGTTACTAAAGCTGTACACTAAATGGTGGTGGTGTACTTATGGATAATGCATAGAATAGTCTCTAAACATAAAACAGAGTAGTTACTAAAGCTGTACACTAGATGGTGGTGTGTACTTATAGATAATGCATAGAGTACTCACTAAACATAAAACAGAGTAGTTACTAAAGCTTTACACTAGATGGTGGTGGTGAACTTATAGATAATGCATAGAATACTCACTAAACATAAAATAGAGTAGTTACTAAAGCTGTACACTAGATGGCGGTGATGTACTTATAGATAATGCATAGAATACTCACTAAACATAAAACAGAGTAGTTACTAAAGCTTTACACTAAGTGGTGGTGGTGTACTTATAGATAATGCATAGAATACTTACTAAACATAAAACAGACTAGTTCCTAAAGCTGTACACTAGATTGTGGTGGTATACTTATAGATAATGCATAGAATACTTACTAAACATAAAACAGAGTAGTTACTAAAGCTGTACACTAGATGGTGGTGATGTACTTATAGATAATGCTTAAAATACTCACTAAATATAAAATAGAGTAGTTACTAAAGCTGTACACTAGATGATGGTGGTGTACTTATAGATAATGCATAGAATACTCACTAAACAAAAAACAGAGTCGATACTAAAGCTCTAAACTAGATGGTGGTGGTGTACTTATAGATAATGCATAGAATACTCACTAAACATAAAACAGAGTAGTTCCTAAAGCTGTACACTAGGTGGAGGTGATGTACTTCTAGATAATGCTTAAAATACTCACTAAACATAAAACAGAGTAGTTACTAAAGCTGTACACTAGATGATGGTGGTGTATACTTATAGATAATGCATAGAATACTCACTAAACATAAAACAGAGTCTATACTAAAGCTCTAAACTAGATGGTGGTGGTGTACTTATAGATAATGCATAGAATACTCACTAAACATAAAACAGAGTAGTTACTAAAGCTGTATACTAGATGGTGGTGGTGTACTTATAGATAATGCATAGAATACTCAATAAACATAAAACAGAGTAGTTACTAAAGCTGTATACTAGATGGTGGTGATGTACTTATAGATAATGCTTAAAATACTCACTAAATATAAAACAGAGTAGTTACTAAAGCTGTACACTAGATGATGGTGGTGTACTTATAGATAATGCATAGAATACTCCCTAAACAAAAAACAGAGTCGATACTAAAGCTCTAAACTAGATGGTGGTGGTTTACTTATAGATAATGCATAGAATACTCACTAAACATAAAACAGAGTAGTTACTAAAGCTCTAAACTAGATGGTGGTGGTTTACTTATAGATAATGCATAGAATACTCACTAAACATAAAACAGAGTAGTTACTAAAGCTGTACACTAGATGATGGTGGTGTACTTATAGATAATGCTTAAAATACTCACTAAATATAAAACAGAGTAGTGACTAAAGCTGTACACTAGATGATGGTGGTTTACTTATAGATAATGCTTAGAATACTCACTAAACATAAAACAGAGTCGATACTAAAGCTCTAAACTAGATGGTGGTGGTTTACTTATAGATAATGCATAGAATACTCAATAAACATAAAACAGAGTAGTTACTAAAGCTGTACACTAGATGGTGGTGGTTTACTTATAGATAATGCATAGAATACTCACTAAACATAAAACAGAGTAGTTACTAAAGCTTTACACTAAGTGGTGGTGGTGTACTTATAGATAATGCATAGAATACTTACTAAACATAAAACAGACTAGTTCCTAAAGCTGTACACTAGATGGTGGTGGTATACTTATAGATAATGCATAGAATACTTACTAAACATAAAACAGAGTAGTTACTAAAGCTGTATACTAGATGGTGGTGATGTACTTATAGATAATGCTTAAAATACTCACTAAATATAAAATAGAGTAGTTCCTAAAGCTGTACACTAGATGATGGTGGTGTACTTATAGATTATGCATAGAATACTCACTAAACATAAAACAGAGTCGATACTAAAGCTCTAAACTAGATGGTGGTGATGTACTTATAGATAATGCTTAAAATACTCACTAAATATAAAACAGAGTAGTTACTAAAGCTGTACACTAGATGGTGGTGTGTACTTATAGATAATGCCACATATTTCAAAGAAAAGATCGACCAAACCAGACAAGTCTTTTCTGCTCAACCACCACAACCCCTTCATATAACAGACCACTGCTCCTCCCCCATAAACTTCCTCTCCACTATCACCGAAGAAGAGCTTGCACATCTTCTCTCAAAAGCGCACCTCACCACCTGCGCACATGATCCCATCCCAACCCACCTCCTCCCCAACCTCACCACTATCCTAATTCCAGCCTTAACCCATCTCTTCAACCTATCTTTAACAACTGGTACCTTTCCTTCTGCCTTTAAACATGCAACAGTCACACCCATCCTAAAGAAACCTTCCCTCGACCCAACCTCTGCTGCCAGCTATCGCCCCATATCGCTACTCCCATTCGCCTCAAAACTCCTGGAACAGCACGTCCATGCTGAAATTTCCTCCCACCTCTCCTCTAACTCTCTCTTTGACAACCTACAGTCCGGCTTCCGTCCACATCATTCCACTGAAACTGCCCTGACAAAAATCACAAATGACTTACTTACTGCCAAAGCTAACAACCACTTCTCCATACTCCTACTTCTAGACCTATCCTCAGCTTTTGACACTGTTGACCACTCCCTGCTACTACAGATCCTCTCTTCCCTTGGTGTCAGAGACCTCGCCCTCTCTTGGATCTCTTCATACCTCTCCAACCGCACTTTTAGTGTCTCCCACTCCCACACAACCTCTTCATCCCGTCCTCTCTCTGTTGGTGTCCCTCAAGGCTCTGTCCTGGGACCATTACTTTTTTCTATCTATACATTTGGCCTGGGACAACTCATAAAGTCCTATGGCTTCCAGTACCACCTATATGCCGATTACACTCAGATCTACCTCTCTGGCCCAGATGTCACATCTCTGCTGTCCAGAATCCCAGAGTGCCTATCTGCTATATCTTCCTTCTTCTCCTCTCGCTTCCTAAAGCTCAATGTGGCCAAAACTGAATTGATCATCTTTCCTCCATCTCACCTACACTCTCTACCTGATCTATTACAATAAATAACATCACACTCTCCCCAGCACCCAAAGTTCGGTGCCTCGGAGTGACCTTTGACTCTGCCTTGTCCTTCATACCACACATTCAATCCCTCACCACCTCCTGTCGTCTTCAACTCAAAAATATTTCCAGAATCCGTCCCTTCCTCAATTCTCAATCTACAAAAATGCTAGTGCATGCTCTCATAATCTCCCGCCTCGACTACTGCAACATCCTCCTATGTGGTCTCCCTGCTAACACGCTCGCCCCTCTCCAGTCCATCCTTAATGCTGCTGCCCGACTGATCCACCTCTCGCCTCACTACCACCCCGCTTCTCCTCTCTGCATGTCCCTTCACTGGCTCCCAATATTCCATTGTATCCAATTCAAACTACTAATACTGACTTACAAAGCCATCCACAAATTGTCTCCTCCATATATCTCTGAACTAATCTCTCGCTACACTCCAAAACGTAATCTCCGGTCCTCCCAAGATCTCCTTCTCTCCTCCTCTCTCATTCGCTCCTCATGCAACCGCCTCCAAGACTTCTCCCGAACATCCCCAGTCTTCTGGAACTCACTGCCTCAACACGTCAGACTATCTACTACACTTGCAAACTTCAAACGGAACCTAAAGACTCATCTGTTCAGAAATGCCTATAACCTTGAATGACCTCACTGCCCCACCACCGTGCGGAGCTGCCGCCCCACCACCGTGCGGAGCTGCCGCCCCACCACCGTGCGGAGCTGCCGCCCCACCACCGTGCGGAGCTGCCGCCCCACCTACACCCCACCTACTGTCTCCTCCCCATAATCCTATAGAATGTAAGCCCGCAAGGGCAGGGCCCTCTTCCCTCTGTACTAGTCTGTCTACTGTAACTTGTATATGTATTTTGTATGTAACCCCCTTCTCATGTACAGCACCATGGAATCAATGGTGCTCTATAAATAAATAATAATAATAATAATAATAATAATAATAAATAATGCATAGAATACTCACTAAACATAAAACAGAGTAGTTACTAAAGCTCTAAACTAGATGGTGGCGGTTTACTTATAGATAATGCATAGAATACTCACTAAACATAAAACAGAGTAGTTACTAAAGCTGTATACTAGATGGTGGTGGTGTACTTATAGATAATGCTTAAAATACTCACTAAATATAAAACAGAGTAGTTACTAAAGCTGTTCACTAGATGGTGGTGATGTACTTATAGATAATGCTTAAAATACTCACTAAATATAAAACAGAGTAGTTACTAAAGCTGTACACTAGATGGTGGTGGTGTACTTACAGATAATGCATAGAATACTCAATAAACATAAAATAGAGTAGTTACTAAAGCTGTACACTAGGTGGTGGTGGTGTACTTATAGATAATACATAGAATACTCACTAAACATAAAACAGAGTAGTTACTAAAGCTGTACACTAGATGATGGTGATGTACTTATAGATAATGCATAGAATACTCACTAAACATAAGACAGAGTAGTTACTAAAGCAGTACACTAGATGGTGGTGGTGGTGTACTTATGCATAATGCTTAAAATACTCACTAAATATAAAACAGAGTAGTTACTAAAGCTGTACACTAGGTGGTGGAGGTGTACTTAAAGATAATGCATAGAATACTCACTAAACATAAAACAGAGTAGTTACTAAAGCTGTACACTAGATGGTGGTCGTGTACTTATAGATAATGCATAGAACAATCACTAAACATAAAACAGAGTAGCTACTAAAGCTGTACACTTGGTGGTGGTGGTGTACTTATAGATAATGCATAGAATACTCACTAAACATAAAACAAAGTAGTTACTAAAGCTGTATACTAGATGGTGGTGGTGTACTTATAGATAATGCTTAAAATACTCACTAAATATAAAACAGAGTAGCTACTAAAGCTGTACACTAGATGGTGGTGGTATACTTATAGATAATGCATAGAACAATCACTAAACATAAAACAGAGTAGCTACTAAAGCTGTACACTAGATGGAACTCTAATGCTGCCCCCTCAGTGTGTGCATGCGCCCAGGTTTGTTTACATCAACATAGGATGCCGGAAGAAGTGTGTGAGTACCCAGCAGTAACCGTGGGCACGCAAGGTGACACCACATCACTGAGAGCACGTGGGCATTCAGTCACCCTAGTCATCATGCGTGCGCTCTAAGTGGAAAGGAGTCAGTATGAGAACCGGAGGAAACCGAACTGGGTGCACAGGCCATCATCACATTGGAAAGTGACACATGGAAACTATGTTAAAAGAAAAAATTTGAAGATATCATGATATTACACATAATAAGATATAATTGCCCAAAATAATTAATATACAAAGCCAAAAATTTTTGTGGTGGCAGTTAAGGGGCTTATTCCACAGCGACGCTTTTTAGCAAAGCTCAGGAAAAAGGGTATAGCGCTCCCCAGCGTCGGAAAATTTCTGGAGTTTCAGGTACTGGGGGTAGCATTTATGCAACATATAACAACATTTATGCAAGTACCTGGATGAGAATGAAGTGATTAACCAGAGCCATAATGGGTTTGTAACTAATAAGTCATGTCAGACTAACTTAATTTCCTTCTATGACAGAATCACTGACTGAATGGATCAGGGAAATGCAGTAGATATAGTATATATTGACTTCAGTAAAGCATTTGACAAAGTATCTCATACAATTCTTATTGAAAAAATAAATGACCAAGTGTGGAATGGACAAGGCAACTGTTAGATGGATTCGTAACTGGCTTAGTGATCGGAGTCAAAGAGTGGTCATAAATGGCTGCATATCCAGTTGGAAGACTGTCTCAAGTGGGGTACCACAGGGCTCTATCCTGGGCCCCGTGTTGTTCAACATCTTTATCAATGATTTAAATGAAGGTATTAAGGGTAAACTGATTAAATTTGGTGATGACACAAAGCTAGCAGGAATAGCTATTACTAGAGAAGAGAGAGAGGGGATTCAACAAGATCTAAACAAGCTGGAACAATGGGTAGCAACTAATAGAATGGTTTTTAACAGGAAGAAATTCAAAGTCTTAAATCTTGGCAAGAATAATGAAAAGAGCATATACAGCATGTGTGTAATACTTATTATATGTTTTGAGGATTTCGATAGCGTAGGGCAATGATCAGCAGAGACGAGTTTTTGATACAAGATGTTTTATAATCTGTAACCACGGTAGATAACAACGGAACAAACACAGCAGTACAAATACACAAAATACCTTCCCGAAACGGAGCGGAGGGAATTCCCGGGGCCACGCACCGGACTCCCCCAGGGAGACCACCAGAGCGAACCCCTATACAGGGACTGTCCGGCAATCACCCCGGAAGGCCTAAATGCGCAGCAGCCGGAACACAATGGGCAAGCGGTAAAAGTCCAGGAGTGTCCGTACGGGATGATTGTCCAGAGTGGTTACAAACCAGAGAGAACCGGGCAGAGTGCTGACCGAAGATGGCAGACGGAATCCGGGCACAGCTTGAGAAACCGGGTAAGGTCCAGAGTCGGTCGGTCGGTAGTCTTTAGGAGGATCCAAAAGCAATCAGGATTAGCAGCAGCAAAGCAGGAGCACACAGCAAGCAGTATACTCAGGCACTGGACTGGGCTGAGAGGCGGCCTTTTAAGCAGCTGGACAGGAAGTAGGGCAACAGAACCTTAAACTCCATGTTAACTGAGGGCAAGCTCATTCAAAAGAGAACTGGAAAACCTGGAAACCTGACATTACTCCCCCCCCCAGAGACGGCCTCAGGACGGATCAGGGCCCGGCTTGTCCGGGAACCGTCGATGAAACTGAGCGATCTTCCGGGGTGCCCGAATGTTACCCACCGGTTCCCAGGAATCGTCCTCGGGGGCGTACCCCTGCCAACGTACCAGATATTGAAGCCGACGACGATGGAGCCGGGAGTCAATAATGTCCTCAACCACAAACTGCTCCTCGCCGTCGACCATCACAGGCGGAGGAGGAGGCACAACACGACCACGAAACGTATTAGGGGAGACAGGTTTGAGGAGAGACACATGAAAGACCGGGTGTACCTTTAGATGGTGTGGCAACCGTAGCCGACAGGCCACAGGGCTCACGATCCCGGTGATCTTAAATGGACCGATGAATTTTTGTCCTAGCTTCTGCGAAGGAACACCCAATCTCAGGTTTTTGGTGGACAACCATACAGAGTCCCCTACCTTGTACATGGGTGCCGGTTTCCGGTGAGTGTCGGCCGACCTCTTGTAACGCTCCTGGGCCGTAGCCACAGTGTCCTTCAGAACCTCCAGATTTTGTCGTAGCTCTGTCAATCTGTCCTCCACCGCTGGCACCGAAACCGCAACCGGTGACCTAGGCAAAACATTCGGATGGTAACCCAAGTTAGCGAAAAAGGGCGTTACCTTAGTGGAGCTGCTCTGAGTGTTGTTATATGAGAACTCCGCCAACGGAAGCATCTTCAACCAATCGTCTTGGAGATGGCTGACATAACATCGAAGGTATTGTTCCAGGGTTTGATTCGTCCGTTCGGTTTGCCCATTTGTCTGAGGATGGTATGCAGAAGACAAACAGACATCAATCTGGAGTGCCGTACAAAACCCCTTCCAGAATCTAGACGTGAACTGCACGCCCCGGTCAGAGATGATCTCGTCTGGTACCCCATGCAATCGGAATACATTCTGGATAACCAAATCCACTGTCTCTGCGGCTGAGGGAAGACCGGTACACGGAATGAAGTGAGCAGCTTTAGTCAATCTATCTACCACCACTAAAATGGTATTGTGTCCGCATGAGACTGGCAACTCCACAATAAAATCCATGGAGATAGACCCCCAAGGGCGAGATGGCACGGGTAACGGTTGGAGGAGTCCCGTAGGAGCCACACGAGGGACCTTGCACCGGGCACAAACCACACATGAGTGGACATAGTCCTTCACATCCTTTAAACAAGTAGGCCACCAGAAAAAACGGCTCAGAAATTCTTGCGTCTTCTGTACCCCCCTATGACCAGCCAACACGGAGTCATGGACCAACTTGAGAACCCGAAGTCTTACGGCCTCCGGGACATAAATGCGTCGCTCTCTCAACCACACACCATTCCGAAGAACAAGAGTTACATCATTCGGGGGGGCAGCAAGAAATACGTCACCATCATAGGCCAGCTTGATGTCCTTCCACAAGTCCTGGTCCTGGAGTACTCCAACGAAATTGGCATCCGATAACACGGTCTGAGACGGGGTTCCAGGCACGGAGTCCACGGCGTGGATTCGGGACAAGGCATCGGCTTTCCCATTACGTGAACCTGGACGATATGTAACGATAAAATTGAATTGGTTAAGAAATAGGCTCCAACGGGCTTTCCGTGGAGACAGGCACCTGGCAGACTTAAGAAATTCCAGATTACGATGATCCGTGAGTACTATCACTTGCTGCGCGGCTCCCTGTAAGTGGTGTCTCCATTCCTTGAAAGCGGAAATAATCGCCAATAATTCCTTGTCCGCAATGTCGTAGTTCCTTTCTGCAGGGGACAACCGGCGGGAAAAGAAGGCACACGGATGCAAGAGACTCTTGTCCCCGGTCCTTTGAGAAAGAATGGCCCCTAATGCATAGTCGGAAGCGTCGACCTCCACGATAAAGGGAAGTGCGGGATTCGGATGGACTAAAATTGGCGCTGAGGTAAAACATACCTTGAGACGATGGAATGCTTCCTGGGCCTGGGCGGACCACACAAACTTCTGTCCTTTCTTGGTTAACAGAGTGATGGGACGGACAATCTCTGAAAAGTTACGGATAAAGCGTCGGTAAAAGTTGGCAAAACCGACAAAGCGTTGTACCTCCTTGATGTTTCCCGGTTCCGGCCAGTCCAGAATGGCTTGTATCTTGCTAGATTCCATGTTTAGTCCCTGAGGAGAGATGACATAACCTAGGAATTGTATTTGTGAGCAGTGGAACTCGCATTTCTCCAGCTTAATGTACAGGTGGTTTTCCCTCAGACGGGTAAGTACGGTCTTGACGTGCTCCTGGTGTTCCTGTAGAGAATCAGAAAAGATTAGGATATCGTCCAGATAGATCACCATGAATTGGTCCATGATATCCCTAAAAATATCGTTAACTAGATGTTGAAATGCCGCGGGAGCGTTACAAAGTCCAAAAGGCATCACTAGGTACTCAAAATGTCCGTACCGACATCGGAACGCGGTCTTCCACTCGTCTCCGGGACGTATACGAAGCAGATTATATGCCCCACGGAGGTCCAATTTGGTGAATATTTTTGCCTGTTGGACCCTCTCCAATAGCTCAGGAATCAACGGTAACGGATACCGGTTCCGGATGGTTATTTTATTCAGTTCCCGGTAGTCAATACAGGGTCTCAGAGTCCCCTCCTTCTTTTTCACGAAAAAGATGGGTGCCCCTGCGGGTGAGGTAGACGGACGAATAAATCCCTTGGCTAGGCTTTCATCAATGTACTCTTTTAGCGCTCCTAGCTCAGGTGCTGCCAACGGGTAGACATGACCAAACGGAATCTCCGCCCCTGGGAGTAAGTCTATGGGGCAATCATACGGTCTATGCGGGGGAAGTCGGTCGGCTTTTCTTTTGTCGCATATATCAGCGAAGTCACGGTAAACCGGGGGTAAAACAGGTACCTGTACAGTGCTCTCCGTATTTGGTGGTACTGGAACCGGAACAGTTGGACTAATGGTCGGAATATTCTGCGGTGGGAAGGATATTTCCTTAGTTTCCCAATCGATGACCGGATTTGTAGACCGTAGCCACGGAATACCTAAAATAATCGGAAAATGAGGAGATGAAATTAGCATGAAAACAAGGGTCTCCTGCTGACCTGGCTTCATGACGCATTCTAGCGGTACGGTTTCCCGATCGACTGGTCCAGAGATTAACGGAGATCCGTCTACCGTCTCCATGGTAACCGGTGAGGATCTTTGCTGAGTCCGGATACCGTGTTTCCTGGCAAAAGAAGAGTCCATGAAATTTCCCCCTGCCCCAGAGTCTATCATTGCAGAGGTAGGAATTAGTTGTCCCTCCTAACGGATCTGAATGGGGAGTGAGCAATGGGTATATTTCCCTTCTGAGTCCTTCGGTGAGGTTGACATTACAGTCAAGGGAAATACCGCATCCAAGTGTCCACTTGCCTCAGAGATATCGGACTCTGCGTCCGTGTTGTCACACTCTGCCATGACTGCCAATACCTTATTTGGGCGATTCGGACGTTTCGGGCAGTCGATCAAGAAATGGTCCGATTGACCGCAATAGAAACACAAACGCTCACGGAGCCGGTGTTCGCGACGTTCATTGGTCTCTCGCTTTTGCAGAGAGTCTACTTGCATAGGAACGTCCTCGGCCTCCCGTGGCGTCCTGAGAGCGGGTTCTCTGGAAGGAAATGTAAAGTTGTTTACACGGTTTACAGCTGCCCATTTTTCCTGTCTACGTTCCGTCAAGCGGGTATCAATACGCACACAGTGCTGGAGAAACAGTTCAAAATCCCCTGGAGATTCGGAATGAGCTAACTCGTCCTTGATGGTACCGGACAACCCCTTTCTGAAAACAGACAATAATGCATTGTTTCCCCAGTCGGTGTCTACCACTAACCTCTTAAATTCAGTGGCGTATTCAACGACAGAACGCTTTCCCTGACGTAAGGAAAGGAGAGCCGATTCAGCGGTAGCACGGCGATTCGGATCATCAAACATCTGCGCACGACCGCAGAAGTACGGACAAACGGATGTCCCGGGTCTCATATCATAGGATTAGGCTCCAAGCCAGTGCTCGTGAGGTTAATAACATAATTTATACATAACACTTTGGACCGGTCAGAATGGTAATAATCAGCATGTACATCAAAAAACAGTATACATTGGTTCACAAATCCACGAAACTGACACGGTCACCATTGAAACGGAATGGGGGGTAACCCTAGGCATACCGGCAGCTGATACGGACGTAGTGGGGCCGGCTTCCTGAGCCTCCACTCTGACTTGCAAATCCTGTATAGCCGGACCCAGTACCTGGTGATCATGACCCAGCTGTGCCTCCCACATCTCTAAGTTTAGTCTGCACCACCTCCATCTCCTGCTGCAAGGAGTTAATCATAGAAAAGAGCTGATCTACTCCTCGTGTCTCAGTCATTGCCCCAGCGAAATCCTCTTTTTTAGGCCTGAGTATAATGTAATACTTATTATATGTTTTGAGGATTTCGATAGCGTAGGGCAATGATCAGCAGAGACGAGTTTTTGATACAAGATGTTTTATAATCTGTAACCACGGTAGATAACAACGGAACAAACACAGCAGTACAAATACACAAAATACCTTCCCGAAACGGAGCGGAGGGAATTCCCGGGGCCACGCACCGGACTCCCCCAGGGAGACCACCAGAGCGAACCCCTATACAGGGACTGTCCGGCAATCACCCCGGAAGGCCTAAATGCGCAGCAGCCGGAACACAATGGGCAAGCGGTAAAAGTCCAGGAGTGTCCGTACGGGATGATTGTCCAGAGTGGTTACAAACCAGAGAGAACCGGGCAGAGTGCCTGACCGAAGATGGCAGACGGAATCCGGGCACAGCTTGAGAAACCGGGGTAAGGTCCAGAGTCGGTTCGGATCGGTCGGTAGTCTTTAGGAGGATCCAAAAGCAATCAGGATTAGCAGCAGCAAAGCAGGAGCACACAGCAAGCAGTATACTCAGGCACTGGGACTGGGCTGAGAGGCGGCCTTTTAAGCAGCTGGACAGGAAGTAGGGCAACAGAACCTTAAACTCCATGTTAACTGAGGGCAAGCTCATTCAAAAGAGAACTGGAAAACCTGGAAACCTGACAATGTGAGGAATAGAGCTATCCAACAGATGTGTGAAAAAGACTTAGGTATACTAATAATTCACAGACTGAACATGAGTCAACAGTGTGACGCAGCAGCAAAAACGGCAAACACCATTCTAGGATATATTAACAGAAGCATACAGTCTAGATCATGTGAAGTCATTATCCCCCTTTACTCCTATTTGGTCAGACCTCATCTGAAATATTGTGTCCAGTTCTTGGCACCACATTTTAAAAAAGACATCAACAAACTGGAGCAAGTTCAGAGAAGAGTGACCAGAATGGTGACTGGTCTGCAAACCATGTCCTATGAGGAACGGTTACAGGATTTAGGATTGTTTAACTTGCAAAAGAGAAGACTGAGAGGAGACTTAATAGCTGTCTACAAATATCTTAAAGGCTGTCACACTGTAGAGAGATCAGTTTTATTCTCATTTTCACAAGGAAAGACTAGAAGCAATGGGATGAAACTGATGGGGAGGAGACACAGATTAGATATTAGAAAAAACTTTTTGACAGTGAGGGTGATCAATGAGTGGAACAGGCTGCCACGAGAGGTGGTGAGTTCTCCTTCAATGGAAGTCTTTAAAAAGAGGTTGGACGGACATCTGGGATGATTTAGTGAATCCTGCTTTGAGCAGGGGGTTGGACTAGATGACCCAGGAGGTCCATTCCAAGTCCAATATTCTATGATTCCATGAAACCCGGGAGATCATGATCCTGGTCAATTTTTCCGGTCTCCTTTCGTATGATCACCGTTATACACTGCATAACAGTGATCATGTAAAAGCAAAACAAATTGCTGATAAAAATTATTTCTCTCACATCTGACATGATCATGGGAGATAAATGTCCTCCCCTGGTGTTGCCAAAGTCCCTCCTCCTGGTCTTCTAAAATGGTGGGTGCATGAGTTGTGCACCCGCCACAATCATCCTCCTCCCCTGATTTCTCTCCCATCTGAAATGTCAAATGACAGAGAAAAGCTCTCCCCATGTCTCCCATGTACCTCCTGCAGCACCGAGTCCCCAGTGGCCCTTCATTCGCCTCTTCTTCTGTAAAAAATGTAGTGTGCATGTGCAGAGAGCTGACTCTATGCGAGCAGTGAGACTGTGGTGACGTCACTGAGGTTATTATTATTATTATTATTTATTTATAGAGCACGATTGATTCTATGGTGCTGTACATAGGGTGTTGCATACAAAATGTAGGTACAAGTTACAATAGACAGACTGGTACAGAGGAAAAAGGACCCTGCCCTTGCAGGCTTACATTCTATAGGATATTAGGGAGGAGACAGTAGGTGGGGCATTGGTGAAGCGGCAGCTCTGGTGGTGGTGAGGCAGCAGCTATGGCGGTGGTGAGGCAGTGGGGTCATGGGAGATTATAGGCATTTCTGAACAGATGAGTTTTCAAGTTCCGTTTGAAGCTTACAAGTATAGCAGATAATCTGATGTGTTGAGGCAGCGAATTCCAGAAAACAGGGGAAGCTTGGGAGAAGTCTTGGAGGCAGTTGGATGAGGAGATAATGAGTGACAAGGAGATCTTGGGAGGACCGAAGAATATGTGGTGGAGTGTATCGGGAGATTAGTTCAGAGATATACAGAGGAGACAGATTATGGATGGCTTTATAAGTCAAGTGTTAGTAGTTTGAATTGCATACGGTGGAGGATTGGGAGCCAATGACGGGATTTGCAGAGGGGAGAAGTGGGGTGGTAGGGAGGAGCAAGGTGGATCAGTCGGGCAGCAAAGTTAAGGATGGACTGGAGAGATGCGAAGGTGTTAGCAGGGAGGCCGCAGAGGAGGATGTTGTAGTAGTCAAGGCGGGAGGTTATGAGGGCATGCACTAGCATTTTCGTAGATTGAGAATTGAGGAAAGGATGGATTCTGGAAATATCTTTTAGTTGAAGATGGTAGGAGGTTGTGAGGGATTTGATGTAGGTATGAAGTACAAGACAGAGTCGAATGTTACTTAGAGGCAGCGGACTTCGGGTACTGGGGAGAGTGTGCTGTTATTCATTGTAATACATAGATCACGTAGGGAAGATAGGCGAGATGGAGGAAAGATGATTAGTTCAGTTTTGGCCACATTGAGCTTTATGAAGCGAGAGGAGAAGGAGGAGGATATGGCCGATAGACACTCTGGGATTCTGGACAGCAGAGAGGCAGATCTGAGTGTCATCAGCATATAGGTGGTACTGAAAGCCATAAGACTTTATGAGTTGTCCCACGACAAATGTATAGATGGAAAATAATAAGGGCCTCAGGTCAGAGCCTCAATGGACAGACACCAACAGAGAGAGGGCGGTATGAAGAGGTTGTGTGGGAGTGGGAGACACAAAGTGCGGTTGGAAAGGTATGAAAGGTATGAAGAGATTCAAAAAAGGGCAAGGTCTCTGACACCAAGGGAGGAGAGGATCTGTAACCGGAGTGGTCGACAGTGTCAAAGACTGAGGACAGGTCTAGAAGGAGAAGTATACAGAAGTGACTGCTAGCTTTGGCAGCAAGTCATTAGTAATTTTGGTCAAGGCAGTTTCAGTAGAGTGATGTGGGCGGAAGCCGGATTGTAGGTTGTCAAAGAGAAAGTTAGATGAAAGGTTGGAGGAAAGTTCAGCATGGACATGCTGTTCGAGGATTTTTGAAGCTAATGGGAACAGCAATGTGGGGCGATAGCTGGTAGTAGAGGTCGGATCGAGGGAAGGTTTCTTTAGGAGGAGTTGATTGTTGCATGTTTGAATCAGAAGGGAAGGTACCAGAAGTTAAGGGGGAGGAGCGACGAACATCTCCTTACCTGCCTCCACCGGCAATGCAAAAGAAAGGAGGTGGGCGGGATGTTACGTCCCACTTATCTCCACCCCTCCGCTTCTATTGGACGCCTGCCGTGTGACGTCGCTGTGACGCCGCACGAACCACCCCCTTAGAAAGGAGGCGGTTCACCGGCCAGAGCGACGTCGCAGGGCAGGTAAGTCCGTGTGACGGGGACTAATGAGGTTGTGCGACACGGGCAGCGATTTGCACGTGTCGCACAACCGACAGGGGCGGGTACGATCACTTGTGATCTCGCTAGCGAGATCGCAGAGTGTAAAGTACCCTTTAGATAGGTTGAAAAGATGGGTTAAGGCTGGAACCCTTGCGTATCTGGTGCAGAAAAAAAGAAATCTGCACCAAATACGCAAGGGAAAAATTCTCAACATGGGCACAGCACTTTTGAATTCTCATAGACTTTGCTGGCTTCACAATGGACATGCAGACTTTGCTAGAGATTTCTGAAAATATGCGTCAAAATCCGGGTCAAAATATGCACCGTCGGCATAGGGCCTTACACAGCCTGCACAGCAATGAACACAGCTTAGCTCCACGCACTGGTAACCCGTTAAATGCCTCTCTGGCAGTAGCAATAAAATGGGTGGTCTGCAGATCATACTGATTTAATTCTCAATGGCTATTTATTTCATTTACTTTACTCTTATTTTAACCCCTTCACCCATGGCCGATTTTGCGCTTTCCGGTATTTTTTTTCATTCTTCTTCCGAGAGACATAACTTTTTTATATCTTGCCATATAAGGGCTTATTTTTTGTGGGATGAATTGTACTTTTAAATGGAACCATGAGTGTTACCATATAGTGTACTAGAAAATGGCAAAACAAAATCCAAATGCGGAAAAATTACAAAAAAAAAATGTGCAATAGCACTATTGTTTTTGGGATATTTTATTCACCGTCTTCACTATATAGTAAAACTGATGTGTCGCTGTGATGTCTCAGGTCGGTGTGAGTTCGTAGACACCAAACATGAATAGGTTTACTTTTATCTAAGGGATTAAAAAAAATCTGAAGTTTGTCCAAAAAAAGTGGCGTACGTTTTGCGCCATTTTCCGCGACTCATAGCGTTCTTATTTTTCATGACCTATTATTTTTTTGTGTCTCGAGCTGACGTTTTTAACAGTACCATGTTTGCGCAGATGCTACGTTTTGATCACCTGTTACTGCATTTTGCCCAAAATTTGTGGAGACCAAAAAACATAATTTTGGCTTTTGTTTTTTTTTTGCCCCTACACCATTTACCGATCAGATTAATTGATTTTAGATTTTGATAGCTCGGGCATTTCTGAACGCGGCGATACCAAATGTGTGTATATTTTTTAAACCCTTTAATTTTTAATGGGGTGAAAGGGGGATGATTTGAACTTTTATTTTTTTTTTATTTTTCAAATCTTTTTTAAACTTTTTTTTTTAATTTTACTAGTAACCCTAGAGGACTATAAGGATCAGCTGTCTGATCGCTCATTCATTTCTCCCAATCAGAGCAGCACCGCTCAGGCAGGGAGAAAAGATCATCTCTTGTAACAGCCAGTACTCTGCTGTTTCTTACAGGACCTGAGTCATGTGAGGTACAGGAGTCATCATATAACCCTGTGCTACCATGACAACCACCGGATCCCCATGATCACATCATATGACTTCCGCTATCGGCCTGTGAGTACAGATCTACCACAATCGCTATTAACATGGCGCTGTCACATCTTGACAGCGTTGTTTAAGGGGTCAAAAAGCATAGTTGGATAGCGATTCCACTCGTGTGGCGTTATAGCCTCATGTGAGTGTCCGCACGGGAGGAGAGTATAAGCTTTTTTTTTATTTATTTCTGCCAAAAATAGGGAATGAGGCAGTGTTGTCCTAATAATGGATAATCCTTTTAATTAAAAAGTCCCTATTGTTCTCGCTCAACATTAATTACTTTTAGTTGTTTGTTTTTTTAAAGGGAACCTGTCACTAGAATTTTCGCTATGAAACTAAGGCTGCTTTCACACCTCCAGTATTTCCTCTGCGGCACAATCCGGTACTTTGCAGGAAAAACGCAACCGTTTTTTTTTGCTACCGGTTGCGTTTTTCCTGCATAGACTTTAATTAGTGCCGTATTGTGCCGCATGGCCTTGCATTCGGTCCGTTTTTTGCCGCATGCGGCAGATTTAGCCGATGCGGCGGCCGGATGGAACGTTGCCTGGCACGTTTTTTTGTGCGTCAAAAAAAAACGCATCGCGCCGCATCTAACCGATGTGGCGCTTTTCTCAATGCATCCCTATGGATGCCAGATGCAGCGTGATGCGGCAAAAAACGGACGGGCCGCATGTAAAAAACTTATGCAAAGGATGCGGTGTTTTCACCGCATCCGTTGCATAGGTTTCACAGCCGGATTGAGCCGCACGGCTCAATCCGGATGTGTGAAAGAAGCTCATGGGCTGCATTCTAGAAAGGTTCCTCTTGCTACTGTGCCACCTTTCAGACCTAAATAAACACAAAATCTTACCTTTTGGTATGCTAATGAGCTGTGCTGGCCACAGGGGTGGGCTGTATTGCGTCCGATATTCCCCCTCCTACCGCTGTTCGCCGTCCCCCAGTGTTGATAGACATAGATGAGGTCGCCGCCCTCATGTTACTCAGTGCTCCTGAAGTCTCGCGCATGCCCAGTGGCACTATCGCGTCTCCAGCGTCATCCAAGTACCTGCCCATAATCGCGCCTGCGCAATAAGATTACTGGCGCTTGCGATTTGAACAGTTCTCAGTCCCGCGATAGTGCCACTGCGCATGCGCGAGACTTCAGAAGCACTAAGTAACATGAGGGCGGCTACCTCATCTATGTCAATCAACACTAGGGGACGGTGAACAGCGGCAGGAGGGGGGATAACAGATGCAATACAGCCCGCCCCTGTGGCCAGCAAAGCTCATTACCATACCAAAAGGTAAGGCTGCTTTCACACTACGTTTTTTTTAACATGCGTCATGAACGTTTTTTGGCTGCAAAAGCGGATCCTGTTTTTGCAAAGAAAAACGCATGCAAACGCATGTGTTATTTTGCAGGATCCTGTCACTTTAAGTTTATGGGCGGGCATTGGAGTCATGTGATCGGGAGTGAGGGGAACTGAACGTGATAGACTGGGAGCCGACATCTAACAGCTGTGGAGGCTCGTAACCAAGGTAAACATCGGGTAACTTGCTTGGATACCCCACATTTACCTTGGTTAGGAGCGTCTGCAGCTGCTTGGAGCCGGCTGCCTGCTCCCTGCACACGTAACCAAGATAAACATCAGGTAACTAAGACCGTGGTTACTAGATATTTACATTGGTTATGAGCGTCTGCAGCTGCTAGGAGCCGGCTGCCTGCTCCCTGCACACGTAACCAAGATACATCGGGTAACTGAGACCGCGGTTACCCGATGTTTACCTTGGTTACGAGCGTCCTCCGCTCTCAGGCGGGAGAGAGTGGAGAGAGAAGAGGGGGAGGGAGGGAGGTGGAGAGAGAGGGAGAAAGGGGGAGGGAGAGAGGGGGAGGGAGGGAGGTGGAGAGAGGGGGAGGGAGGGGGAGGCAGGGAGGTGGAGAGAGAGGGAGAGAGAGGGAGGGAGAGAGGGGGAGGGAGGGAGGTGGAGAGAGAGGGAGAGAGGGGGAGGGAGGGAGGTGGGGAGAGAGGGGGAGGGAGGTGGAGCGAGAGACTGATCACGTGAGGCTGGTTTCTGGGCATGCTTAGTAGAGCAAGCAGGATTCTGTCTATCAGCATACCAGCGTTCACATGCGTTTGCGTGCTGTTTAGTCAGGATCCAGCAATTTGCAGTATTTGGACGCAGCTCAAAAACGCTACAAGTAGCGTTTTTGAAAAAAAGTTAAACTGCAAGTCGCTGGATCCTTACTATAACGCACGCAAACGCAGGTGAACGCATGTTGACGCGAGTCCATTGCAAATGCATTGAAATGAAAACGCATTTGCACTGGATCCGTTTTTGCGTTAAAAAAAGTTCATGACGGATGTTAAAAAAACGTAGTGTGAAAGCAGCCTAAGATTTTATAAAGTGTTTATTTAGGTCTGAAAGGGGGGCCAGTAGCAAGATGAACCTTTCTAGAATACAGCCCATGAGCTGCAGAAGGGGATTCGTTTATTTTTATAGCGAACATTCTAGTGACAGGTTCCCTTTAATCTTCTTCTGTTTTGATGACACTATGTTTGAGAATCCCCAGTGCATGCTGGGATACTTAATGAGACATCAGGGGGTAGAGGCAGGGGCGTAACGATCGCGGTCGCAGAGGTCGCCACTGCGACCGAGCCCGCAGGGTTATAGGGGCCCGGCAGCTGCTCTGCAGAGCCAGCTCCTCTCTGATGCGCTCTTCAGGGGCCGACTACGCGACCGCCGGGGGCCGGCCTGTGAGTCAGGGGGGTCTGGTGTCATTAGGGGACAGAGGGGCCCCAGACCTGGAGAGGCCCACCAGGCGTTTCTGACGTGCGGCAGAGCAGAAGTGCTCCTAAACAGCAGACGGAAGCCATCCTTCCAGGACCTGCGATGATGTCATGTGCCCATGTGACTGTGTGGGAGGAGACACAGGAATGCCGGGCAGAGAGAAACAGAAGATAATGATATTGATTCCTGAAAGAGATTGGGACACATGTCTGGTAATGAGAAAAGAGGGGATATGAGGGGGGGAGGGGGGCTGCAGGGTGAGTGGCATATGAGAGCTACAGACTGTGACAGAAGGATGTGAAGGGGTGCAGAGTTTTTTGAGAGGGGTAAGTTGGATTACATGCAGGGTGAGGTATGTGGGGCAGGGTGTGTGAGATATGGGGGTACAGGCTGTATGGGGAGCAGGGTTTGTGACATGGGGGTGCAGTGTGTGTGATATGGGGGGTGCAGTGTGTGTGATTATGATATGGGGGTGCAGGCTGTATGTGGGGCAGGGTGTGTGAGATATGGGCGTACAGGCTGTATGGGGAGCAGGGTTTGTGACATGGGGGTGCAGTGTGTGTGATATGGGGGGTGCAGTGTGTGTGATTATTATATGGGGGTGCAGGCTGTATGTGGGGCAGGGTGTGTGGGATATGGGGGTGTAGTGTGTGTGATATGGGGGGTGCAGGGTGTATGGGGAGCAGGGTGTGTGACATGGGGGTGCAGTGTGTGTGATATGGGGGGTGCAGGCTGTATGTGGGGCAGGGTGTGTGAGATATGGAGGTATAGTGTGTGATATGGGGGGTGCAGGCTGTATGGGGAGCAGGGTGTGTGGGATATGGAGGTGCAGTGTGTGTGATATGGGGGGTGCAGGCTGTATGGGGAGCAGGGTGTGTGACATGGGGGTGCAGTGTGTGTGATATGGGGGGTGCAGGGTGTGTGAGATATGGAGGTGTAGTGTGTGTGATATGGGGGGAGCAGTAATTAGATCACATTAAACTTAGATCACAGTAAACCTATACATGTTTGGTGTCAACAAACTTGCACCGAACTGAGGCATCACAGTGACACACCAGTTTTACCATATAGTGAATATGGTGAATAAAATATCCTAAAAACAATCGTGCAATCACACTTTCTTTTAAAATTCTTCCGCACTTGGAATTTGTTTGCCATTTTCCAGCACACTATATGATAAAATTTATGGTTTCATTTAAAAGTACAACACTGCCCTTATATGGCAAGATTGACGGAAAAATAAAAAAGTTACGGCTCTTTAAAGAAGGGCGCAAAAAACAAAAATGGAAAATCGCCCGGGGGTGAAGGTATTAATGAGATGGGATGGATTTATGAATATTTTTCATAAGGAAAGACAGTGTGGGGGTCATAATTCATGGTGGAGAAATGGTGCAGTGGTCATAGTATATGAGTGGGACAGTGTGGGGGCCATGTATCATAAGGGGGACAATGCGGGGTCACTTTTTTGTCAGGGTCATAGTGGGGGAATTATTTTTTTCAGGTGCACAGTATACGGGTTATTTAGTGCACAGTATGCATGGATATTTTTTATTTAGGTGTAATAATGACACTAATTTTTTAGGGCATCGTGTTAGGATATGTTGTGGAAAACCAGAGAAGAAGGAAGTCTGCGGAGACGAGCTGTGGATGTCCAAGGTCATCATGGCATCTGGACCAGATGAAGAGGAATGGGATGAGACCATTACAATCTGAGAAGAAGTCACCAATAAGGTACCTGGATCTAAGGGAGCATTTATACTGGACAATCCCTCCTTTAAACGGAATCTGTCACCAGGATTTGCTCCCCCATATGAGAGCAGCAAGAGCAGCATAATGTAGAGACAGAGACCCTGATTCCAGCAATGTGTCACTTAAGCGGGCTTTACACACTGCGATATCGGTCCCGATATCGCTAGTGTGGGTACCCGCCCCCATCTGTTGCGCGACACGGGCAAATCGCTGCCCGTGCCGCACAACATCGCCCAGACCCGTCACACATACTTACCTGCCCGGCGACGTCGCTATGACCGGCGAACCGCCTCCTTTCTAAGGGGGCGGTCCGTGCGGCGTCACAGCGACGTCACTGCGCGGCCGCCCAATAGCAGCGGAGGGGCGGAGCTGAGCGGGACGTAGCATCCCGCCCACCTCCTTCCTTCCGCATAGCGGCCGGGAGGCAGGTAAGGAGAGCTTCTTCGTTCCTGCGGTGTCACACTGAGCGATGTGTGCTGCCGCAGGAACGAGGAACAACCTCGTTACTGCTGCAGTAACGATTTTTGACAATGGACCCCCGTGTCACCGATGAGCGATTTTGCACGTTTTTGCAACAATGCAAAATCGCTCATCGGTATCACACGCAACGGCATCGCTAATGCGGCCGGATTTGCGTCACCAATTCCATGACCCCAATGAGTTTGCATTAGCGATGTCGTAGCGTGTAAAGCCCCCTTTACTGAAATGTTTGCTGTCATTTTGATAAAATCAATGTTTTCTCTGCTGCAGATGAAAGCTCATGAATATGCTGGACTACCTGGCAACAGGCCAAGTAGTCCTGTAATGATAATCTGCTGCTGATTAATCAGTGATTTTATCAAAACTACACTAAGCAGCCCAGTAATGACACATTGCTGGAATCAGGATCTCTGCCCCTATGTTATGCTGCTCTCAAATTAGAGGGAAAATACCTGCTGACAGATTCCCTTTAAATGATCATTGACTGTTTGATTATATGAAGCTGATTGGCAGTTTAACGGTCTGTGACTGCAGACTTGTGAATCCTCATTGCATGCGCACAGCGAGCTGTCAGGGTTTTCCAGTGCCGGCGGTGAGAGCTGCCGTCATGTGACCACAAGTGTGCAATTTGCATACTTCTAGCCACATCGACATGAGGCTTTAGACTGACTTACTGGTAGGGGCAGCATGAACCCCAACTATGGCCCTGCCGCTAGACTTAACTGTATCATTTTGCGAATGCACGCTGCAATTTGTTTTCCTAGAGCACTCGGTCCAAGAACAAAATTGAACATAACCACTGCCTCATTGGAAAACATTGGTCCGAGTGCAATCCAATGTTTTGTCAGATCTCACTCGGACCAAAATTACGTGTGTCTACACAAGCTCTGAGCTGAAACCATAGCTGCGCCTCTGGTGAGGACATGTTTTTATTTTTTTTAATCAATGAGTAAATGGTGGCCAGAGGTCTATGGGGGTGCATTATACTACAGTATATGGAGGATTATGGTGTGTGCATTATACTATATGGAGGAATATGGTGTGTGCATTATACTATATGGAGGATTATGGGGTGTGCATTATACTATATGGAGGATTATGGAGTGTGCATTATACTATATGGAGGATTATGGGGTGTGCATTTATATGGAGGATTATGGAGTGTGCATTATACTATATTGAGGATTATGGGGTGTGCATTTATATGGAGGATTATGGTGTGTGCATTATACTATATTGAGGATTATGGGGTGTGCCTTATATGGAGGACTATGGGATGTGTATTATCTTAAATCGAGGACTGTGGGATGTGTATTATATGGAGGACTATGCTCTACATTATATGGAGGACTATGTGAAGTGTATTATAATACATGGAGGACTACGGGAGGTGCATTATAATATATGAAGGTTTATGTGGGACCCATGATACTATATGGAAGGGTCATTATAGTATTTGGAGAACTATATATGAAGGGGACAAAGATAAAGCATGGCATGGGAAAGTTTTGTGCTTAGGAAAAGAAGCTCTTTCCCTCAGCACCCAGCTTTCTCATGCTCTGATATCATGGTAAAGCTGGGTGCTGAGGGAAAGATGTATAGCAGAGCATGGGGAAGGTACATGATGAGGACAAGATGTAAAGCAGAACATAGGAAAGCTGCTGATAGAGATTTCAGATCATGGGAAACCTGGGTGCTGAAGGAAAGAGCCAAGTCTCAGCGACACTATCCCATACCCCGAGTGTCGTGTACGGTTGGGGGGGCCCAGGTCCAAACTATGCACCGGGGCCCTTCAAACTCTAGTTACGCCACTGGGAGGCTTTGATCACTGCAGCAGTTTCTGTCCCCATCGTGAAATGAAGAGTCATCAGTGCCCTCAGTTTCAGTCCCTGCTCTACTGATCATGCATCAGATGTGAATTCTGATATTTACTGAGTAAAAGTTCCAGTGTCACTGTGCAATACCGCAATACCTTCTTCAATGCACAGTCAATGAGCATTATAAGGAGAGAGTGAAGCGAGCAGAGATCAGTCCCTGAAAGTGACATGTTTCAGGGGCAGGCTGGTCTCTGCTTTTCAATATCTCCTTACAATACAGAGAGTGCTCTGTATTGTTGGCTCATCACATCTCTTTAGAAGTTGGCAAAGCGCACTGTCACTGTGCACTTAAAATTAAAAATATGCAGAGAGTGCATACTGAGCATATGTCACATTTGACAACCAAAACATGCTCAGTAGAGTAAGGAAGACCACAGCCCAAGATGGATGTCATTGATGACACTCCCACTCTGGGTGGGAGAGGAGGCTGTGGCAGTGATCGCAGCTTCTGCTCCCTGATGGTGGATTGTTTGGGTGTCCCAGGATACACAGGGGAGTTTCAAACAAAGTGTCGTCAAAACAGAAGTGTGTGTGTAATATATATATATATACCGTGTATATATATATATATATATATATATATATATATACAAATTGTCTCTCCAGTAAAGGAGACAAACTCTAGCACAGCGCCACCTATTGGAAGTAGCGATCCTAAAAGTCACAAGTGGATTTTCGACAATCCTTTGCAATATGACTCAGGATATATAAGCCAGATCAGAATCCCAATTTGCAGACACGGTGTTTCGGGGTGCTTGCCCCTCGTCAGTGCAAAGTATGGGGGTGTCTGATCTGGCTCATGAGAAAGCTATGTGGGGACCACGGGGGAACACTATTCTCCTTAAGGAGACTTTGCAAGCCAGTCTGGCTGCCAGGTAAGGGGACTTATAGCTGCAATGCCCCTAAAATTCCACGGGGGAACACTATTCTCCTTAAGGAGACTTTGCAAGCCAGTCTGGCTGCCAGGTAAGGGGACTTATAGCTGCAATGCCCCTCTGGGAAATATTCAAATTGTCTCTCCAGTAAAGGAGACAAACTCTAGCACAGCGCCACCTATTGGAAGTAGCGATCCTAAAAGTCACAAGTGGATTTTCGACAATCCTTTGCAATATGACTCAGGATATATAAGCCAGATCAGAATCCCAATTTGCAGACACGGTGTTTCGGGGTGCTTGCCCCTCGTCAGTGCAAAGTATGGGGGTGTCTGATCTGGCTCATGAGAAAGCTATGTGGGGACCACGGGGGAACACTATTCTCCTTAAGGAGACTTTGCAAGCCAGTCTGGCTGCCAGGTAAGGGGACTTATAGCTGCAATGCCCCTAAAATTCCACGGGGGAACACTATTCTCCTTAAGGAGACTTTGCAAGCCAGTCTGGCTGCCAGGTAAGGGGACTTATAGCTGCAATGCCCCTCTGGGAAATATTCAAATTGTCTCTCCAGTAAAGGAGACAAACTCTAGCACAGCGCCACCTATTGGAAGTAGCGATCCTAAAAGTCACAAGTGGATTTTCGACAATCCTTTGCAATATGACTCAGGATATATAAGCCAGATCAGAATCCCAATTTGCAGACACGGTGTTTCGGGGTGCTTGCCCCTCGTCAGTGCAAAGTATGGGGGTGTCTGATCTGGCTCATGAGAAAGCTATGTGGGGACCACGGGGGAACACTATTCTCCTTAAGGAGACTTTGCAAGCCAGTCTGGCTGCCAGGTAAGGGGACTTATAGCTGCAATGCCCCTAAAATTCCACGGGGGAACACTATTCTCCTTAAGGAGACTTTGCAAGCCAGTCTGGCTGCCAGGTAAGGGGACTTATAGCTGCAATGCCCCTCTGGGAAATATTCAAATTGTCTCTCCAGTAAAGGAGACAAACTCTAGCACAGCGCCACCTATTGGAAGTAGCGATCCTAAAAGTCACAAGTGGATTTTCGACAATCCTTTGCAATATGACTCAGGATATATAAGCCAGATCAGAATCCCAATTTGCAGACACGGTGTTTCGGGGTGCTTGCCCCTCGTCAGTGCAAAGTATGGGGGTGTCTGATCTGGCTCATGAGAAAGCTATGTGGGGACCACGGGGGAACACTATTCTCCTTAAGGAGACTTTGCAAGCCAGTCTGGCTGCCAGGTAAGGGGACTTATAGCTGCAATGCCCCTAAAATTCCACGGGGGAACACTATTCTCCTTAAGGAGACTTTGCAAGCCAGTCTGGCTGCCAGGTAAGGGGACTTATAGCTGCAATGCCCCTCTGGGAAATATTCAAATTGTCTCTCCAGTAAAGGAGACAAACTCTAGCACAGCGCCACCTATTGGAAGTAGCGATCCTAAAAGTCATATATATATATATATATATATGTATATATATATATATATATATATATACACACACCACACACAGTGCAGACCAACAGTGTGGACACACCTTCTCATTCAAAGAGTTTTCTTTATCTTCATGGCTCTGAAAATTGTAGATTCACATTGAAGGCATCAAAACTATGAATTAACACATTGGAATGAAAAACTTAACAAAATAGTGTGAAACAACTGCAAATATGTCTTATATTCTAGGTTCTTCAAAGTAGCCACCTTTTCCTTTGATTACTGATTTGCACACTTTTGGCATTCTCTTGATGAGCTTCAAGTGGGATTTCTTGACTTATAAATGGGGTTGGGACCATCAGTTGTGTTGTGCAGAAGTCTGGTGGATACACAGCTGATAGTCATACTGAACTACTGAATAGACTGTTAGAATTTGTATTATGGCAAGTAGAAAAAGGGGAAAGAGGGCGCTCCTGTATGGAACCGTTAAACACAATTGGTGAAAATGTGTTTTTTACACTCACCTGATAGTGTTGTACTGCAGGTACAACACTGTTAAAGATGCTGACGGGGGGGTTCCAATGCTCAACGTTCCTCACCGCCAGGCGTCCTATCCTGTTAGTCCCGCAGGAGTCCTTGCTTGTGCAGACGCTCTCACGATCCAGGGACACCGTTGGACCGGTGTTAGACAGCAACTCCAAGTCGGATAGTCCCGTGATCTCGGTACCGGTGTAGAACCAGCCCTGTAATGCAGCATCAGTGGAAATGACAGACTCCTGATCTGGCTGCAGCAGCCCCACAACCTCCCAAGCGGAGAAGTAGACTAATAGTTCCGTAAAAATCCACGGTACCAGTCACGCTGCTCAGATTTGGAGATAGATGTTACTGATATAAATTTTTTATTTAATAATGTTATAAAGCCACAATGCGTTTCGGGGGCATGTCCTCCCCCTTCCTCAGGTAGCAGAAAATCAACAGAATATTGAACCTATATATGCAGAGGCATTTACAACTGTTGAACTATTAGTCTATTATGGCAAGTAAAAAGCAGTTAAGTAAAGAAAAACGAGTGGCCATCATTACTTTAAGAAATGAAGGTCAGTCAGTCCAAAAAATTGGGAAAACTTTGAATGTGTCCCCAAGTGCAGTGTCAAAAACCATCAAACGCTACAAAGAAACTGGCTCACATGAGTACTGCCCCAGGAAAGGAAGACCTAGCTGCTAGGAAACCACTGCTAAGAACAGGCAACAAGTAGAAGAGACTTGTTTGGGCTAAAGAACACAAGGAATAGACATTAGACCAGTAGAAATCTGTGCTTTGGTCTGATGAGTCCAAATTTGAGATCTTTGGATTCAACCACCATGTGTTTGTGCGACGCAGAAAAGATGAAAGAATGGACTCTACATGCCTGGTTCCCACCGTGAAGCATGGAGGAGGAGGTGTGATGATGTGGGGGTGCTTTGCTGGTGACACTGTTGGAGATTTATTCAAAATTGAAGGCATACTGAACTTACATGGCTACCACAGCATCTTGCACGGCATGCTATTCCATCCGGTTTGCGTTTAGTTGGACCATTATTTATTTTTCAACAGGACATAGACCCCAAACACACCTCCAGGCTGTGTAAGGGCTATTTGACTAAGAAGGAGAGTGATGGGGTGCTACGCCAGATGACCTGGCCTCCACAGTCACCAGACCTGAACCCAATCGAGATGTCTGGGGTGAGCTAGACCGCAGAGTGAAGGCAAAAGGGCCAACAAGTGCTAAGCATCGGGGAACTCCTTCAAGACTGTTAGAAGACCATTTCCAGTAACCCCCTTTTGAAGCTCAGCAAGAGAATGCCAAGAGTGTGCAAAGCAGTAATCAAAGCAAAAGGTGGCTACTTTGAAGAACCTAGAATACAAGACATATTTTCAGTTGTTTCACATTTTTTTGTTAAGTATTTAATGCCACATGTGTTAATTCATACACAAAGACTCGTGTAAAACACGTATAGGAGACTGATTCAGATTATAAATATCAAATTTTATTAAATAATAACCAAAAAGGTAAAATTCATTTTACAAACATGCAAATATGAGGTAAGTGGATTCTATATTCACCCACCCATCAAAGAACCACCCAGGTCAACCCATCATAGTATCAAGACAATAAGTAAACAGAAACAGCCCGTGCAGCTATAATGAAGACACACCATGTGATCAAATAGTCACATCAGATAACAACAGTTTGTGGACTTACCCATGGTGTGAGAATGGAGAGCCAGATAGTGGTGGTTCAGAGGTGGGTAGGCAAATATCCTTCAACCCGGACGCGCGTGTCGCCAAAGCTTCATCAGTGCAGGCGAATGGATATTGTCTTGATACTATGATGGGTTGACCTGGGTGGTTCTTTGATGGGTGGGTGAATATAGAATCCACTTACCTCATATTTGCATGTTTGTAAAATGAATTTTACCTTTTTGGTTATTATTTAATAAAATTTGATATTTATAATCTGAATCAGTCTCCTATACGTGTTTTACACGAGTCTTTGAGTTAAATTATGGAGTATATTCTATGACATCCGTTTATTGGGGTATGATATTTAATCCACTAGGATGAGATTACATTATGGTATTTTCCCCTATCTGTCTATGCTATATATTTTAGTGATTAATTCTGTGTTTTTCACAGCTTGTGGTGGCAAGGACATGGATTATAAGGCCCGAGACAGTTCGTGGCTTAATCTATTAAATGAGGTTTTCAAGGAGGATTCCCTGGGGAGTGGTGGTGAGAGTCGTAAGGACCTTACACTGCATATCCGTAATCTTAAACAACTACTTCACCGCAGAACACGAATTTGGTGGAACAAAGGGTTTTTAGAGCAATATGTTACCAAGGGATTAATCCCACGGGGCCTGCGTATACAGGTGTTCCCATCATTTCTAATTGATAAGGAATGGTTCAAAGACAAATGGGAGGAATGTGCAAACCAATGCTCATTAAAATTTATGGAATTGTTAATTAAATTAAATGGTGAAAATCTTAAAGAAATTGAGAAGCAGATTGAGACCTTACAAGAATTCGTACATAAAGAACTCCCAGCCAGTGAGTTACAAAAACTTAATGCTGAATTGGAAGCTGACTTTATTAAATGGGAGAACGAATTAAAAACCACTAAAAGTAAAAAGTTTCAGAGGGATCTTTCCGATCTCCAATTAAATCAAGTCTATAGGTGGAATAAAAAGAAATTTCCACTACGTGGTCTAAATAGAACAAGATCCTTCTCTATTTCCTCTGTTACCTCTGGGGAGGAGTCAGAAATTGATGGTGCCAAGGGTGGGCCTGGTTCATCATATCGCCAGAAATGGGACAAACCGGGAGTACTTCGAAGTCATAAAGGAAAAAACGGGAATAAACGGAAGGAAATCTCTCCAAATGGCGCCCAGGACACCAAAAGGAAACAGAATAACCTAGAGGTAATTAATTTATCTCCTCATAAGTTGTCTGATGCGCAGTGTCAGGTATTGAAACTGGGCCTGACCTTTGTCCCCAATAACAGGTTTGACTATTTTACATCTGTAAAAGATTTATACCTATTCTCACGCAAATTGGTTCTGGGGAAGTTGCATCAGAAACGTGACACTCCAGAATTATCATTGTCCACCATTGAACAAGAGGCCTTAAGGGATTTGGAGGATTTGCTCAGAGAACAGGAAACTGGTTCCCTGGGCAGATTTCCTGGAAGGCTCCTCCCAAAATCAACCACATTCCCTCCCTTGTCCTTGTGCCCTCAGGTGGAAATTTTCACTAAGTTGGTATTGCAGGATTTCAAGGCCATTCAAAGATTTCCAAAAAGCGACAATTTATCTAGAGCCCAGAGAATGGCAATAAGTGAACTGAGGGACATGAAGGATATTGTAATTAAGAGTGCTGACAAGGGCGGGAATGTGGTTGTTTGGCCGACCAATAAATACGAACGTGAAGCCTTCCACCAGTTGAATGATAAAACTACATATTTACGACTGGACAAAAATCCAATCCCAGCCTTCAATGTGGAATTGCAGGAGATAATAGATAGAGCATGTCGTGATGGAGTCATCCCCCAAAAAGTTATGGATGGTTTGATTGTAAAACATCCTAAAACCCCAACGTTCTACTTACTCCCCAAGGTCCACAAAGATGCCACCAATCCCCCTGGACGTCCTATCGTCTCGGGGATTGGTGGCATCTGTGATCCTATCTGCAAGTTCGTGGACCATTACTTAAAGCCTCTGGTCCATGATTTACCATCTTACGTCAGAGATACCTCTGACGTATTAACAAAAATGGAGGGACTTCACATCGACGAGGATATGTGGATTGTGACGGCCGATGTGGAGTCCCTATATACGTGGATCTCGCACAAGGATGGACTGGAGGCTGCTCAACTGTTCCTGGGGGGTAGTGGGTGGGGCGGCGCTGTTCGTGGATTGATTGTGGATCTCCTTGAATTCGCTCTGACGCACAATGTGTTTGTCTTTAAAGACAGATATTACCTCCAACGACGTGGCACCGCCATGGGGGCAGCATGCGCACCATCTTATGCAAATTTATTTCTAGGCATGTGGGAGCGTAAACTCTTCCATGAGAACAGCATGTTTTCTAAACATGTTGTTCTCT
Organism: Anomaloglossus baeobatrachus; assembly: GCF_048569485.1. Lineage (NCBI taxonomy): Eukaryota > Metazoa > Chordata > Amphibia > Anura > Aromobatidae > Anomaloglossus > Anomaloglossus baeobatrachus. Next base: position 228,763,380 of record NC_134357.1, read on the forward strand.
GGTTGAGGTATATTGATGATGTGCTGTTCCTGTGGCAAGGTGCCAGGTCAGAGTTGGAGGATTTCATGAGAGCTATTAATGTCAATGATTTAAACATCAGACTGACACATTGTGCGCACCAGAGGCGGATGGAGTTCTTGGATATACTGTTTGAAGTGGACAATGATGGTGTGTTGCAGACGGATATTCACAGAAAGGATACTTCTGTGAATTCCCTTCTGCACGCATCATCAGCCCATACTCGATCCACGATCAGGGCTGTCCCTACGGGACAATTCCTGAGGGTCAGGAGAGTGTGTTCCACGGACCAAAGATTTGAGATGCAGGCTGAGGACCTTGGGGAGCGTTTTCTACAGAGGGGGTATAGTAGACGGAACATCAAAAAAAGTTACTTGCAGGCTAGGCATACACGAAAGGAACAGCTCCTTTTCAAACCGACTCCCCCGGAGACTACTGAGAATGTACTAAGGTTTATTTCGACTTTTAATTGCAGATGGGGTGAGATGAGGGACTCCCTGGCCAAACACTGGTCGGTTTTACAAACAGACCCAGGTTTGGCGGGTCTTATCCCAAAGTCGCCCCTTATGACATCCCGGAGAGGAAGAAACCTTAAGGACATGTTGGTGGAGAGCCACTATGTGGCTAAGCCAAGTAATCTCTTCGGTACCTCTGAGGGAATATCGAGGAGAGAGGGTGGCTGTTTTCCATGCGGTGATTGCCTGGCCTGCAGGGATAGAAACATCATTAGGGGTTTTGATTTTTGCTCTGCCAATGGTAAAAAAACATTCAAAACTCTAAAACGTATCTCCTGCAGTAGCACATTCGTCATTTATCTGGCAACTTATCCGTGCCAAAAGATGTATGTTCGACTTACATCACGGCAGCCCCGGACAAGAATAAGAGAGCATGTCCGTGACATTCTTAATTCAAAACAATGTTTGGATTTGTCACTCCTCAGAACCCTTCCACGACACTTCCATGTTCACCATAGTTGCGATCCCTCAGGACTAAAGGTCAGAGGGATTGACATTTTACATTGTGGCATCAGGGGGGGCGATCTAAAAAAGCGGTTGGCCCAAATGGAGTGCCGTTGGATCGTTACTCTGGGCACTATGGCCCCTATGGGGCTAAATGAGAAATTAAGCTTCTCCTCCTTTTTGTGAGTTCCCAGCTTTGGGTCTGCCCCTCCTAAATGCCTATCCCACATGTTAACTCCATGTGGAAATATCTATGGTTTAGTAACATGGCGGTGGTTTTGAGAGTAAAATCTTTGGTGAGGTATTTGATTGGGATATATGGGATTAAGATCTCGATTTATGGAAGTATTTTATGCAGTGCTGTTCCAGGACTCTTTTTTTAATTGTGTTGTCTTTATGTATTATTTTAACAGTAAATTCTATGTACACTCTCCTTATTGTTACCTTGGATTGCTGGTGATGAATATAGAGAAATGACCGATTGACAAGAAGGATAGATGGACCATCTAGATCACACTATAAACTACCATTTCATCATGCTGGGAACCCTGATGAGAATGAATGCAGTAACAAATATATTACATGGACTCTGGATCTATTGAATTGGATATACCAAAGTGGCTTACTAATGATGTTTTGTCTACTTCCATGTAAAGATGTGTATCGGTGGGCTAACTGTGTGTGATATATTTTTATATGGGTGGTGATTCATCCATATAGTTGGGATAGATTTGGGCGTATATAACATGATGGGAACTTGATTACAGCTATGTCCTATCAGGTGTATGCTTTGACAGAGCACCCTGATAGCTTATATTCCCTTGTCACTATTTTTCCTCTTTTTTCTCTAGTTTTTCTATTTCTCTATTCACTTCTTCAGTTTACCTTCTTGTCATGTTTTGATGGTTCAGATTCCTTATGTGTACCAAATATCGGTTACCATACTAACACTCCCTGTGTGTGGGTGCTGCCGCTGCGCGTGCGCGCGGGGCGCGGCCTCCGGATGTCGTTGCGCGGCGGCCTCAATATTCCCGATGCGCATGTCTCGTGACGTCACTGAGGGAATTCCCTCTGACGTGCGCCTCGGGGATGAGAGCCGCCGTGCGGTGACGCGACTTCCGGGTGCCCCGTCCCGCACGCATGCGCTGCTACGTCAGCGATCCACACACATGGAAAACGGCACCAGTAATCAGGGCATTTATTGCTATAAATGAGGAGTGTGCTGTGTGATTATCCATTCACCTGCACCCCGCTGATGAAGCTTTGGCGACACGCGCGTCCGGGTTGAAGGATATTTGCCTACCCACCTCTGAACCACCACTATCTGGCTCTCCATTCTCACACCATGGGTAAGTCCACAAACTGTTGTTATCTGATGTGACTATTTGATCACATGGTGTGTCTTCATTATAGCTGCACGGGCTGTTTCTGTTTACTTATTGTCTTGATACTATGATGGGTTGACCTGGGTGGTTCTTTGATGGGTGGGTGAATATAGAATCCACTTACCTCATATTTGCATGTTTGTAAAATGAATTTTACCTTTTTGGTTATTATTTAATAAAATTTGATATTTATAATCTGAATCAGTCTCCTATACGTGTTTTACAGGAGTCTTTGAGTTAAATTATGGAGTATATTCTATGACATCCGTTTATTGGGGTATGATATTTAATCCACTAGGATGAGATTACATTATGGTATTTTCCCCTATCTGTCTATGCTATATATTTTTATGTGTTAATTCATAGTTTTGATGCCTTCAATGTGAATCTACAATTTTCAGAGTCATGAAAATAAAGAAAACTCTTTGAATGAGAATGTGTGTCCAAACTTTTCGTCTGTACTGTATATACACACACACACACACACACACACCACATTTTCCAGATTATAAGATGCACTTTTCCTCACAAAAATTGAGAGGAAAATGAGAGTTGTGTCTTAAAATCCTAATGTAGCTCACCAGGGGCTGGTGGAGAGGGGTTACAGGGGGTAGGGCAATGCTGTGCTGCAGGCACCGATCTCTGCGCCGCTGCTCTGTTCGGCGGGCGGGCCTGGTCTGCACAGGCCTTTCTGAAGATGTTGGCTGTAAGAGCTTCAAATAATGGCGCCCAGAGTCGGCGCGTGCGTAGATGGAGCTCTCTGCTCAAGTTCTCATCTGCGCACGTGCCGACTCTGGCCGCCATTCCTTCGAAGCCCGCACCGCTGACATTCTTCAGAATGCTGCAGCGAGCACCTGCACAGAGCAACGCTGGCTGCCCCAGCACAGAGCAGCACACGCTGCCCCATCAGACCCGCAGCCCGCATCTGGGCCCCACCTCTGCACTTCAGTGACCCCCACTCCACCACTGCTGCTGCCTCCATCCTCCCCGGTAAAACACAACTGGATTATAAAACAGACCCCATGCCCCATATATTTTTTACATTTTTTATCTCTAAATTTGGGGTGCATCTTATAAAACGAAAAATATGATGTGTATATATATATATATATATATATATATATATATATATACAGTGGAGCCTTGGTTTATGAGAACAATCCGTTCTGCGAGTGTGCTTGTAAACCAAGTTACTCGTCTAACAAAGCAAAATTTCCCTTAGGAGATAATGAAAGTTCAGACAATTTGTTCCACAACTTGTTCAATGTCCCATCCTGGTCCCCTATTGTGCCATTCCACACATGCACAAACAAACACACACACACACACACACACACACACACACACATACATTATGCTCACCTTACCTCCGGTTTGCTTGCCGGCCTCCTGGTTCTTGTAGTCTCAGGTACAGTATGTGTATCCGGAACCATCGTGACGATGGGCCATTCATGGTTTCAGCAATGCAGCGGGGTAGCAATGGGGACCCCGGTGGCATGTACCCTTGCGAACCTTTTCCTCGCACATCTGGAGGACACCTTAGTCTATAGTCAGAAAAATCCTTACATAAAACACATAAAAAAGTATTTATGTTTTGTGGATGATATATTATTAATATGGGATGGCGATAGACAACAATTTGAATCCTTTGTGTCATACCTGAATTCCACCAATAGTTGTAACATGCTATTTACTTATTATTTTGGTGAAAAAAGCATAGAGTTTCTAGATGTCAAATTGACAGCCCAGGATGGGAAAATTATACCGCAACTATATAGAAAACCAACTACAGTGAATATGCTGTTACATCATGATAGTGCCCATCCTGGGCATGTCTTGAAATCAGTGCCTTTTGGCAGTTTCTTAGGCTCAACAAGATAACAAATGACCCAGGCATATTGAATACACAGACTCTGGATTTGAAACATCATTTCAGGGAAAGAGGATATCCCCTGAACTTGATTGACTCAGCACAAAAACAAGCTGAGGAAAAAATCGCGCCTGAAATAGAATTGGTTAATGGGAATTCAGGAATGACACATAGAAAAAACAATTAGAACGCTTTGTCTTTAATTTCAAATATGGACCCATGGACCGGATGATTAAAACCATCATAAATAAGAACTGGCACATCATTGAAGGTGTGAATGAGCTCAGGGATATGGCCCTTAATAAACCGCTTGTCACCTATAGAAGATGTAAGAATATTGGTGACATTCTGGTTAAGAAACGCTACATACCTCCTAAGGCCCCCTTCACACGTCCGTGAAACACGTGCGTGTTTGGTCCGTGTCCGTATGTACCAGAGACACGGACAAACGTGGACCATTGTTATTCAATGTCTGTGGATACACGTACGTTTTTCCATACGCTCCGTGTGTCCGTGTGCGTGACACGTATGTGTATCCGTGCCTCACGGATGCTTGTCCGTTTTTGGCACAGAACACGCACACGCGCATCCAATGATAGTCTATGGGTGCGTGAAAACACGTACGTGACACGGATGCATCTACGTGTGGTCCGTGTCCGTTTTTTAAACTATTCTTGTAATTAATGTATCTCTTTATTGCCAGGTGTCTTCAATTTGCTTTGAGCTGTATTTAATGTCATTTTGCAGCCTGCAGGCATTAAGGAAGGAGTGTGAGGCTTAATTTGAGCGTTTCTCTAGTTTGCTTTTGGTTTAGTGATTGAAAAACTAAACATGGCTCCACGTGTGGATACTGGACGCATAATTGCGGTAGTTGAGGGACACCCAGATTTATGGGATACACGCACAGATGGGTATCGTGACCGAACAATTGTAGAGCGAACCTGGAAGTCGGTTGCAGCTGAGCTTTATCCAAACAATGGATGGGACCGTTGCTCACCTGGTAAAAGAGCTCGATTTGGTAAGTGTTTTTTTTTTTGGTGTTTTAACCTTTTTTTTTTTTTTTTAACACAAAATTACACTTACAGATGCCAATTGTGAAAAACTTGTTAAGGCTATGTGTACACGGTAGAATGTAACTGCGGATTTTTCTTTTGCGGCAAATCCGCACCTTATTTTTGCCGCGGATTTACCGAGGATTAGCCGCGGATTTTGATGCGGAATTTTTTATATCGTATTGCCCATTCTATACCCAAAATCCGGAAAAAAATCCACAACAATAATTGACATGCTGCAGATTTATCCGGATCCAAATTTGCGGAAAAATCCACAGCATGGACAGAGCATTTCCAAAAAGCCATGCCGCTGCTGCAGATTTTCTGAAAATCAGCGTTAAAAATAAGGTGCGGATTTTGCCCAAAATAAAAATCATCAAGTACATTCTACCGTGGAGTCTGTGATAGCACTAATTTTTTTTTTTCTTGTTTTTTCCCCCAACATATCCAATTGTCCTTTTTGTTTGTTTAAACAAAAAACCATCATTATGGTACAAATATTCAATTTCAAAACATGGATAAAGTGGAATTAGTGCGAAGGAGATGGAGATCTGCCCGGGACCAGTACAGACGGGAATTTAATCCCATTCCCTCAACTTCCGCCAACACACGCAAGAGAAGATATGTTTATTTTGAGCAGTTAGAGTTTCTGCGACCTATAATGGAGGTCACGCAGTAAGTATATATGTCAATTAACACTTGAAAAAATGATTATCAAAATGAATTTAACATAACTAAAGGCCAATTTACACGCTGCAACATCGCTTACGCTCATGGTAGTGATAACATAACCCAGATTGCAACGACTTTGGGGGGTGTCACATCACTTTTAAGATCGTCAGCGATGTTGCTTCTTGTAAATTTAATTTTTTTGAATTTAAAAATAATTTGAAATTTTTTTCTTTTATTTGTTGACAAAAATAGAACTGATGACAATTTTGACGACTCCGATGACAACCCATCCGTCAGCACCAGCAACTTCGGCTTCAGAGGTTGAACAGACAAATACAAACAACCCAGAAAGCCAAAACTCGGGAAATCAAAATACAGAACATATCTCAAGTGAGGCAGGAGCCCAGAGCACCACAAATCAGGCAACAAACACACCACAAGACACTACAACAAATATACCTCCATCCTCAATTCAAATTTCAGGGTCACGCTTACAAACATCAACATATCGTGCTAGAAGACTTAGACGACCAGAGGATTTCCGATCCCTCCCAGAAATTATAGACACCAGAGTCATGTCAATAATGAACTCGCTTTTGCCTGAAAACGATACCGAGAGATTTTGTCGCTCCTTAGCACCATATTTGTCCAAAGTACACTCGGACAACCAGGAACGCATAAGGGCTGCCATATTAACCTTAATATCGGCATGCCAAACCAATCCCCTACCAAATCATGTCCTATTAGCCATCGAGCAATGGCGCACTAATTATAATTCACCTATCCCTGATGTTTCTGCTCAACTAATACCACAAACTCACTCCAACCAGCCAACTACTTCACTCATAACCAACTTTGGCAACCAAGCAGCCCAAAATACAGAAGTACAAAACATCATTAATAGACCCATACCATCTATTTCTACTATAATGTCTGGCCAAAGTAGCAATATGTTGACACAATTGACTCAACCTACTAATCAAATTGTTCCAATAAATTATCTACAACATCCTTTACAAACACAAAATTACAGAAATACTACTAACATTCAACCAACACAAATACCAAGTCAAATTCCATCATACCAACAGTCATTGTTTTTTGGCCAAACTCCAACACACTCATTCATACAGGGTCAACAATTTCCATCAAATATATCTTACACACAACAACCACACATTCAAAACCCAATAATGTTTACTCAAAATCTGGCACAACCAATGTATGCGTCATCGTCACACATGCTACCAACATCATCTTCTCAGGATTCAAATGTTGCAACATGCGTGAATAAGACGCAAACCTCAACCTATGTTTCACAAACTATCTCGGACCCCGAAAATAATATCCCTTCAACACAACAGTCAGTTGCTACTCTAGATGATTTAATTGACTAGGTGCCTATGTTACACATAAGTCTTCTTTCAGTTTTTGTGTTGTTATTTCAAAATATTGTTTTTTTACAAAACATAATTTCTGGTATGTTGTTCAAACATGGCGAATTTAACGTAATTGTGAAAATTAACAATTGTCTGATTTACAAAAAATTTTTCAAGATTATTCTTTAATTATATAAAAGAATATAAAACATTTTCTGTGTGTTTGTAATGGTCAAACTTATTGTACTTTAAATGTAAGTAACAACTATATTTTACAAAAAAATATTCGTCAATGGCCATTCAACTGCTACAATGTATCCAAATTGTTTATTTTGTATGGATATTATTTTTGGTTTATGAACCATAAAAAGAATGTTAATATCAAAAAAATAGGTTTAAACGTTTATCAACCTCTAGGCCCATGATCTTTTGGCAAATAAACATAATGACAGGCATCTTTTTTTAAAATGTTTGTGGTGATGTGATGTTTTTTGAAAATGAAACTATGACAAATATGGCTATATTGTTTCAAGTGTCATAAATGTTTTCCTTTTTTCCATGACAATAAATGTTAAATTTTTTTCAAAAATTTGATTCCCAGTTGTTTAATAAACATAATATTTATTTACAAGATATTTAATTGTTATGTTTTAATCCAAATATATAATTACACACTTTTTTTTAATGTTTTTTTTTTTTTTTATTTTTTTTTTTTTTGGATTTTTAAATTCAAAAAAAATTTGGCAATCATAAAAAATTATTTTATCAGAGCATAATAAATGGAATCTTAATCAATAAAGACAGATTAGATGATGTCACTAAGTTAACATGATCATAAATGTTTGGTATACAAAAACAAACGCTCTAACCATGAAAATGTGTTCTGTTTACATTGCTAGCATAGCTAATTTAAAAAAAAAAAAAAATAAAAAAAAATTAATTGACAAAATAATGCATATAGTTATTTCTAATTTGTAAAGCATTCAAACATGGTTGTGTGCTGGAATTCTCATTACGTGGAACATTACTTATATAATGAGATGTAGATGTGTCACTCGTAATGTTTCCCTCATGAATTCTACAAAAATTATGTAAAACAATTGTAGCTTTTACTACTGACGTAACATTTGTTGGGCTCAGTTGTATGGTTGTTAAATATATGCGCCATCTTGAAGCGAGAATACCAAATGTGCATTCAACATATGAGCGTGCTCCCTTTAAACGTGAATTAAAGTTAGATTTTAAATCATCAATTCCACGCCTTGGAAAAGGTCTCATGACATGTGTCGATAAAGCAAAACCCTCATCTGCTACCATAACAAAAGGAACTTGAGGTGTAGAAGTACCAGGCAGTGGTGATGGAGTAGGTAAATTCAACTCATGAGAAACCAAACGTCGGGCCAAGCGTGATGATCTAAATATTCTTGCATCTGCCCCAATATCAACATAAATAAAATTATAATGTGTGTCTACTAAGGCTAATATGACAACGGAAAAATATTTGTGAAAATTGAAAAATCGTGACCCTGAATTGGGTGGCTTGCGTACCCTAATGTGCTTCCCGTCCAAAGCCCCAATACAGTGTGGAAATTTTGTCAGTTCATGAAGTCCATGGGCTATGGAGAGCCATTTCTCACATGTTGGTTGAGGCATTACTTGATTGCGGAGATGTTCCCATAATGCATCACAGGTTTGCTTTATAATCACACTTATAGTTGATGTTCCAAGGAGGAAGTCAAAATGTAGCGCACCATAAGACATGCCTGTTGCTAGAAACCTATGTAATGTGTAATAGAGAAACACTATTAATAATATTAAAGACTAAACAGGTTAAACAGTCATCATATAGGATAAATCTTGTAATAATGAGGGTTTACCTTATTTTTTATTAAATTTCTTTTTAAAAAAAAATAAAAAACCTTTCTATATGAAAAAGAAATTTTATAAAAAAGGTAATAATCGATATTGTGTTTGAAATTTTTAAATTTTTAAAAATATATTAAGTTAAACATTATAAATTTTAATATTTCAAAATATTAATGTAAGAAAACATACCTTAAAGTAACAAGCAATCTTTCTTCTGGAGGAATACATAGGCGCATGCTTGTGTCCTGGAGCTGAATATGAGGCCTTAGTATGTCCAAAATTGAATCAAACTGTTCAACTGATAAACGAGTATATGCCTGGAATTTTGCAGGATAACGCCTTAACTCGAGATAAAGACAATGAAAATGTCCATGTGTAGGACGCATGAGGACAATAGGATGCACCCACATTCTTCTATCAGCAATATCCGAAGACGGTATCATAAAACGCCTAACCCCAAATCTTCGAGATATCATCCATGCGAGAAACAACAGAGCCTCATTTGATATGGACATTATGAAACATTCAACAAGACCCAGTATGGAAGCACACCAAAAAAACCTAATCCGGATTAGTGGCTCATTTAAGTTGGAAAATGTTAATTAACACCAGCATCAACACATTAAATCATTAATGTGATGACAATCCACAGAAAAACGTTCGTGAAAAACGGATGGCAAACGCTAGTGACACGGATCACACACGGACTCTAAAAACGGACAAACGGATGAATCATACGGACATACGGAGGCAACACGGATGTTACACGGAACAAGAATACGGATGAAAAAACGGACAACGGACATGAAAAACGGTACGTGAAACACGTGCGTGTTTTTAACGGACGTGTGAAGGGGGCCTAAGACTTGGTTACACCAGATTGGACCAACAGGTAATCATAGATGCGGCAATTGCTCATTTTGCGGTTTTCATAAAACCGGCAGGATACTCGATATTGGAGGCAATGTACACATTGTAAAGCATCTGATTACCTGTAGGACCAAAATGGTTGTGTATATAATTTTCTGTCCCTGCCAACATTTTTATATTGGCAAAACCATACGACAGCTTTTTGTCAGGTTCAGAGAACACAGGAATTCTATTGCAAGCGGAATAGGAGCCACGAGATTAATTAATCACATTAAAGAAAAACATAATGCCGATTGTAACGTTTTATCGTTTGCAGGTCTAGAACTAGTGGAACCTGTGGCAAGCGGTGGTGACACCCATAGAATGTTGCTCAGAAGAGAGGCTGAGTACATCATGAAATTTAATGCCACAGGTCCACTAGGGCTAAACGACAAAAATGATTTAAGTGTATTTTTAGGTTGATGTCTGGATAATATGCAACATCTAACTGCTAAATTTGTCGCCATCTCTTTATAGATTAATTCTTATATATATTGTTTTTAGTATATTTTAATTGTTTTGACATCAGTCACATGTTTCATGTGGATAAAACGGACATGATGTCATACGGATTCAGACCAGCTGAAGCACATTTGAAGTGCGAAACGGCCGTCGTCTGACGTGCTTGGCGAATGCTCCCTCCTCGCCGGCCCCCACACATGTAACCTCCACGTTTGAATAAAAATCACCTTATGCACAGCAACAACCTGGTGAGTGCCATTTCTCTTCCAATTCATGTGACGATGGAGAAACTTCCGCTGTCAGCCGCTTCTCAAAGTCAGAGTGTTAACCAATCAGAGACAAGCGGCTCATGCCTTTGACGTCAGCGCTCTGACTAATCAAAGACAAGTGGCTCATACCTTTGATGTCAGCGCGCTAGCCAATCAGAGGCAAGCGGCTCCTGCGTTTGACGTCTGCTGCTGAAGCGTTGAAAGCGGAAGCTCCGACATCGGATAATCGATACACATCCTGTACCTGCGGACTACAAGAACCAGGAGGCCAGCGAGGGAACGGAAGGTAAGGTGAGCATAATATGTGTTTGTACATGTTTGTGTGTGTGTATGTTTGTGTGTGTTTGTGTGTGTTTGTGTGTGTTTGTGCAAGAGCGGGTCAGAGCGTGGTGAAAGTACGGAACCGGAAGTGTGTGCGGTGAGTATTTGCTCGTACAGCAAAGATTGCTTGTAAACTGAGTTACAGCAAGCTTTGCTCGTATAGCGAAATACTCGCACACCAAGTTACCGTACTCGTAAACTGAGGTTCCACTGTATATATAAACGGTAGGGACTTTTTAATTAAAGGATATTAAAAAGCTATAAGATTATTACAATATTTAGGATTAAACTCAATATTAGTTTCAGACCACCACTTTAACACCATGCGGTCTGGAGTCAGGGAAGGTGTGTCATTACTGTACATATCATGATTGGACCTCAATGCAGAGAAGCATAGGGCTGGCCTCCATAGGAGACTAATATTTTACAGTTCTACAGGTTCTTTAAAGGGAAGCACAGGAAAAAAGGAGTTTGAATCCAGCACTGATAAAATAAACTTCTTGCTTTATTCCATAACGTTAAAAACACGATAGTGAAAAAAATTAAGCCATCTCCAGATTAAAACGTGGCCAAATTACGCGTTTCGAACAACTATATCTTCTTGATCACATTGAACATTATGTTGAAGGAGACATTCAAATATAAGACTGATCACAGCAGATATAGTTTGCCAGAAAGGAAAGGGAGGAGAACACACCAAGGGAGAGGGGAGTGTGGAAAAAATTAGCAAACAGGTGAGCCAATGCATGAAAATTAAAAAAAAAACAAAAAAAACATACAACAAATACGCAAATGTGTACAACAAAACACAAGTATGCATGAAGATAACAATATAAATAATTAGATAATTATTAGGGATGATCGAATACCCTATTATTCGCTTCGACGGATATCAGGCGAATACCTCGCCGCTATTCGAGTATTCGCGAATATTCGACCCCGAATGTAAGCGTCTGGGAAACCAGAAAAATTTTACATCGGACCTGTTGGTGACCTGTGGTGACTGAGGAAAAGGCTGAAATGGATAGGAAAAGGCTGAAACAGTATGGGCACAGCCTGTAGAAGGTGCCTGACTGCATTTCTGGTGTCTTTGAATAACGTACTCAGAGCAGCACGCGGTGTTTACATAGTCGCCAGAACAGCTCTCAAACCAAAGTAAAAGAGGGGAAATTGCTAAGAAACAGTTTCTACTGCCTAATCACTGTAATAAAACGTCAAATCAGGCCCCGACCTCCAAAAAAATCCACCTTAGCATATGTTCACACGTTTCGTTTTTTATATTTTTCCTTCTTTTTTGATTAGAAAGGGCTGTAACATACATTATATTGGAGACTGTCTCACGCCTCCTTTTTTATGACATATTTGACAGCACTTTAAAAGGTCAGCTACAATGTGCCCGTTGGGATGTTGACCTTGCCCTCCTCCTCATCCACCAGCACCACCGACTCCATTGGCCCTCTAAGGGCCACTGGCTGTCCTCAAATCTCAGACTTCTTAGGGCTCTCAGGTGGGCCCTGTAACATACATTGGGGAGGGATGGCAGTCATTTGTAGTTTTCTGCGTCCCCTATATCATTAGTGTGAAAGTTGGAATATCTACTCCATAACACTTTACAGTGCTATTGCCAATGTGGCCGTTTGGATGTTGGCCTTGCCCTCCTCCTCCTCCTCCACCAACACCACCGGCTCTAACACCACCAGCTCCAGTGTCTCTCTATTCAAATTCTACTCAAATGATTCAGAAATGTATGTTTTATGGACAAACGAACGCCACGCAGGGACATTGAAGCTGATGTCGTTGATTATGATTGCATCTGACCAAAAGCAGGTTGGGAGCAGGAGGCATCATCGCCTGCTTCCTAGACCGCACTTTGTGAAACATGCAGCACTGTGGAAGTGGTAGCTGTTTCAATCTGGAACTCAGGCTTTATTCCACTAGCTAACATCGAGGATTTAAAAAAATTCAGTTTCCACAGGGGGGAATGGTTCAAAGACCATGTAGCACTGCATCAGTAGTTACTCCCAACAGCTCCCTCCAGCTTATTTTAAAAAAAATGGTAGGATAAGCAACAGGCATAACATGCCAAGGAGTTTAATACATTCTGTTTCTGTTACGGTTGCTGCGAGCACTGGAGACTATGTCCAGATTTCTTGCTACTGCACATGTGCGAGCGATGGAGACTAAGTCCAGATTTCTTGCTACTGCACATGTGCGAGCGCTGGAGACTAAGTCCAGATTTCTTGCTACTGCACATGTGCGAGCGCCGGAGACTAAGTCCAATCTTGGAGCCATTGCACATGTGCGGGTGACATCATCGCTGACACGAGGTCACATGTCTCTGACACCTTCTATGCCGATTGGTCGCTGGTCATGTGCTTGTGACGTCTTGCTCGGTGATAGGCCAGCATGACGTCACTCCTGTCGTTCTGGAAGCGGATTGGCTCTGGTGTCCTCCATCTTGGATGAGGCACAGAGTCTATATAAGACCCTGACACACGCCGCATGGTGCTCAGTCCTCTTGGTTCATGCATATGAGTAGACGCTCTGTGCGCGTTCCTCTAGGCATTCCTCTGTCTATGCTAGGTGAGCGCTACCGGCAGGGTAGCGTTCTTATACCTTACAGCTTCGGCTGCTGTCCGTATCCTTACCTCTTAGGGGAGCGGACATAGGCAGGTGCCTGAGGCACATGGTCTGGCTGGGCCTTGTGATTGTACTCGTAGGTGGACGTTGCCGCTAGGGTAACGTTCCTTATACTGCGTCTGGCAGTTGTTCGTATCCTCGCACACTAGGGGAGCGAACAGAGGTAGGAGCTTTGTGCGGCTTACGCTGCTGTTCGTCTCTTTTGCACCACTAGAAGAGCGGACCTAGGCAGGTGCCATATCTAGGGGTTCGTGTCCTCGCACACTAGTGGAGCGAACGCAGGTAGGAGCTTTGTGCGGCTTATGCTGCTGTTCGTCTCTTTTGCACCACTAGAAGAGCGGACCTAGGTAGGTGCCATTTCGCACACATTGCATTTGTCTCTGTGATTATTAACAGAGATCATTCCACACACCCTCCAAGTAAGGGAGGAATTGCTTTACTTACTTATTATATCCTTCTGTGAGTTAACAGAGGTATTGCACTCTGCCATAGTCTGCAGCAAAGTCTTTGCACGGTGGACCCTGACTGTCTGATACTCCTTTCAGTTATTATCAGACAGCCCCCCGTAACATTAGGACTGAGCCAAGGGTCTGGCAGTTATGGCAGAATATCAGCAGTTACACCGTTACATACAAGTACTTGAGTCACGGCTCAAGAGTATAGAGGATAAACCTCAGACCATGGTGACATCTGCACATGATCCTCGACTTGCTCTGCCAAACAGATATTCTGGCGATGCCAGATCATGTCGTGGTTTCATTAGTCAGTGTCAGATACACCTAGAGGTCAACTCTTCTCGCTTCTCTACGGAGAGGTCCAGAGTAGGCTTTATCATCTCCTTACTTCAGGACAAAGCCTTAGAATGGGCGACTCCCCTATGGGAGCGCTCTGATGTGGTTACTCTGAGACATCAAGACTTTCTTGATGCTCTTAAGGCGGTATTCATGGGTCCGCAGGTTACCCATGATGCGGCCCTGAGACTGTTAGATCTATCTCAGGGTTCGTTATCCACTAGTTCTTATGCCATTGCTTTTAGAACTCTGGTGGCAGAACTAGATTGGCCAGAGAAGGTGTTGATTCCTATCTTCTGGAGAGGGTTGGCAGGCTATGTCAAGGATGCCCTTGCTACTCGTGAGGTCCCTGCTTCTCTGGAGGACTTGATCACAGTAGCAACGAGGATCGATGTACGCCATAAGGAACGTAGACTCGAGGTCTCTTCCTCACGCCCTAAGCATCGGGCTATTCCAGTTGTTGAGGGTCCACTACCATCTTCCTCAGCATCTGAAACATCTCCCACTCCTATGGAGTTAGGTCATACGTCCTCCAGACTACGCAAGTCTGGTCCTCCTATATGTTACGTATGTCGTCAAGCTGGGCACTATGCCAACAAGTGTCCTAGTCGTCAGGGAAACTCCCTGGCCTAGTAACCATTAGAGGGGGGTTACTAGAGACGTCTTCTGCACCCTCTAAGTGTTGTATCCCAGGTCAGCTCTCGTTATCTGAGAATACATGGCCTATTATGGCTTTTGTGGATTCCGGAGCTGACGGGATTTTTGTGTCCTCAGGATTTGTAAAGGGACACAATATTCCCTCTATCATGTTAGAGGCGCCTATTCCTGTCCGTGTTGTTAATGGAACTATGTTGTCTGACTCCATTACATTGAGGACAGTTCCCTTGCGCCTTTCCCTGTCTCAGGGTCACATAGAGGAGATTTCTTTTCTTGTTTTGCCTGAGGGTATAGACGACGTACTTCTGGGTCTTCCATGGCTTCGGACTCATGCTCCTCACATTGACTGGGAGTCCGACAGCATTATTAGTTGGGGTTCGAAATGTCAGTCCCGATGTCTTCCCTTACCACCTAAAGTCGTTGCAGTTGCATCAACTGATCTCTCTCCCATACCTACACCCTATTTGGATTTCGCTGACGTGTTCTCCAAACAGGGTGCTGAGGTTCTTCCACCCCATAGGCCGTATGACTGTGCCATAGACCTTATCCCAGGTTCGGTTCCACCTAAAGGCAGGGTTTACCCCCTGTCGATACCTGAGTCGGAGGCCATGTCGACCTATATAAGAGAGAGCTTAGAGAAGGGGTTCATTCGTAAGTCTGTCTCTCCCGCGGGAGCTGGGTTTTTCTTTGTTCGGAAGAAAGAGGGTGATTTGCGTCCCTGCATAGATTACAGGGGTCTCAACGCAATCACAATAAAGAACAAATACCCATTACCTTTAATTTCGGAGCTCTTTGACAGACTGAGAGGAGCTCAAGTTTTTACGAAGTTGGATCTGCGGGGTGCGTATAACTTGGTACGAATTCGAGAGGGTGACGAATGGAAGACCGCTTTTAACACCCGAGACGGTCACTATGAATACCTCGTCATGCCTTTTGGGTTATGTAATGCACCCGCAGTATTTCAGGACTTCGTAAATGATGTGTTCAGGGATTTACTGTTATCCTCAGTAGTGGTGTATCTGGACGACATCCTGATTTTTTCTCCTGATCTGGAGACTCATCGTCAGGATGTCGTTCGTGTCCTTTCCCGTTTAAGGGAGCACTCATTGTTTGCTAAACTCGAGAAATGTGTATTCGAGCAGTCCTCATTGCCTTTTTTGGGTTACATTATCTCACAAGAGGGTCTGGCTATGGATCCTGCGAAGCTCTCTGCTGTCCTGCAATGGTCCGAACCTCATTCTTTGAAGGCGGTGCAACGCTTCTTAGGATTTATAAATTATTACAGGCAGTTCATACCCCATTTTTCTACTTTGGTGGCCCCTTTGGTGGCCTTGACTAAGAAAGGTGCTAATCCCAAAGCCTGGTCTACTGAGACATCTCAGGCTTTTGAGGCAGTAAAAAGACACTTTTCAACTGCTCCCGTTCTTCAAAGACCCGATGAGAGTAAGCCCTTCCTCTTAGAGGTTGATGCCTCTTCAGTGGGTGCTGGTGCGGTCTTGTATCAAAAGAACGGTGCAGGTAGAAAAAGGCCGTGTTTCTTCTTTGCTAAAACCTTTTCACCGGCAGAGAGAAACTATACCATTGGGGATAGGGAACTGCTCGCCTTGAGATTAGCCTTGGAGGAGTGGCGTCACTTGCTGGAAGGAGCGAAACATCCTTTCCAGGTCTATACAGACCATAAGAATCTGACGTACTTACAAACTGCTCAGCGTCTGAATCCTCGCCAAGCCCGCTGGTCCTTGTTTTTCTCCCGCTTTCACTTCTCCATCAACTATTTGTCTGGGAGTAAGAATAACAAGGCAGACGCCCTGTCTCGCTCTATGCTTTCTACCCAGGAAGAGATTGACGAACCTCGTCTTATCCTTCCCTCCAGGGTTTTTCATACGCTCTCCCCTGTGACGTTAGACCAAATCCCACCGGGCAAGACATTTGTTCCGCCTGATCGACAGAATGATATACTGTCATGGGCCCACACCTCAAAGGTGGGTGGGCATTTTAGTATTAGGCGGACACGAGAGTTACTGGAGAGGTGGTATTGGTGGCCACACTTAGCCAGCCACGTCAAGAGATATGTCGGTTCCTGCTACTCTTGTGCTCGCAACCGTCCATTACGGCAGAGACCGGCTGGGCTCTTGCATCCTTTACCAGTGCCAGATAGACCATGGGAGGTGGTAGGCATGGACTTTGTGGGTGATCTTCCATGTTCACAGGGACATAGATTTGTGTGGGTCATTACGGACCATTTCTCCCGGATGGTTCATCTCGTACCGTTATCGAGAATCCCATCTTCCAGGGTACTAGCCAAACTATTCCTCAAGCATGTCTTTAGGCTTCACGGGATGCCAGATCGTATCATTTGTGATAGAGGCCCGCAATTTACTTCCCGTTTCTGGCGAGATCTTTGTAGCCTTCTGCAAATTGAGTTGAATCTCTCTTCGGCATACCATCCGGAGACTAATGGTTTGGTTGAACGTACCAATCAATCTATGATTATATACCTTCGACACTTTGTTGCTGAGAACCACGATAACTGGTCCTCCCTCCTACCCTGGGCAGAATTTGCCCTTAACAATTCGCTGGCTGAGGCCACTGGGCAGACACCGTTCGTACTCAATAATGGGCAACACCCTAGGGTACCGGTACCGTTTCCCGCTGCTGCACCTCCTCCTCTTGTGGCCGACTGGGCAACTAATGCCAGAGAGGTTTGGGATCGGACTCAAGAGTCGATCCAAGCAGCTAAGGACCGTATGAAGACGGTGTCCGATCGGTTTCGTCGCCCGGCTCCTGTCTTTTCTCCAGGGGACTTTGTGTGGCTCTCTGCAAAACACGTGAGACTTAGAGTGAGCTCTGTCAAATTTGCTCCTCGCTTCCTGGGTCCTTATGAGGTTCTTCGACAGGTAAATCCTGTAGTCTATCAATTGAAGTTACCTGTCCATCTTAGGATTCATGACAAATTCCATGTCTCACTGCTAAAGCCGGCTATTTTACCTCACGCTCGTGAAGTGCACTCTCCTGCCTCTGATTCCTCTCGCTCTAGCTATGAGGTACGAGCCATAGTTGGTTCTAAGATGGTTAGAGGGCGCAGGTTCTTCTTGATAGATTGGGAGGGCTATGGCCCGGAACATCGCTCTTGGGAGCCTGAGGAGGCTGTCCATGCTCCCGACTTAGTTGCCGATTATCTGCGTCGCCGGGAGGGGGGCCCTTGAGGGGGAGGTACTGTTACGGTTGCTGCGAGCACTGGAGACTATGTCCAGATTTCTTGCTACTGCACATGTGCGAGCGATGGAGACTAAGTCCAGATTTCTTGCTACTGCACATGTGCGAGCGCTGGAGACTAAGTCCAGATTTCTTGCTACTGCACATGTGCGAGCGCCGGAGACTAAGTCCAATCTTGGAGCCATTGCACATGTGCGGGTGACATCATCGCTGACACGAGGTCACATGTCTCTGACACCTTCTATGCCGATTGGTCGCTGGTCATGTGCTTGTGACGTCTTGCTCGGTGATAGGCCAGCATGACGTCACTCCTGTCGTTCTGGAAGCGGATTGGCTCTGGTGTCCTCCATCTTGGATGAGGCACAGAGTCTATATAAGACCCTGACACATGCCGCATGGTGCTCAGTCCTCTTGGTTCATGCATATGAGTAGACGCTCTGTGCGCGTTCCTCTAGGCATTCCTCTGTCTATGCTAGGTGAGCGCTACCGGCAGGGTAGCGTTCTTATACCTTACAGCTTCGGCTGCTGTCCGTATCCTTACCTCTTAGGGGAGCGGACATAGGCAGGTGCCTGAGGCACATGGTCTGGCTGGGCCTTGTGATTGTACTCGTAGGTGGACGTTGCCGCTAGGGTAACGTTCCTTATACTGCGTCTGGCAGTTGTTCGTATCCTCGCACACTAGGGGAGCGAACAGAGGTAGGAGCTTTGTGCGGCTTACGCTGCTGTTCGTCTCTTTTGCACCACTAGAAGAGCGGACCTAGGCAGGTGCCATATCTAGGGGTTCGTGTCCTCGCACACTAGTGGAGCGAACGCAGGTAGGAGCTTTGTGCGGCTTATGCTGCTGTTCGTCTCTTTTGCACCACTAGAAGAGCGGACCTAGGTAGGTGCCATTTCGCACACATTGCATTTGTCTCTGTGATTATTAACAGAGATCATTCCACACACCCTCCAAGTAAGGGAGGAATTGCTTTACTTACTTATTATATCCTTCTGTGAGTTAACAGAGGTATTGCACTCTGCCATAGTCTGCAGCAAAGTCTTTGCACGGTGGACCCTGACTGTCTGATACTCCTTTCAGTTATTATCAGACAGCCCCCCGTAACAGTTTCCCTAGGGTGTAGTGATTCAGACACCATTTAGCTAAGCATCACAAAGTACTCCCAACAGCTCCCAACAGCTTTTTTTAAAAAATTGGTAGTATTTGCAACAGAGCATAACATGCCAAGTAGTTTAATACATTTATTTTCTCACACCGCCAAAAGGTCGCTGAAAGCTTCTGTTCCCACAAGCCGATACGGCAAAATCTCAAGGGCTATCAATCATGCAATGTGTGCAGTTATAGTTTCTGCCTTTGGGTGTGTAACGGAGTATTTTCGCTTCTTTTCGAAGGTCTGTGGTAAGTACAACTGAACGGAAAGCTGGGACATCGAAGCTGATGTCGTTGATATTAAGTTTGGCCAACATCATGTTGGGAGAAGGAGGCATCAGCGCCACCTTCTTGCACACCAGTTTGGGAACCAGGCAGCCCAGGGGAAAATGCAGTTGTTTCACTCTGGAACTCAGAATTTATTCCACTAGCTAACACCGAGGATTTAAAAAAATTAAGTTTCCCCAGGGGTTCAGACACCATGGAACACTGCATCAGTAGGGACTCCCAACACCTTTTTTTATTTAAATTGGTAGGAAAAGCAACAGGGAATAACATGCCAAGGAGTTTAATACATTCAGTTTCCCTAGGGTGTAGTGGTTCAGACACCATGAAGCTAAGCATCCCAAGGTACCCCCAACAGCTCCCATCAGCTTTTTTTTTTTAAAAAAAAATTGGTAGCATAAGCAACAGGGCATAACATGCCAAGGAGTTTAATACATTCAGTTTCCCCAGGGGATAATGGTTCAGACACTATGGAGCACTGCATCAGTAGGTATTCCGAACAGCTTTTTTAAAAAAAATTGGTAGGATAAGCAACAGGGCATAACATGCCAGGAGTTTAATACATTCTGTTTCCCTAGGGCAGTGATGGCGAACCTGTGGCACTCCAGCTGTTGCAAAACTACAATTCCCATCATGTCTTCACATGTCTTCACAGCCAAAGCTTTTGCTTTGAATGGCCAGGCATGATGGGAATTGTAGTTTTGCAACAGCTGGAGTGCCACAGGTCCGCCATCACTGCCCTAGGGTGTAGTGGTTCAGACACCATGTAGCTAAGCATCACAAGGTACTCCCAGCAGCTTTTTAAAAAAAAATTGGTAGGATAAGCAACAGGGCATAACATGCCAAGGAGCTAAAAAAAATTCTGATTTTAGAGGGGGCCATGTGTAACACACCGTGGAGCACAGCATCAATAAAGAACACAAATAGAAACTGCCTGACCAATTGTTCTAGATAGTGTAGCCTCGACAGTACTTGTGCCAGTGCATAATGTACAAAGCCTTGAAAAATATTGCCCTGGGTGATTGGGCCAAACAATTACATGGCAGCAGCATAACAAGTTATATTAGTCATGCGGTGTCAGATGACAGAAGACAAAATAGTCTTGAATGAGAAACAATGGAACTTATTTGAACTTAAATCCAAATTTTGGGGTTACACTTATTATTGGGTATTGTTAACAGACGGCCTGAGATACTCTGGGGCAATCCATCTATGGTTCATTTTGATCATCATCAAACTGTCTGCACTTTCCGTGGATAGTCGTGTGTGACTATCTGTTATTATTGACCCCGCTTAGCTGAAAACACGCTCTGACAACACACTCGCAGCAGGGCAAGCTAGCATTTCCAAAGCATATAACGCGAGGTCTGGCCAAGTGTTGAGCTTGGAAACCCAATAGTTAAAGGGAACAGTAGACTCGGAAAGCACGCGGATACGGTCACCTACATAGTCCCTCACCATCTTACTTAACTATTCACTCCTTGTCATAGTTCCCCCAACCGGTATCTGATTCACAGTTGACGGTTTGTGGAAAATGGACCAGTTTTGACACATTAGTCCCCCGCCTGTGTTGCTCCTACTATGCATAGCCCTCTCTTGTAATCCTGTTGCGTGAGATGACACGCTACCTCTGACGCCAGCATGATCTTACGGTAATCGTTTCATCAACTGCTCCACTACAGCCCTCTTGATTATTTCTGTAGTACAATCCTTATTTGCCTCCGCAAGTAGTGAAGCAAATTTGTCTTTGTAGCGTAGGTCAAGGAAGGTACATAGCCAGTATTTGTTGTCTGCCAAAATGTGGACTAGCCGACAGTCATGAGAAAGGCAGTGTGACATCAACTGTGCCATGTGTCCCAGACTCCGAACTGGAAACCTTTGTGTGTCACTGCTAAGAATATATTCTGTCTCCCTAAACCACCTCTCCTCAGTCTCTCTCTCCTCCTCCTCCTCCTGCTCCTTCTCAGGCCATCCATGCTGGACAGCCCTGAAGCTTGGGTTTTCAATCCATTGGTTACCAACTTCAAAGCATTCCTGTTCTTCATCATTCCCCTCATCCTCATTCTCATGATGCTGAGCAAAGGTGGCCTGAGCCTGTTGGCGGAGGTTGTGTAGATTACTAGCTACCATTGGGAAGTCTGGATCCACAGACAACTTGGGTGCACAAACACTTTGGTCAGTCAGACCATCCAGAGAGCGTTTCAATAAACAAATCAGTGGAATGGTAATGCTGATAACAGCATCCTTACCGCTCACAATGTTGGTACAGTAATCAAAATTATCCAAGACCTGACAAATCTCTGCAATCCACACCCACTTGGCAGTACTTATGTCTGGCAGCTGCGTCTGACAGGCATGTTCCAGCTGGAATTGGGATACTGCCCTCTGCTGCTCATGGATCCTGGCCAACATATGATAGGTTGAATTCCATCTCGTAGGGAGGTCACATATTAGTCTGTGATGAGGCAAGTGTAAGCACTGCTGCAGCACTGCCAGGCCAGCAAAAGAGGGAGGTGACTTGCAGAAATGTGCGCTAATACGTCGTACCTTGGTAAGTAGGTCTGGTATCACAGGCTATTTCTTCAGAAAGTGCTGAACTACTAATATTACAACGTGGGCCATACAAGGAACGTGTACAAGCTTTCCAAGCTTTAAAGCCGCCACCAGATTACGACCATTATCGTACACTACCATCTCTGGACGGAGGTCCAAAGGCTCAAGCCACTCATCTGTCTGCTCAGTTATTGCTTTCAAAAGCTCAGGTGATGTGTGCGATTTGTCACCAATACAGATGAGCTTCAGTAGAGCGTGTTGACGCTTAGCTGAGGCAGTGCTCCAGAGATCCCAGCTGGGGAATGATGTCGACGGTTGGACACCGGCGGATGTTGAGGAGGATGCACAGGAGCCAGATGAAGAGTAGGAGGAGGAGGGATTTGTTGCTGTGTAGGAGGCTACTCAAACTGTGATTGAAGTGGGCCCCGCTATTCTGGGTGTGGCAATTATATGGGATGTTGCCAGCTCAGACTCTTTACCAGCCGCCACCATTTTCACACAGTGTGCCGTCAGTGAGATGTAGCATCCCTGTCCACTTCCGCTTGTCCACATGTCTGTGGTTAAGTGGATCTTCCCTGTTATGGCGTTGGTTAGAGCCCGTTTGATGTTTACAGACACGTGATTGTGGAGCGCGGGGATGGAACAACGAGAAATATAGTGGCGGCTAGGCACAGAGTGCCGATGTTCTAACACTGCCAATAGGTCACGGAAAGCCTCTGTTCCCACAAACCTATATGGCAACATCTCAAGGGCTATCAATTGTGCAATGTGTGCAGTTATGGTTTCTGCCCTTGGGTGCGTAATGGGGTATTTCCGCTTCTTTTCGAAGGTCTGTGGTAAGGACAACTGAACGGAACATCGACAAAGATGTTGTGAATGTCTTTCAGCCCCAAAAGAAAACAGGGTTTGACAACACTTTTATTTTAGTATTGGTTTTTGGCACTCAGACTGTGTTTTAGTAAGAGCAAGCCACTAGGTAGGTTCTGTAAAATATGAAGCCCCCAAAATTACACTAGGTGGCTGATAAGAAGGTACTGGCATTGAGGCACAAGTAATGCCCCTGACACCAAGTATTAATAAAAATTGGGTAACACTAAGGAGTACTTTGCATACTGCGACATCACAAGCCGATGCTGCGATGCCGAGCGCGATAGTCCCCGCCCCCGTCGCACCAGCGATATCTTGTGATTGCTGCCGTAGCTAACATTATCGCTACGGCAGCTTCACATGCATTTACCTGCCCTGCGACGTCGCTCTGGCCAGCGAACCGCCTCCTTCCTAAGGGGGCGGGTCGTGTGGCGTCACAGCGACGTCACACGGCAGGCGGCCAATAGGAGCGGAGGGGTGGAGATGAACGGGACGTAAACATCCCGCCCACCTTCTTCCTTCCGCATTGCAGCCGGGACGCAGGTAAGGTGATGTTCCTCGCTCCTACGGCTTCACACACAGCGATATGTGCCGCCTGCTGGAACGAGGAACAAGATCGTACCATCGCTGCTGCGAAATTATGGAAATGTCGGACCCTACACCGATCATTGCGCTTGTTAATCGTATGTAAAAGGATTCACATACTGCGATGTCGACAGCGACGCCGGATGTGCGTCACTTTCGATTTGACCCCACCGACATCGCACCTGCTATGTCGTAGTGTGCAAAGTACCCCTTAGACTGTGTGTTAGTTGCAGCAAGCCACTATGTAGGTTCTGTAAGATATGAAGCCCCCCAAAGTATGCTAGGTTGTTGCTAGGAAGGTACTGGCCTTGAGGCACAAGTAGTGCCCCTGACACCAAGTATTAATAAAAATTGGGTAACACTAAGGGGTACTTTGCACGTTGCGACATCGCTACTGATATATAGTCGGGGTCACGTCGGTAGTGACGCACATCCGGCGCCGGTAGCGACATCGCAACGTGTAAATCCTAGGTGTGACGATGAATGAGCACAGAAGCGTGAAAAATCGCTGATCTGAGTCACGTCGTTCATTTCCATAATGTCGCACCAATAGGAGATATGATGTTGTCCGTCGTTCCTGCAGCAGCACACATCACTGTGTGTGACATCGCAGGAGCGAGGAACATCTCCTTACCTGCCTACACCAGCAATGCGGAAGAAAGGAGGTGGGCGGGATGTTACGTCCCGCTCATCTCCGCCCCTCCGCTTCTATTGGCCGCCTGCCGTGTGACGTCACTGTGACGCCACACGAACCGCCCCCTTAGGAAGAAGGAGGGTCGCCAGCCAGAGCGATGTCGCAGGTCAGGTAAGTGCGTGTGAAGCTGCCGTAGCGAACATTATCGCTACGGCAGCTATCACAAGATATCGCATGTGCGACGGGGGCGGGTGCTATCGCGCTCGGCATCGCTAGCCGATGCTAGTGATGTCGCAACGTGCAAAGTACCCCTAAGGCCCGTTTCACACGTCAGTGAAAAACACAGACGTTTTTCACTGGCGTGTAAAACACGCACATGTCCCTGTGTGTGCCGTGAATCACGACACACGTGGGTTGTCTAAGTGCAATCCGGGCTCCGTTCTCCGTGGCCCGTGATTGCACTTAGCAATCAACTCACCTGTGCCCGCTCCCGCTCTCCGTGGTGCTGAATCCTCCCGCCGTGCAGCATCCGGCCGGCGCTGACCCCTGCAGCAGCTGCTTCCGGGTCGGCTGTGTCGTGCATCATTAAGATGCGCGACAGTAATCAGCCGGCTTAGAAGCAGCAGGGAGAACGGGCTCCACAGAACGTCGCTGAAGCCGGGTGAGTTAAAATGTTTATTATTTTAAATGCACGTTTTTTTCTGGCACGTGTTTCACGGACCACACCACTGCGTGGTCCGTGGAACATCAGTGATGCCAGATAAAAAATGGACATGTCTCCGTGCGGCAATCACGCACACGCGGGTACGCCGCACGGAGACACGTGCAGTGAAAAATCACTGACGCGTGAGCAGACCCATTCATTATAATGATTCTGGTACGTTTAAAAAAAAGCACAAACGTACCAGAATCACTGACGTGTGAAAGGGGCCTTAGACTGTGTGTTAGTTGCAGCAAGCCACTATCTAGGTTCTGTAAGAAATGAAGCCCCCCAAAGTATGCTAGGTTATTGCTAGGAAGGTACTGGACTTGAGGCAGAAATTGTGCCCCTGACACCAAGTATCAATAAAAATTGGGTAACACTGAGACTGTGTGTTAAGCCTGCTTTACATGTTACGATTTCGCATACGATATCGTATGCGATCGTAACCGCCCCCATCGTATGTGCGGCACATTCAATTTGTTGAATGTGCCACACAAACGATTAACCCCCGTCACACGTAGTTACCCTTCCATACGACCTCAATGTGGGCAGCGAACGTCCACTTCCTGGAGTGGGAGGGACGTTCGGCATCACATCGACGTTACGCGGCAGACGGACAATAGAAGCGGAGGGGCGGAGATGAGCGGGACGTAAACATCCCGCCCACCTCTTTCCTTCCGCATTGCCGGCTGGAGCCGTGGGAGGCAGGTAAGATCTGTTCAATGTTCCCGGGGTGTCACACACTGCGATGTGTGCTGCCTCGGAAATATTGAACAACCCGACGTGCAATTCGTCAGGATTCAACGTCGTGTATGCGATGAAGGTTTTAACGTTCAATCGCAGTCTCACGTACCTGTCACACACTGCAATGTACCTTACAATGCCGGATGTGCGTCACTTACGACGTGACCCCGCCGACACATCGTAAGATAATTGTAGTGTGTAAAGTGGGCTTTAGTTACAGCAAGCCACTATCTAGTTTCTTTAAGATATGAAGCCCCCCAAAGTATGCTAGGTTGTTGCTAGGAAGGTACTAGACTTGAAACACAATTATTGACCCTGACACCTAGTATTAATAAAAATTTGGTAACACTGAGACTGTGTGTTAGTTGCAGCAGACCACCATCTAAGGCTGCTTTCACACTACGTTTATTTAACATGCGTCCTGAACGTTTTTTTGCTGCAAAAGCGGATCCTGCTTTTACAGCAAAAAACGCATGTAAACGCATGTCTTTTACTTTGCAGGATCCTGTCACTGGATGTTTAGGGGCGGGCATTGGAGTCATGTGATTGGGAGTGAGGGGAACTAAACGTGCCAGACTGGGAGCCGGCTTCTGACAGCTGCAGACGCTCGTAACCAAGGTAAACATCGGGCTTGGATACCAGATATTTATCTTGGTTACGAGTGTCTGCAGCTGCTAGGAGCAGGGCTGCCTGCACACGTAACCAACGTAAACATCGGGTAACTAAGAGAAGTGGTTACCCGATATTTACCTTGGTTACGAGTGTCCGCAGCTCTCAGGTGGGAGAGAGAGGGAGGAGAGGAAGGGGGAAAGACATAGAGAGGGTGAGGGAGGGAGGAGGAGAGAGAGACAGATCACGCGAGACTGGTTCTGGGCATGCTCAGTACTTTCTGGGCATGCTCAGTACAAAAGCAGGATCCTGTTACAACGCAACTCAACGCATTCTGCTAGGCAGGATCCAGCGCTCATTGAAATGCATTGCAGCTCGCGGCGCAATGTGAAGGATCCTGTGAGATGCGTTATTTTGACAAAGGTAAAAAACGCTACAAGTAGCGTTTTTGAAACATGTTAAAATAACGCAAAAGTACGGATCCTGTGTCTAACGCACGCAAACGCATGCGAACGCAGGTGGACGCGAGTCCATTGCAAATGCATTGAAGTGAAAACGCATTTGCACTGGATCCGTTTTTCCGCTAAAAAAACGTTATGGACGGATGTTAAATAAACGTAGTGTGAAACCAGCCTAAGTTGTGTAAGATATGAAGATCCCCAAAAATAGGCTAGTTTGGTGCTATGAAGGTATTTTACTTCAGGCTCAAGTTGTGCCACTGACAACGAGTATTAATAAAAATTGGGTAACACTCAGGCTGTGAATTGAGTTGGTGGCTGACAGTCACTACACTACACCTGAACCTGTTGTTTTTACAATTTTGGGAGCTTTTTTTGCAAGTTGTAATACCTATTCCTAGTAGAACAGACACAAGAGATGTCACCAGGGCCGGCCTTAGGCTAAATGGTGCCTTGTGCAAAATTACCCTTTGGTGCCCCCAGACCATGTCATAGGAGACCTGCAGCCAATCAGCAGCTGGTTTACTCTCTCATCCTTTAGATAAAACTGACATCCAGAGGAAGTCATAAATCAGCAGCAGCTCTCACTTCTTCTGGATTTTACAGTTTTAAAAGAGGGATAGTGAAGCAGCCGCTGATTGGCTGCAGATCACAAGACCCCGGAGACCAGGGGCAAACGTTGCTAGAATGGTGCCCGGCTGTATTGCTTTTCTGGTGCGTTTGTTTTTTTCATGTACTGTAAAATGACAAAAAAAAAGCCTCACCCTAAGCATACTGCAATTTAGTCATTTAAAAAAATTAAAAATCATTTGCAAAAAACATTCTGAAAGTCTATATGTATGCGCCATTGTTTCTGGCTTAATTTCTGGTGTCTATGAAATGACGGTATTCTGTGTCCTTTAAGTATATAGAGCAAGTGGCTTCTTCCAATTTTAGCCGCCCTCAAGAATGAGAAGGTTACTTCTTTTAGCTGTTTCATGGCTTTTGAAGCCTACAGCAGCTAAAATAATTAATAATAATCTCCTGGGGGCACATAGTCCCATGGGCACATAGCCTTAAGGCTATGTGCCCACGGGACTATTTACCCGGGATTTTGCTGCGGAAAACCTGCGAATTTTTCTGGATTTTACCGAAAAATCCGCAGGTTTTAGCATGTACAGACACTCCCCATGTTATCCTATGGGACATGGGGAGTGTCTGTGTCCACGATGCGGATAGTGCGGCTGCGGAATCTCCTGCGGATGTCCCGCAGCCTCACCTAACTGCATGTCAATTAATCCTGCGGAATTACCTGCGGAAATGCCGGCCCTCCACTATGGAGATAGAGGCCAGGATGTCCGCAGGTAATTCGCATGCAAGTCTGCAGGTTTACCGCTGCTATATCACTGGCATCCCGCAGCTAAAAATAGCTGCGGATCGCCGGCGTGAAGCTGCGGGAAACCTGAGGCCGTACCTGCGGAGACATCCGCAGCTACGATCTCCCGTGGGCACATAGCCTAAAGCTGTGACACCCTTTAGGCTATTTGCCCTCAGGAGATTGCACCTGCAGATATATCTGCAGGTACGTCCGCAGGTTTCCCGCAGCTGCCCGCCAGAATCTGCAGCTATTTATAGCTGCGGTAGTACAGCGAAATATCTGTGGTAAACCTGCGGACATTCATGCGACTTACCTGCAGAAGTCCTGGCCTCTATCTCCATAGTGGAGAGCCAGAATTTCCACAGGTATTTCCGCAGAAATAATTGACATGGAATTACGTGCAGCTGAGGGAGATCCGCCGCATATTCCGCAGCCGCACATACTGCAGCATGGACACAGCACTCCTTATGTCCCATAGGATAACATGGGAATGTCTGTACTTGCTAAAACCTGCGGATTTATCTAGAAAATCAAGATAAATCTGCAGGTTTTCCGCAGCAAAATCCGCAGGTACAGAGTCCCTTGGGCACGTAGCCTTAGTGCCCAGGTGACCCCCATGTAAAATAAGCCCGGTTCACACCGTTTCTGCAGAACATTCAGGGGTTAAGTCAGAATCCCCCATCTAAACAGATGGACACTTTCTGAAAAAAAACCCCAAAAAAACAAAACAAAAAACCCCCCAAAGTTCTTTTGAACACAGTTCATGTGTTAGTAGTCTGTGGCTCTATTGTGAGTTTGTCTGAATTGCATTTTTACAAGTAAAGGCTGCTTTACACGGTACGACCGATTGTGCAATTTCACAATCGATCGTACCCGCCTCCTTTTTGCGTCACGGGCAAATCGCTGCCCGTGTCGGACAAAGTCGGTAACCCCCCGTCACACATACTTACCTCTCGTGCGACCACGCTGTGGGCG
Organism: Anomaloglossus baeobatrachus; assembly: GCF_048569485.1. Taxonomy (NCBI): domain Eukaryota; kingdom Metazoa; phylum Chordata; class Amphibia; order Anura; family Aromobatidae; genus Anomaloglossus; species Anomaloglossus baeobatrachus. Next base: position 228,792,763 of record NC_134357.1, read on the forward strand.
GCGAACGTCCACTTCCTGGAGTGGGAGGGACGTTTGGCGTCACAGCGACGTGACGCAGGTGAGCTGCTGTTCATCGTTCCCGGGGTGTCACACGGATTGATGAACAACTAAATTAAACGATATTATGGAACCTAGCGACCAGTACACGACTCACGATTTGTGAGCGATACTGCGTCGCTAGAAGGTGTCACACAGGCCGGCATCGCCAGCGATGCCGGATGTGCGTCACAAAAACCGTGACCCTGACGATCTATCGCAAGATAGATTGTCTGGTGTAAAGCAGCCTTAAGGCTACTTTCACACTTGCGTTGAACGGATTCCGTAGCATTGTGTTGTGTGACGGATGCAACGGATGTATTGCATATAATGGCACAACGGATGCAACGAATCGTACAAAACAACGGAAAGCTTTTTTTTTTCTTTTTTTTTTTTTCTTCTTTACAGTTTTACCGGCAGCAGACTATTGTGAACGATCAGCTGATCACCCGGCGGCCGGACGCTCAGCTGATCACTCTCAATAGCCGGTGGCCGGGCGCTCAGCTGAGCGCTCTCACATGCCGGCGGCCGGGCGCTCAGCTGAGCGCTCTCACATGCCGGCGGCCGGGCGCTCAGCTGAGCGCTCTCACATGCTGGCGGCCGGGGGCGCTCAGCTGAACGTTCGGCCACCAAGAAACAAAATAAAGTTTCTGTGATTTAAAGAAAAAAAAAAAAAAGAGCATGCGCAGTGAAAAATAAAGGTTTCCGTCGCTCAAAAAAACGTTACATGCTGCGTTCCTTCCGCCCGACGCAGCGTAAAAATAACGATGCTGCGTCGTCCAGTGGATGCAACGCTGACACTTGCGTTACAGTGCATCGTCCATACAAGTCTATGGAGAATAGCGCAGTGCGTTAACGGACTGCGCTATTCTCCATAGTGACGGACTGCGCTGAACGCAAGTGTGAAAGTACCCTAATTCAGATAGGACCGCATACTGGAGTTTAGGTACAGGGGGGCTCAGAAGGAGAGGGGCATTTTTCTTTGGGAGCACAGATAGATTTCACTGGATTTTATTTGGGAGGTGAGAGCTGTCATATTTGTTCTCTCAGGAATGTGGGGACCCCCGATATTTTCTTTGAAAGGTGACGGACCTGAGAGGCAGGCTGCCGGCCGCCCGCACAGAGAGGCAGGCTGCCGGCCGCCCGCACAGAGAGGCAGGCTGCCGGCCGCCCGCACAGAGAGGCAGGCTGCCGGCCGACCCACACAGAGGTAAGCTGCTGGCCGCCCACATAGACAGGCAGCCGGTCGCCCGCACAGAGAGGCAGGCAGCCGGCCGCCCGCACAGAGAGGCAGGCTGCCGGCCGCCCGCACAGAGAGGCAGGCAGCCGGCCGCCCGCACAGAGAGGCAAGCTGGCCGCCCGCACAGAGAGGCAAGCTGGCTGCCCGCACAGAGGTAAGCTGCCGGCTGCCCGCACAGACAGGCAGGTGGCCGGCCGCCCGCACAGAGAGGCAAGCTGGCTGCCCGCACAGAGGTAAGCTGCCGGCTGCCCGCACAGACAGGCAGGCGGCCGGCCGCCCGCACATAGAGGCAGGCTGCCGGCCGCCCGCACAGAGAGGCAGGCTGCCGGCCGCCCGCACAGAGAGGCAGGCAGCCGGCCGCTCGCACAAAGAGGCAAGCTGGCCGCCCGCACAGAGAGGCAAGCTGGCTGCCCGCACAGAGGTAAGCTGCCGGCCGCCCGCACAGACAGGCAGGCTGCCGGCCGCCCGCACAGAGGTAAGCTGCCGGCCGCTTGCACAGACAGGCAGCCGGCCGCCCGCACAGAGAGGCAGGCTGCCGGCCGCCCGCACAGAGAGGCAGGCTGCCGGCCGACCCACACAGAGGTAAGCTGCTGGCCGCCCGCACAGGCAGGCAGCCGGTCGCCCGCACAGAGAGGCAGGCAGCCGGCCGCCCGCACAGAGAGGCAGGCAGCCGGCCGCCCTCACAGAGGTAAGCTGCCGGCCGCCCGCACAGACAGGCAGGCTGCCGGCCGCCCGCACAGACAGGCAGGCTGTCGGCCGCCCGCACAGAGAGGCAGGCTGCCGGCCGCCCGCACAGAGAGGCAGGCTGCCGGCCGCCCGCACATAGAGGCAGGCTGCCGGCCGCCCGCACAGAGAGGCAGGCTGCCGGCCGCCCGCACAGAGAGGCAGGCAGCCGGCCGCCCGCACAGAGAGGCAAGCTGGCCGCCCGCACAGAGAGGCAAGCTGGCCGCCCGCACAGAGGTAAGCTGCCGGCCGCCCGCACAGACAGGCAGGCTGCCAGCCGCCCGCACAGAGGTAAGCTGCCGGCCGCTTGCTCAGACAGGCAGCCGGCCGCCCGCACAGAGAGGCAGGCAGCTGGCCGCCCGCACAGAGAGTCAGGCAGCCCGCGTCAATTCTACACCTCCTGGTAGGACTGGCTGCCATAAACTGCACCTGCGCTGCGATCGGGCATGATCTTCTCTCTGGTGTGGAGGTCTGGGGACGTGAGATGCTGGGACCGGAGGAGATAGGAAATGTATGACTTCCTCTCCTGCGCCCCCCTTCAGGCATGGCCGTCGGCACCCTGTGCGACCGCACAAGTCGCACATGCCTAAAGCCGGCCATGGATGTAGCAGTGCTGAGATTGTTGATTATTAGTAGCAGATGTCAGGACAGCTTTAAGGCCATGTCCGCACTTTACGTTGAGTTAGTTGCTGTTGTAAACGCATCCTCTGGCAGTAATTGTCTTTGTCAAATTTGGTTTTGACCACAAAAATTCTATAAATCCGCTTGCGTTTTTACCGTGTTTTGGCCGCGTTTTTACTGCGATTTACATGCTTTTTCATTGCTTAAAGTCAGATGCGTTTTGAATACAAATACATTACTAACTAAAGTTGAAACATTCAAACACAATGAAAAAAAAAGGAAAAAAATAATTACAAATATCATGATTAAAATCATATACAAAATAGGTAATTTTATTAAAATGATAACTGTTCTAATATTTATGTATAAAATAACGTTAATTTATTGATTTTCATAAATTTAATTGTCGGACTATGTGTGTGTGTAAAGGGACATATCATGCCCTTAATATAATGTCAAAAAAGCATGCTTTCAGCATCAAAAAAGCATGTTAAATGCTGGGATTTTGATTTAGAATGCGTTTTGTAACTTCTCATTGACTCTAATGTTAGCAAAACGCTGCCAAAATGGCAAAAACAATTGACATGTTGCTTCTTTAAACGCAGAGATTTTGACAAATTTTCTGCATCTAAAACACTGCGTTTTTAACAGCATAGTGCGCACAAGAAAGCCCTATTTCCCATAGATTATGCTTGAAAATCAAAACGCATGCATTTTTGCATTAAAACGCTGCAGTTTAAAATGCTGCGGAAACGCAGGTAAAAACCCAAAGTGCGCACATAGCCTTAATCTCTCACTGCCTGTGAATAAGCTGTCCCTATATCACACACTGCAGTAACAGACCGTATGCAGCACTAATAAGAGTATTTTTTCTTTTTTGCAGCAGCAGCAGTTCTGATTTACACAGCTGCTAGCACACAGTGGACACTGTCTTCAGCCCTTATATGGACTATTTTGGAATCTGCAGCAGGAACACTATCTCATAGAACGAACTGCACTGCCCCTATACTTGTTTCTATGATTTACACAGTCGTTAGCAGCTAATGCTAAATAGCTTCAGCCCTTAGAAGGACTGCTATAAGGCTGCTTTCACACTACATTTTTTTAACATGCGTCCTGAACGTTTTTTTAACGCAAAAACGGATCCAGTGCAAATGCGTTTTCATTTCAATGCATTTGCAATGGACTCGCGTCAACATGCGTTTACATGCGTTTGCGTGCGGTTTAGTCAGGATCCAGTGATTTGCAGTTTTTTTAACTTTTTTCAAAAACGCTACTTGTAGCGTTTTTGAGCTGCGTCCAAATACTGCAAGTCGCTGGATCCTGACTAAACCGCACGCAAACGCATGTGAAAGGTGGTATACTGATAAACAGGATCCTGTTTGGCCAGAAAACCAGCCTGGCGTAATCAGTCTCTCTCTCTCCTCTCTCTCTCTCTCCCCTCTCTTCTCTCTCCTTCTCTCCTCTCTTCTCTCCCTCTCTCCTCTTTTCTCTCTCCTCTCCCCTCTTTTCTCTCTCATCTCTCTCTCCCCTCTCCTCTCTTCTTTCTCTCCTCTCTTTGCCTCTCTCCTCTCTTCTCCTCTATCTCTCTCCTCTCTCTCTTATCTCTCTCCTCTCTTCTCTCATTGCTCTCTCCTCTCTTCTCTCCTCTCATCTCTTCTCTCATTGCTCTTTCTCTCTCCTCTCTCCTCTTCTCCTATCTCTACTCTCTTCTCTGCTCTCTTCTCTCCTCTCTGCTCTCTCCTTTGTTTCCTCTTCTCTCTCCTCTCTTCTCTCCTCTCTTCTCTCTCATCTCCCCTCCTCTCTTCTCCTCTCTTCTCCTCTTTTCCTCTCTCCTCTCTGCTCCTCTCTTCTCTTTCCTCTCTTCTCCTCTCTCCTCTCTTCTCTCTCCTCTCTTTCCTCTTCTCTCTCCTCTCTTCTCCTCTTTCCTCTCTTCTCTTCTCTCTTCTTTTCTCCTTGTCTCTCCTCTTCTCTCCTCTTCTCTCATCTCTCTTCTCCTATCTCCTCTCTGCTCACTTCTCTCTCCTCGCTCATCTCCTCTCTTCTCTCTCTCTCCTCTCTTTCCTCTTCTCTCTCCTCTCTTCTCCTCTTCTCTTCTCTCTTTTATCTTCTCCTCTTCACTCTGCTCTCTCCTCCTCACTTTTCCTCTCTCTTCTCTCTCCTCTCTTCTCCTCTCTGCTCTCTTTTATCTCCTCGTCTCCTCTCCTCTCTTCTCCTCTCTTCTCTCTTCTCCTATCTCCTCTCTGCTCACTTCTCTCTCCTCTTCTCTCTTCTCGCTCATCTCCTCTCTTCTCTCTCTCTCCTCTCTTTCCTCTTCTCTCTCCTCTCTTCTCCTCTTCTCTTCTCTCTTTTATCTTCTCCTCTTCACTCTGCTCTCTCCTCCTCACTTTTCCTCTCTCCTCTCTCTTCTCTCTCCTCTCTGCTCTCTTTTATCTCCTCGTCTCCTCTCCTCTCTTCTCCTCTCTTCTCTCTTCTCCTCTCTCCTCTTCTCTCTTCTCCTCTCCTCTCATTGCTCTCCCCTCTTTTCTCTCCTCTCATCTCCTCTCTCTCATTGCTCTCTCCTCTCTTCTCTCCTCTCATCTCCTCTCTCCTCTCTTTTCCTCTCTCCTCGCTCTCTCCTCTCTCTCTCCTCTTTTGCCCCCAGCTGCGTCTGAATTTCCAGTCTGTCACGTTTAGTTCCCCTCACTCCCGATCACATAACTCCAATGCCCGCCTATAAACTTCAAGTGACAGGATCCTGTAAAATAACACATGCGTTTGCATGCGTTTCTCTTTGCAAAAAGAGGATACGCTTTTGCAGCAAAAAAAGCGTTCATGAGGCATGTTAAAAAAACATAGTGTGAAAGCAGCCTTAGTTGGCTGGAAAAACACTATCCCGCACACAGTACAGTCTCACTACACCACCAGCTCAGGAATGAATGCGTGCACACAAAATGGCGGCAGCCTTATATAGCCCCTATGATGCTGTGCAGCCAAGCCAATCAAAGTAACACCACAACAAAGATGGCTGCGGTGTTTCTGTGACGGCAAGCAACGTCAGATGTGTTAATTGACTGGAAAAAGGCGCCAGGAAGTCCAGAAATGAAAATGAAAGTATCGAAGTAAATACCATATTAGCCGTCGGATAGTGAATACCTCGAATACCCCATTATCCGTCGGATACCAAATAATGGCGAATATATTCGCTCATCCCTAATAATTATCATGGAAAACATAATAGCTAGCAAATGTATATGATGATATGTCCTACACACCATTGCAAGTTTGCTATTACAATGTAGTTTTACTCCCATGATTAATGGTCATTATTCATGTATATCATCATATTTGTTTTTTTAGGGTTTTTTGGGATAAGAAAGTCAATTAAATTTTATTCCCACTATCACTAACTTTTATTGTCTTGTGCAAAATCTTAGGCGGGCTTTGCACACTACGACATCGCAGGTGCGATGTCGGTGGGGTCAAATTGAAAGTGACGCATATCCGGCATCGCATGCGACATCGTAGTGTGTAAAGCCTAGATGATACGATTAATGAGTGAAAAATCGTCGTAATCGTATCATCGGTGCAGCGTCGGCGTAATCCATAATTACGCTGGCGCGACGGTCCGATGTTGTTCCTCGTTCCTGCGGCAGCACACATTGCTGTGTGTGAAGTCGCAGGAGCGAGGAACATCTCCTACCGGCGTCACCGCGGCTTCCATAGGATATGTGGAAGGAAGGAGGTGGGCGGGATGTTTACATCCTGCTCATCTCTGCCCCTCCGCCGCTATTGGCCGCCTGCCGTGTGACGTCGCTATGACGCCGCATGACCCGCCCCCTTAGGAAGGAGGCGGGTTGCCGGCCAGAGCGACGGTCGCAGGGCAGGTGAGTGCATGTGAAGCTGGCGTAGCGATAATGCTCGCTACGCCAGCTATCACACGATATCGTACCGGGGGCGGGGACTATCGCGTGCGACATCGCAGCATCGGCTTGCGATGTCGCAACATGCAAAGCCGCCTTTAGTGTGATCTGCCATTATAGTATGTCAGAGCGCTCTGCACAGATGAGGACACATTACAATACATCAGTGCATTCCGCAGTAATGGGATCTTGTCACAATGTATCTGTGGCGCCCTGGCCTGGCCAGGTCGCCACAGATAACACACAAACAACCCCACCCCCATTGGACAGTGACACCAGCCAA